>NC_057918.1:20144526-20494526 GCF_018873765.1 Telopea speciosissima
GTCAAATGCAAACCTAATCTAAAGCTTCAATTTTTAATGATTTTTACTTCTTCCCTGGTTGATTTCAAAATTTGAAGGTATATCCCATATACCTTGTTGTGAGACCTATGTAGGAAATAAGAAGAGGCAGAGTTGGAGAACAAAATAAATGAAGAAGAAAATAGAAGGATTTGAGAAGAAAGGCTCAGAGATAACATCTGTCATTGAAGAACCCGTATCCCCTCAAGGCCCTTTCTCTCCACCTGCAACTTGTTTCTCCAAGTTCAATTAACCAACAAATCCATCTCTCTCTCTCTCTCTCTCTCTCTCTCTCTCTCTAAGACACACACACACACACAAACACATACAGAGCAATTTTTGGAATATATTACCCATAGAACGTACACCAGAATATTCAGGTAAATAGAGAAAAGGAAAAAAAAAAAAAAAAACCCCCAACTAAATCACCTAATTACAGAGCCAATAGCATTCTTTCATAGTTAATCTACTAAAATCAAAAAGAAAAACGAAGATCAAAGACCTAATTACAGAGAGAGGGAGAGAGAGAGAGAGAGTCACCTTCGTTGTTGTGAACTTCAGTTCCAGATAGGGTCATGCTAGGGAGGAAACTTTCAATTGTAAGGGTTGTTGCTCCAAATCCTTAGACAAAGGAGAAAAATCCATAGTTAGATCTTCATCCCCAGATCTGCAAAGAGAGGAAGCGAGAGAGAGAGAAAAACAGAGAGAGTGAGAGAGGAAGCGCGAGAGAAAACGGGACAGGGAGAGTGAGAGGTAGAGAGAGCAGAGAGAGGAAGCGAGAGAGAGAGGGATAGAGAGCGAGAGAGAGAGAGAGAGAGAGTACCTGCAAATTCGCCTCGTCCTCCTCTTCCTTCCCCAGATGTGGCTTTTGCGTTTGCTCTTTTCTTCGAGGCTTGTTCACGGGATTTTACTCTCGTAAAACGTGATTTTCGTTCTTTGTTCTTTGCAGACCGTCTCCAAGACGGTCTATAAAGAACGTTCTTTTCCTCAAAGATTCCTTTGGTTCGTTCTTAAAGAACAAAAAAACGAACCGTCAAGCCGAACGCAATTTCACATTTTTTTGTTCTTAAAGAACGAAAAACCTGTTCTGAACGCTGTTCAAACATTTACCAAACGCCTCAGACTTGGTCTGTAAAGAACGAGAACAAATTAATTGAAGCTATCATCAAGGAAAAAAGGGAAAACCCCGTGGGTTCTTAGCTGGGTTTGAAATTCAAAGGGCTTATCTCTTGCAATCAAGTGGGGAAGAGGAGGAGACTTGCAACGCCAAAGAATCGTTATCATCTATGGTTCCCTGACTGGTGCGGTTCCCTAGTGCCTCTCACAAGAGGGGGGTGGGATCTACCCAGGGCACCTGATTGAACTCTCTGCTTGGGTGGGGTCCACCCTCCTCTTGTGAGAGGCACTAGACAACTTTTTGACTTCCAAGACCAACTTTTTAGAAAAGTCAACAGTGAAAACCCGATGCCTGGCTGGCCTCTATCCCGATTGAAAAAAGACATATCAAAACCCACTTTCCTCCTCATCAAAAAAGAAAAACCCACTTTCCTCTACCACCTGCGACTGCGAACTGCAACGTAGGTTCTTCTGAAGATCGACGAAACCCACATCAGGTACCATCTTCGCGATTCTTCTCCTTGTTCCATTAATCCCTGACTAGGGTTCTCTTCTCATCTTCTCGATCCATCTCGTTCTCAGAAAACAAACTTGTGGATTCGTTGTAGTGTTGAAGAATTCCAAGGATCCTCAAGCCCTAAGATCATCCTCACTCCCTGAGTTCAAAGAGCCGACCTTCTACGCCTCAAGCAGGTATTTCTCTTCTTTTCTTCAATTTTGGGTTGAAAAAAACCTTAACATGTTACAAATCTTGAGCATTGCTGTAATTTCAGCGTCCTTTTCTAGCCATTCATCTTACTTTCTTTCAATGTCTGTTGGATTTATCTTCACTGGTAGCATTTTTACATTTTTCTTATCCTTTTGCCATAAAATCTTGTAATGGAAAGGATTGTAAAACATTTTTTTTTGCCTGGCACTGACACAATTTGTGCACACACTCAACGCAACCGCATGTGCTCCTTCGGATGATTGTCTGTTTACTGGAGAATTTTCAGCAAGAAGATGGCTCTGTTATCATTCTCTTCTCATCTTCTCGATCCATCTCTTATAAATCCAATTACCAAATGTTAATTCTTGTTCATTCATTCTATAATTCTATCTCTAAGTCCAGGAGAAAAGATGGAGAAGGAAAGCAGGAACTGGGCGGAGTTGAACACGGATTGTTTGATTAAGGTGTTCGAGATGGTGGGATTAGAATCTCTGACATTGGAGATTCCCTTCGTTTGCAAGTCTTGGTACAAAGCCTCCCTCAATCCTCAATGTTGGAAAATACTTCGTTTCCCTCCTTCACTCTGCGAGGACGAGGACTCATGGTGGTACGATGATGGTTTTATCGGAAGATTCATGGACGAGTACCGAATCCAGAATTTTTCTGTCACAGGCTGTTATATGCATGGTAGTTATACGTAGGTTGTTTATTCATGTGGGTATGGTATAGTTATTATCATATGGTAGTAGGGAGTGTAGGGTATTTAGTAATTTCCATGAGTGGTTGTTATCACATGCACGTAGCAGCAATATCTTTGTAGGTAGGAGTATATTGTGAGTGGAGATAGTTATGGGAATGAGGGAAGTTAGTAGGTAGTGGGGTGGGGAAGTTGTGAGAAGTGGAGTAACCGTATGTGGTGGTGTATTAGTCTATTTATTATTTGAAATTGAATGAAGAAGCACCTGATTATCTACCCACAAACATCTCTAATGAGATTGAGGCAAGGCTTCCTCAATAGAGCCTATAGTACCCGTTAAATTCTCATTTTCTCTTCTTCAATCTTAGTTCTCTTCTTCATCAAGATAGGTAACCAGCGAGCGTGCGTACCAGCTTGGTATCAAAGCCGGAATATGGATGGGCGGGTGGAGAAGTGGAAGAGGAGGTAAGCACTCTTCATGAAGGGCAACAAAAATTCTTAATCGATGGAAGAACTTTTCGAAAGGTTCACCGCTTTTCAAGCTCCTTCTTTAACGCGGTAGGAGAGAGCTCAAGAGCTCCTATCCCTCCTTCTAATGACCGACCACCTCAACAAACGATTCCACTCTCAACCAACACACACCAATCATTTATGCCTAAGTTGGTCAAATTGGATTTCCCTACAACGGATACAGGAATGAAGACACGACCGAGTTGGACGTGTAGGGCGAAACGTTCTTTGAATTTCATCGACCATCGAAGAAGAAAAAGTGTCATTGGCATCCTTTCATTTGGAAGGGGACGCACAACTATGGTACCAAATCTTCAAGCGGGATGAAGGGATGATATGTTGGCAAGAATTTTGTGACGGTTTTCACTGCAGATTTGGTCCAACCCCATTCCAGGACTTCTTTGGAGAATTGGCGAAATTACAACAGTTGGTTCGTTCGCGATTACCAATCTAAGTTTGAGAAGTGTTGTCCAAGGTCGGACGACTCCCTCCAAGCCGGCAAGTCACCTCTTCATGAGTGGGTTGAAGGAACATATTAGAGCAGATGTATTGGCGGTACACCAACTACCCTATCTGCACTATTGGATTGGCTCGATTAGACGAGGCCCGTGACCGCACTTGAGAGAAAGAGCATTCCACGACATCGAACCTCTTCCCGCTCGTCGACTCACGTCAACGAGATACAAGAAAGACGGGCTAAGGGACTTTGTTATAATTGTAATGAACGGTTCGTGCGGACATCGATGCAAGAAATTATTCTTGATTGAAGGCTGTTACGAAGAGGACGCCACGTGGAAAGACACCGAAGAACTCGGTCTTGAGGACAAGACCTGAAATTAAGAGGGAGGGAATTGTTATATGCATGGTAGTTATACGTAGGTTGTTTATTCATGTGGGTATGGTATAGTTATTATCATATGGTAGTAGGGAGTGTAGGGTATTTAGTAATTTCCATGAGTGGTTGTTATCACATGCACGTAGCAGCAATATCTTTGTAGGTAGGAGTATATTGTGAGTGGAGATAGTTATGGGAATGAGGGAAGTAGTAGGTAGTGGGGTGGGGAAGTTGTGAGAAGTGGAGTAACCGTATGTGGTGGTGTATTAGTCTATTTATTATTTGAAATTGAATGAAGAAGCACCTGATTATCTACCCACAAACATCTCTAATGAGATTGAGGCAAGGCTTCCTCAATAGAGCCTATAGTACCCGTTAAATTCTCATTTTCTCTTCTTCAATCTTAGTTCTCTTCTTCATCAAGATAGGTAACCAGCGTACGTACGTACCAGCTTGGTATCAAAGCCGGAATATGGATGGGCGGGTGGAGAAGCTGGAAGAGGAGGTAAGCACTCTTCATGAAGGGCAACAAAAAATTCTTAATCGACTGGAAGAACTTTTCGAAAGGTTCACTGCTTTTCAAGCTCCTTCTTTAAACGCGGTAGGAGAGAGCTCAAGAGCTCCTATCCCTCCTTCTAATGACCGACCACCTCAACAAACGATTCCACTCTCAACCAACACACACCAATCATTTATGCCTAAGTTGGTCAAATTGGATTTCCCTCGATACAACGGGAATGAAGACACGACCAGTTGGACGTGTAGGGAACAGTTCTTTGAATTTCATCGAACTCATCAAGAAGAAAAAGTGTCATTGGCATCCTTTCATTTGGAAGGGGACGCACAACTATGGTACCAAATCTTCAAGCAGGATGAAGGGATGATATGTTGGCAAGAATTTTGTGACGGTTTTCACTGCAGATTTGGTCCAACCCCATTCCAGGACTTCTTTGGAGAATTGGCGAAATTACAACAGGTTGGTTCTGTTCGCGATTACCAATCTAAGTTTGAGAAGCTGTTGTCCAAGGTCGGACGACTCCCTCCAAGCCGGCAAGTCAGCCTCTTCATGAGTGGGTTGAAGGAACATATTAGAGCAGATGTATTGGCGGTACACCAACTACCCTATCTCTGCGCTATTGGATTGGCTCGATTAGCGAGGCCCGTGACCAGTCACTTGAGAGAAAGAGCATTCCACGACATCGAACCTCTTCCCGTTCGTCGACTCACGTCAACTGAGATACAAGAAAGACGGGCTAAGGGACTTTGTTATAATTGTAATGAACGGTTCGTGCCTGGACATCGATGCAAGAAATTATTCTTGATTGAAGGCTGTTACGAAGAGGACGCCACGTGGAAAGACACCGAAGAACTCGGTCTTGAGGACAAGACCTGAAATTAAGAGGGAGGGAATTGTTATATGCATGGTAGTTATACGTAGGTTGTTTATTCATGTGGGTATGGTATAGTTATTATCATATGGTAGTAGGGAGTGTAGGGTATTTAGTAATTTCCATGAGTGGTTGTTATCACATGCACGTAGCAGCAATATCTTTGTAGGTAGGAGTATATTGTGAGTGGAGATAGTTATGGGAATGAGGGAAGTTAGTAGGTAGTGGGGTGGGGAAGTTGTGAGAAGTGGAGTAACCGTATGTGGTGGTGTATTAGTCTATTTATTATTTGAAATTGAATGAAGAAGCACCTGATTATCTACCCACAAACATCTCTAATGAGATTGAGGCAAGGCTTCCTCAATAGAGCCTATAGTACCCGTTAAATTCTCATTTTCTCTTCTTCAATCTTAGTTCTCTTCTTCATCAAGATAGGTAACCAGCGTACGTACGTACCACAGGCTTTGTTAAACTTCTTGTTAGAAGAAGTCATAACTCTGCTGTCGCAGTTATTCTTCCTACTGATTGCACTTCAGAGGTTTTGGAGCTTATATCAAACCAGTAAGAACTCATATACACCACTCCACTCACGAAATTTAACTTTTTATAGTCTCTCCATCATATTGATTGATATTGTATTCCCTCTAATAGATAGAATTGTCATTAATTACCAGGTGTCCTTCATTGAAATACTTGGGGTTGCCTTCCAATCTCTTGTCAGTTCATGGTGAACTTATCCAAGAACTCATAAGTAAATGGAAGGATTTGCAGCAGTTATTCTTGGGAGACACTGAATTTTCTTTCAAGGAAATCCTAATTCAAATCAGTCTTAACTGCAAAAATTTCAATGGTCTATCTGCAAAAGGTTATGTTGGCAATAAAGAAGCATCAGCTATTGCAACTTTACTTCCAAACATCAATTACTTGTGGCTGAAGGAGACTACACTGCCCCTTGAGAGTCTGAAGATGATATTGCTAGGATGTAGAGAGCTGGTGCTACTTGATGCAAGGAATTGTGAAGGTTTTGAAGCTGAAGATGATGAGATATTAAAGATGGCTTCTCACATCAAGACCTTTATGACTGAGGGTTCGTGCGAGTATGAGGAGTATGAGGAGAGTCTTTCTTACAGGGATGGCTGTATTGATGATGATTATTGCTCTGATTAATTAAATTTCCTTACAGTTTATTGATGATGTGCTAGAGTTTTTGTCAGTTATTCAAGAAGGATTAATGTAAGGTTTCTTCAAATTGTGACCTGAGGGTTGCAAATTAGATCCTTTATTTTGTGTTTTAGATTTGCTGCCTAGCTCCCTATGTTTCTGTATGTTGTTGATGAACCAAAATTGCTCTTTGCTTTGTTTGAATTGTCTTTAGATTTCATAATGACAACATCTATTTAATATAAAGCACATCTATCTATCTTATTCTGCCATCTTATGCATTCCAAACCTCTCATAGAAGGTATGCCACATTTAATTTGAAAGAGATAGATATTTCGATAGTAGTGATTTCAGTCTAGGACCGATGATTACAGGATCAGGAACCCTTCCGCAAAATGTACATAGCATTTTTGGTGGGCATGGCACATGAAAAATTCACGGGGATCGTTCTACCTGTAGGGGCCTACACTTCAAAACTTAAATCAGCAAGAGAATCTTAGTCATCTCTCTCTCTCTAGAATCCTTAGGGTTGTGGAACCCAATAGTGTTGAAGAAGAAGAGTGTCATTGTCGTTGTGCAAGAGTTAAAGTGGGGGTAAGGCGGTCATTGCATGCAGAGTCGTGTCTGGGCAGCACAGTCCTGTCGGGCAGTTCGACAATAGAGGATTTGGATCCCGTCATGGATTGGTATTTCAACCTTTGGTAACATATTTTCATGGTTGGGGTTACTTTCAACCATTTGATCAAGTTGTTATAGGTTTAGCCATATATTTAATTGTTCAACATTAGGCAGTTTCAAGTCTAAGGGCTCATGGTAAGGGTGTCAAAATCTAAACGGTAAATCGGTCCAACCAGACTTGTTTGAGTCTATTCAAACCGAACCAACCTCTTATCGGTTTGTCTTCGATTTACATTTTAGAACACAATTCAGGTTTGGCTTGGTTCGGACCGAACCGACGGGCCATCGATTGGCTCTCCCAATAAGACCGAACCAAAACGAAGGGAATACTACAACCAACCCCCAAACTCTACCTAATCTCTACCCAAAAGTTGCCTATACCCGGGTTTCAAATCGAACAAAATTAAAACCAATATCATAAATTGTGCCAAACCCGAGTTCAACTCAGATCAAAATTGAAACTGAGCCAAAACCGAAAAGACCTTATTGATTCTGTTTTGGGTTTCTTGAAACCCACACCAAAACTGAAAAAACCGAACCGCCCGACTGACACCCTTGGCTCATGGTTTTGAGGCTCGTGAATCTGTGTCTCAAGGTTTAACTTTTTAGATTTCCCTAAAATGAATACAAGCTAGGTTTTAAAGAAGTTTCAGATTCAGAGGTTTCTTTGCCTACTGGAGAGGAAGAACCCTAAAATTCTAGTTCCTATTAATCTGTCATGCCCTAAGGAATCAACGGTCCAGGTTATCTGAACATCACTACCCCTTTCTATTATCTATCAAGTAGATCATCAAAACTAATTCGAGACTGCTATATGAGAAGAGAGGGCACATTCCAGTCTTTCCATTCTTCAATAAGATAAATTTTTTTTTTTTTTTTTACCAAATGATCATTCTATAATTCTCTATCTCTCTCTAAAAGTTTAGAAGAAAGAAAAAGAAGAAGAAGGAAAGGAGGAAGTGGGAGGAGTTGGAGACGGATTGCTTGATTAAGGTGTTTGAGATGCTGGGATCAGAATCTGCGGGATTAGAATCTCTGATATTCCCTTCGTTTGCAAGTATTGGTACAAAGCCTCCCTCAATCCTCAATGTTGGAAAATACTTGATTTCCCTGATTTAATCTCCTCCTACTACTACTACTACTATCATGAATTCTCCAACGAACAACAACCATGTGTGTGGTGCTGCCAGAGTAGTACCCATCGTTGTTTTGTCCGAAGATTCAAAGACGAGTACCGAATACAGAAATTTTCTCTCACAGATTTTGTTAAAATTGTTATAACACGAAGTCATAACTCTGCTATCTCTGTTTTTCTTCCTTCAGAGTGCACTCCAGAGGCTTTGGAGTTTGTAGAACGAGTAAGTTTGCTGTACCAATCACGAAATTTAATTTTTTATTTCCATATCATATTTAATTTGTTCTCGGTCTCTAGCTAATACTAATAGAAGGAAGTTGTGTCACCAGGTGTCCTTCATTGAAATGCTTAGAGTTGCCTTTCGGAATGGGTTTCTATGAAAGCCCATATCATGGTAAACTTATCGAAGAACTCACAAGTAAATGGAAGGATTTGCAGCAGTTATACTTGGGAGACACTCAACATTCTTTCCAGGAAATTCTTATTCAAATCAGACTTAACTGCAAAAATCTCAATGTTCTATCTGTAAAAGGTTTTGTTGGCAATAAAGAAGCATCAGCTATTGCAACTATACTTCCAAACATCAAGTATTTGAGGCTGCAGGAGAGTTCACTACCCCGTAAGAGTCTCAAGATTATATTGCAAGGATGTAGAGAGTTGGTGCTACTTGATGCAAGGAATTGTGATGGTTTCGAAGCTGACGATGAGGAGATATTAAAGATGGCTTCTCACATCAACACCTTTTTGACTCACGGTTCAATCTTAGATGAGTACGTGGATAAAAAGCCCTTCTGATTGCCCTTCTGATTAATTAGATACGGTATCAGTATGTATCGTCGGTTTTGTATTAGAAATCGATATCTTACCATACTAAGAGAGATTCTATTTTCCCATATTGAAATCGTACCGAATTTGTACCAATACGGTTAGTTTGGGTTTTTGTTCCAAATTGACACTCTTATATCAAAATCACGGTGATCTTCCTACAGGTAGGGTTCACAATTCAAAACCTAAATCAATGAGATAGAGGAAGATCATGGTTTCCTTTTAGATTCATAGTTGCAAATTCTCCATGTAATAGCTAAGGGCATCTATTGTCTATTGTATGATGTTACTACACTAAAGAAAGGCCCGGTGACAAGGAGGGGAGGGACCTAGCTCTCCTCAAGCCGTAGTGGGAGTTGTAGGATCCAACCTAGCAAAAACAGGGGGGAGGGCGGAGGGGGGGGGGGGGGGTTAGGTCATTTCTAGAGTCCCAAACTCGATCTGATCTCCTCCTCTCTAAAAAGTCCGAATTCTTCTCCTTCAAAACTTCTCCATTTAAATAGACATCTTTCTTCCAAATTGGAACCAATACCTTGATCTCATCCATTAGATACTTACATGGATCCAAAGCATCAACTCTAGGGATTGCTGCTATTGCAGTGAGTAGTAGTGTTGTGATGATTGTGAAGGTCCAGAAGTCCCCTTTAAATAACCCAAGAGAGTTGAAAAGAGATTGCACAATTTGAATTCAAACAAGAATCTTTCTTGTGGTGCTAATTTATCATATTCTTTGTTCTTTGTGTAAGTTATTTTTTATGTAAACAATTTAGGTTCTGTTTGGTTGCAAGGGAAATTAAAAGGAAGGGAAGTGAAAATTTTAAACTTAAATAGGAAACTTTTGTAATCATTACCCCATGTGACTATATCACTTGCTCCAAATCATTCAATATTTGGTTATTAAATTTCACTTTACTTTGCATCCAATTCCCTTTGGCTTAAAAAATAAAATAACAATTACATGTAAAATGTATCATTACTAAATATGGTATGGAATTTAAGTAGTTTATACAATCATATGGGGTAATTATTACAAAAATTTCTTTTTAAAGTTTGAAAATTTTCACTTCCCTTCCTTTTAATTCCCCTTGCAACCAAACATAGCCTAAGAGAGACTTTTGATAGTTGACTGTCAGTAAAAAAAAAAATTCTTATTAAATTTTTTTCCAATTTACATATTGCCAATCTAAATCAATATTTATTTTACAGCATCATCATATTGATGGAATGATCATTAGTTATGGCATTACTACGATTGCATCACTTCTCTGGGTTGACCAATCAAAAAATGTATATTCCACAACCCATCATAAAAAAATATGATTGGGCTATGCCGCACACATCCTGACACACAATCATCCTATGCATTTTTTAAAGAGAAATATCTGTGTATTGGGCTATATGGTCTTTTGATTTCGATAGGAGTCATCCAGTAATCCAATAATGTAAGAGAATCACTATCCTACACAGCCAGTTAAATACTCTAGCAAAAGGTCCAGAATTCGAAGGAAAAGAGTAGGTGCCATTCAACCTAACTGCAAGGGGTGTCCATGAAAAATTACCCAAAATGCAATTATAGAGATTCTGTTAGGAGTGTAAGTTTGACCCTCTCGGCCCGAGCCCGCCCTGGCCCACTCTGAGCCCGAACAGGGCCTTGGCTTGATTTTTCAACCGGGGTGGGTTAGTGTTGAAATTTCCAGGCCCGAAGTCAAGGTCAGGCTGGGACCCGGTTGAGGCCTTAGGCTAAGCCCAACCTGGTCCGGCCCTGTGTTAGGTTATGCTTTACAATTTATGTTTAGTATCTAATTTTCTATTGGCTTACCAAAAAATAGGTTAATTATCTATTGAATAAAAATATTTAAAATTTTAAGATTGGGCTAAATTTATTAACCCGAAAAATAGTCTAATAGTCAATTGAGTATGAAACAAACCAATACCCAATCACATGAGACCGGTCAATAAGGGCCAACCATGCCCTAGCAAAAATCAGTGTCAATTAGGACCAACCGGGCCCAATCAAAGTCAATCAGCCTGGGCTGAGCCCATCAAGGTTGGGCATGAGCTGATATCTCAGCCCGACATAGGACTGGGTTGGGCTTGGGTTGAGCTAAGAGGACTCAGGATTGGGCTAGGGTTTTAAAAAACCTGGTCCAACCTACCCTTATTTCACCCCTAGATTCTATAATTTCCATTGGAACTTTAAAACATTTCCAAAACTATTTGTGAAAATAAATATTAATAAATAGTATTATTTTCAAAAGATTGCACACAATTTTATCAAAATGTCACTAGATTTGTGTCCAATCAAATATAGACATTCTTTCTACGATATTCTTCCAATTAGGGCAATGGATTCCATGGTGGGAATCTCTTTTGAATATGGCCAAACACTGCGAATCTAGTACACCAATATATAATCAGAGAGACATCAATCATTGGTGCACCAAAATTCACAATGCGTAATTGTATCGATAAACGCCTTCTCAAGTCAAAGGATTGATCGTACACTATTGATGAGAATTGCGTTCCAAATATACCAATAGTAATGCACATGTAAAATTCTCATATGATCTGATTCAATGTACACACAGTATATACACTCGTACATATGCCCTAAAATCTCCATTTCTACATATAGATAGTTCGATGGCCATATGAAAATGGTGTTCAGTCTCATCCCTAGTCATGAACAAAACAGGTTAAACCTAAGGATTACTGAGGCCTTAATAAATAAATTTAATTAATTAATTGGATTTGATGGAAACACTTCCAATAACATCTTTGGTAGATTATTCCCAATGGGTTCCTACGCCTTCTCTAATTTTAACAACCTTGGATATTTAGCGGCTTTATCTGATAGAGGAGAGAGAGAGAGAGAGAGATGCAACCAATTAGGAAACCCAATTGTTGGGATTTACTAATTAAGAGAATGAATGAAATAAAAAAGATGGAAGCTCAAAAAGCAAGGTGTCTTCTTTTCACTACTCTCAAGTAAGTATCTCTTTTCTTTACCCAAAAAAAAAATAAAAACAGTAAGTCTCTCTTTCTCTTGCTCTCTTCCCTACCTCCATGATTGTGTGCTTAATTGATAAGTGCACGGATATTGTGGGAGAAAATAAAAGATAAAAGAGAAAATAAAGGATAGAGAGAAGATAGGAGAAAAAATAGGATAGAACTTAATGTAAAATGGATATATTGTTGTCAATAGTTGTTTCAAACTTTTTGGAACATCAATATTGATTGTGTTCATGAAGATTTGCAAATAAAACCAATAGATTTGGGATCCGGCTCCTCTCCAGCGTATTTGTGCATCGTACAGCATGCTCAGTGCACATCGTGTGGCTGGGGAGTTCCAATTTCCACACGATGGCACACATCCCAGTGCATTGGCGTGTGGATCAAGGCTTCTCCCAACCACTCGATTTGTGCAGCACACTATGCCGCATGGGAGAGTAGCTCAATCCGTAGATTTGCCCACTCTTGAGAAACAGAACAGACAATATGGTAGAAGTTATGGGAAGGTATTATCGTAGAGGAATGTGGGGGGAAAGTTATGTAGAGGTGGTGGTTACAACCAAGATGCTTGTGTGCACGCTTTCATTGGCCACCGTGCTGGTGCAGGGGTTGCACGATCATATAGCATTCTCTTGCCCAGTAAAAAAATTAGTCAAATCCTAATGCAACAAGGGGTTTATGAATTTATGAAATTTGACAAGAACTCATTTACCCCTCTCATAAATATAGCTCCACGGACGAATATATCGTCACCTTTGACAGCCCGATGCTGTAATGTATCGTGTGGCGCTGCACAGGCCCCTGTGCCACATGGTCTGTGCAGTGCCGCACGATGCGTTACAGCACCGTGTTTTAAAAGGAGAGGATAAAAATTTCTTTTAGAATGGAGTAAAATCTGTAATTCCCTTATTCCTCTTCCTCCTCTCAATTGATCTCCCTCCTTCCCTCCCATCACAAACACACCAAGTCATAGGTTTTTAAATTGTTCACCATCAATTAAGAAGTTTCATGTCCAAGGACTCACGGTTTAAGAGGTTCGTGTCCCTAGGAGTAAAGTTTCAGATTCATAGGTTTATTAATGACAATTTCCAACTACAAATTCACTAGTAAAGAACACCGAAGATATGAAAAGTAACAAATCGTCTCCACTTTCCATTCTCCTTCCTTGGCCTTTTCAGTTCCCATCAACCATGGTACAAACAAAGAAGGATCCTTTTGGTCTCCCAACCATTCCCTTATAACTAAATCCAGTTACCAAATACTCTCTCATTCTTGGTCATTCATTCTATCTAATTCTAGGAGAAAAGATGAAGTAGGAAAGGAGGAACTGGGCGGAGTTGAACACGGATTGTTTGATTAAGGTGTTCGAGATGGTGGGATTAGAATCTCTGACATTGGAGATTCCCTTCGTTTGCAAGTCTTGGTACAAAGCCTCCCTCAATCCTCAATGTTGGAAAATACTTCGTTTCCCTCCTTCACTCTGCGAGGACGAGGACTCATGGTGGTACGATGATGGTTTTATCGGAAGATTCATGGACGAGTACCGAATCCAGAATTTTTCTGTCACAGGCTTTGTTAAACTTGTTGTTAGAAGAAGTCATAACTCTGCTGTCGCAGTTATTCTTCCTACTGATTGCACTTCAGAGGTTTTGGAGCTTATATCAAACCAGTAAGAACTCATATACACCACTCCACTCACGAAATTTAACTTTTTTATAGTCTCTCCATCATATTGATTGATATTGTATTCCCTCAAATAGATAGAATTGTCATTAATTACCAGGTGTCCTTCATTGAAATACTTAGGGTTCCCTTACGATCTCTTATCAGTTCATCATGGGAAACTTATCCAAGAACTCATAAGTAAATGCAAGGATTTGCAGCAGTTATACTTGGAAGACATTCAACATTCTTTCGAGGAAATTCTTATTCAAATCATTCTTTAACTGCAAAAATTTCAATGATTTATTTGTAGAAATTTCTAATTTTGTTGGCGATAAAGAAGCATCAGCTATTGCAAATATACTTCCAAACATCAAGTATTTGAGGCTGAAGGAGACTTCACTACCTCGTGAGAGTCTGAAGATAATATTGCAAGGATGCAGAGAGCTGGTGCTACTTGATGCAAGGAATTGTATTGGTTTTGAAGCTGAAGATGATGAGATATTAAAGATGGCTTCTCACATCAAGACCTTTATGTTTCAGGGTTCAACCTTAGGAGATCGATGAGTACGATGATGAATGCCTTGATTAAGTTAATTTTACTGATGATGATGTCTCTGATTAATTAGTTCCTCAAATGATGACTTTAGGGTTGCAAATTAGATCCTCTATTTTGTGTTGTAGCTACAGTTTCCTTCTAATGTTTTTGAATGTTGCTGATGAACCTCTCATAGAAGTTATGCCTTTAAAACAGAAATGTCTATGCATTCTCATGATGTCCTTTGATTTCAATTAAACTCGGTATTCCACTGTGGATTCATGATAGATATAATACAAGGTCGTGTATTCGATATTAAAAATTATTCAGTATCAAAAAACGACTATTATTCCGTACAGATACGGATGATGACAAAGCACCAAATGTCAGTGTAGAGGTTAAAGATGAAGAAGACTGAGTTGCTCCAAAAAGCCAGTTGTTGTACACCACCATATAAGGAACTACCCATCTGTGAAATGTGAACCAAGTGGAATTGTACCACAAAAGGGTTGGGAGTGAACAGGTTGTTGGTTGCATTGTTGGTTTCTCCAAAAACAAACTAAGACCCAAATTGGCTACTCGATGATTTCCCAAAGGCTGTCAAGTGAAATTTAAAAAATAAATAAATAAAAGAAATTGTTACAATCAAGATTTCATGAAAAATTTAGCAGTAAGTTAATAGAATTTCAGTAGACTGTGGAGAAAGGGAAAGAGGAATTCTAGACAAAATTTGGTACTGTTTAGCTTTGCTTCGGTACAAATTCAGTATATTATAGGGAATTCTATTTTCCCATACCGAAACCATACTGAATTTGTACCACTACGGTTTTATGAATCAAGAAATAAAAATTATCAACTGCTTTAACACTAGTTCTATGAAGTGCTCCTGAGTCCTGACAATACATATCAGAGTAGTTGGATGTAAAGTATCAGTCTCACTAGGAACCAAATGAATTTTTAAGTCCAAAATGCTTAATTATCTCATGCCAGATATCTCAATGGCATCAAACAACTTCTCCAGGATATGATCCAAAATAATTAGGGCTCAAAGAAACTTTCCATATGAGGATCATATAAGCATCAAATCTTTCAGACCTTCATACTACATGACTTGACTACCAGAATACTTATTTGAATCAAACGCATGATAAATGTTAAGGACTCAGATAACAGTTTCTACAATTTCTAGCAGATGAAAGGTCATAAAATAGAAATATTTGACAGAAAACCAACAACAATAAGGTCATGTGGTAAGAGTATGAGAAGATTTACAGCAACGGTGTTAAAGGCTGTTTCTTTTTAAGGAAAAAAGTTTGGATGTCAATATTGACCATTACCACTTTTTGTTAGAAAATAGAACAACTAAGGGTACTTAAACCTAGACTGAAATACAACCTAACAGCATAAAGCCTCATGGAAAAACAGAGCCATTAAAGAGAACAACACAAACGACACCAATGATAAGAACAAAGGCAGAAAAAACTATGCAACTAGGAGAGGGAGAGGATTCAAAATCTATATACTACTGACTGTCCAACCAATCCCAAAAATCTATTTCGTAAATTTCAGCAGCCAACCACCATAACCATTCAGTTCTTGATCTCAGGAACCTTTTTCTTCCACGAAAAATTATCAGCATGGTATCGACATCGATGACTAGTAAAACCAGTACATATCGTCTGATATGAGCAATACGATACGAATACTTAGAACCATGTTCATCAACAATCCATAAACCTAAGAATATATGCATCTAAGTTTTTTTTTGTTTTTTTTTTTTGGTAAACTATATGCAGATAAGTTAAAACACAAAAAAATAGAGAATGACCTAATTTGCAACTCTCAAATCACCATTTGAGTCATCATCAATACACGCATCCCTGTAACAAAGAAAGAAATTAAGAGAGAAATTTTTAATCTGGTTTCTCCGATACCCAATTCTCTCGTTTTTCTATCGATGTTATCGATTACCTCCAAATCCCCCTTTGTAAATCCCTTCAGATCACTTTCTTCATGTTCCCCAGTACTGTTCTTAGATTTCCTTTTTCTACTCTCAGAGTCTCTGTCTTTCTTTCTCCTTCTAAACTTTCTTTCCATCACTCTTTTGCTGACGGACTTATAGTTTGTTGTGTGGTGGATCTTATCATCACCACGGTAGAGGAAGAGTTGTTTTTTTGCCTGGTTAACCCACATCTTAAAGGTACGACCAAGAAAATGAGAGTTATGTTGTCAATGGAGATTGAAATGCTCCCGTATATTTGGAATCGTAGCCAAATGGGGCTTGGGTGGCATCGGGAAACGATATAAACATTGAAGGGCAATATACTCGTTGGAGATTCCTGCCAAGGTTAGCTTCTAGTCGATTGTAAACATTTATGGTCTGACTTTTATAATAATATGAAATTTGATGATTTTCAGTCTTGCTTCACCCTTATTTATCAGTCTCTGTTATAACAGTTTCATCTTTTCTTCTATAGGGTATTCAATTGATAGTGGACATCCTTTTGTTGCGCACCATCACCTCCCACAAAGCCCCAAAACCCTACAGCCTAATTTCTGTCTAGCGCTAACCATAAAATTGCAGAATTTTTATACCCATCCAAATCCTATTTTTTTTCCAACATATTAATTTCCTAATCTGCACTTTAAAACCATATATAAACCTTACCCTAATTCTTCAGAAAATTCCAGTATTTACACTTGGGAAAAGTTAACGTTCTTTTTTGAGATGATACTAAATCAAATTGGTTGCCATTGTGAAAAGTTCAAGGGACCCAAAGGTCAATCGTTTCTCTCTACAAAATGGTGATTTAACCGACAAAAAGACTGAAGTGATTGTAAGTTCACCCAAAAAGGCGCATGGGTTTTAAATCGGAACATGATGAGATAGGACAGATTGTTTTCCACATCAAAACCTTTCTGATCGGCTTTCCACATCAAGACCAAGATGATGAGATGGCTTTCCACATCAAGACCTTTCTGACTGAGCAGGGCTCAAGAAAGGGTAGGTTTTTGTGATATGCATATGATTGTGGCCATGGCACCTTAATGACATTCTGTTTAACTTGTACGTTACTCCCCAAGATAAGTAAAGGTGTGTGTGGAAGTGAAAGCTGGTTTTTTATCCTTTGCTTGACCCGCAAACTTAAAACTATTTAAATACAACCTTTCCTGGGGAGTCTTGCTCTATCTACAGCCCACAAGAGCCCCTGTAGCTCAATTATCAACAATTGAAAACTCTATGGCCCATATGATTGCCTCTTTAAATGTTCAAGCTTCAGATTCATCTAGCAAACACAAATCCCATCTTCTAATTTAGGTTTTTATAACATATTAGATTATATTCTTTTTGGTGAGTTGCACTGTAAACTAATGTGTCTTCAACATGATACACATAATGGAGCTAATTTAATTAGGTGAAATGTCTCCATTGTGCAAGGATCCAGAAGAGTTCTAATCACATATCCATTTCCAAAGATTATGATTGGTAATTTGCCAATTTAACCATTTGATGTGTGAAAGACTACTTGAATCAATTTGACAATCTATCTCCATGGGATATTCCCATTCTTTTCTCCACAGTTCAGGTTTCACGGTGCCCAATGGTGTTTAATCAGGTTTCATGAGATTTTTGGTTTCAGATTTTATCTTCTAAAATTTTATGTTTCAGTGTTTAAAATTCATGGTTTGTTTAAGGTTTCCAGGCCTTAATTACTTTAACGGTATTGTTTAAACTTCAGGGAGGGTGTTTAAAGGGTTTACGGTTGTAGATTTCAGGACTTTTGGTGTTTTGAGTTCTATTGTTTTAGTTTAGGGATTGGTTGTTTCAGAAGATCCCATAGACTTGTCTAGAAAACCAACGTTTGATATGAGGGGGTGTTGGGGTTGAATGTAATGCTTATTTTTTTTGTTCTCATTTATCACTTGACCACTAGCCGAACAATAGAGATTGAGACATGCCCTTAGGTGATGAATCTCTTGCAATTTGACCTTCGAAAACACTTAGCTATCATCAACGAATTAGAGATGGGATATTGAGGGTGCTCTGTAGTGTAACTTCATTGAGATTCGCCTCTTGCGTTTTTTATGAGAGAAGCACTAAAGGCTTGTGAGCATAAAATGAACAGGAATGGGGAGAAAGGATCTCCTTGACGGATCCCTCTAGATGGGACAATCATACCCCTTTCCACTTCATTTATGAGGAGATTGAATGAGACTGAGGTGATGCACTCCATTATAAGAGAAACCCATTGATTGTAGAAGCCTTTGGATGAAGGACTACTCTAGTCAATCATATGCTTTCCCCATATCGAACTTGATGGCCATGAGTCTCTTCTTCTCCTTTTTGTGTTTGATCTAATGAAAGAGTTTGTGGCCCATGTATACACTATCGGAGATTAGGTCATCTTGAATGAATGCCGACTGGACAAGAGCAACGATGTTGTCAAGAGAGGATTTCAATCTAGTGGCCATGATCTTGGTAATAATCATAGTTATCAAGGTGTCGCCTACTAGGCATCCAAGCTCCTTGGTTGCCTTGGATGCCTAAGCATGCGTCTTGCCGCCTAGTTAACATCGCCTTAGTTTTGACCCTCTCCAATGCCATGGTCGTCTTATCGCCTTGATAATTATGGTAATAATCTTGATATGATCAGTGTAGCTTTGGGCTCCTTTGCAGCGTGACAGGGAGTGTAGCACACTATTCGACGGCCCACAATGCTTGAACACGCAATCCAACACACAGTGGCGTACCCAAGCACTGTAAACCGTTGAATGGCGTGCTACACTCCCTGTCGTGCTACAGAAAACCCAAATCCCATGTTGATGGGCCTATATTAATCAACAATTTATGATTGACTTTCTTTCTATGAAACATAGCAAGGTTTTGTTCAGCTCCTTTGGTAGTAAGTATGTTAAGAAAAATTGAAAAAAAACTAAAAATCTTCCTTTTTGGCCACATCCAAAAATTTTTAGTAAAAAATGGGGGAAAGCCGTCTGGCCCAGTGGCTTATAATGACTTCATACTGAAAACCGCCTCACGGACTTCCTCTTCTGTTGGTATAGAACAGAGCTTCTCATGTAAATCAGTTTCAAGCACCGGGTTTATGGCATTGAGTATCGGCTGAAGGGCTGTTGGTTCTATTAGGAACGATTCCTGCTCTTTGATCCCTCTATTTTCATAATTTGGCAGTTCCGATCGGCTCCAGATAAAGAAGGTTCTAAGTTCTAACTCAGAAGTTTTTTTTGTAGTTTCTATTTCGCTTCTGTAATATTTCCATCCCTGTTATGTTTTACTTTGAAGCTCTCGGTTTACTATTTCTGAAACTTGTTTAAAACCTAGTAGTATTCATTTCATTAAAGGGAAATCTGACAAGTAGACTTTCCAAATGATCGACCCTTTCTTTGCCTACTGGACAGGAACCCTAAAATTTTAGTTCCTGTACGTTCAACTGCCCTAAGGAATTAAGCGTCAAGATTATCAAGTAGATCAAACTAATGTGTGTTTTTCAAGACTGGAACATGAGAAGGCGCAGTCTAGTATAGTCTTGGCTGATTGATTAATAGAGTCTTTCCACTTTCCATTCTCCAATAATGCCAGTTGCCACCCCTGGGCTTTTTTTTAGTTCCCATCCATCGTGGGAACTGAAATTCCATTAATTAATAAGGGCTAGTAAATTTGAATTTTTTTTTTTTTTTTGGTCTCCCAACCATATTCCCCTTATAAATCCAATGACCAAATGTTAATTCTTGTTCATTCTATAATTCTATCTCTCTAAGTCCAGTAGGAGAAAAGATGAAGAAGAAAAGGAGGAACTGGGCAGAGTTGAACACGGATTGTTTGATTAAGGTGTTCGAGATGCTGGGATCAGAATCCAAGGGATTAGAATCTCTGATCTTGGACATTCCCTTCGTTTGCAAGTCTTGGTACAAAGCCTCCCTCAATCCTCAGTGTTGGAAAATACTTCGGTTCCCTCATGCACTGTGCGAGGAATCATGGGTTTGGTGGGCCCGTGGTTTTGTCCGTAGATTCGAGGACCAGTACCAAATCCAGAATTTTTCTACCACAGGGTTTGTTAAACTTGTTGTTAGAAGAAGTCATAACTCTGCTGTCACCATTATTCTTCCTCCTTGCAACTCAGAGGTTTTGGAGCTTATATCAAACGAGTAAGTAAGATACACCTACCAATCACGACATTTAACTTTTTATTGTGTCCATCATATTGTGTTTTCTAATAGAATTGTCATTACTAGGTGTCGTTCATTGAAATACTTAGGGTTGCCTTCCCATCTCATCCCAACTCATTGTAAACTTATCGAAGAACTAATAGGTAAATCCAAGGATTTGGAGGGATTATTCTTGGGATGCACTCATTCTTTCAAGAAAATCCTTATTCAAATCAGTCTCAACTGCAAAAATTTCAATGATTTATCTGTAAGAGGTAATATTGGCTATAAAGAAGCATCAGCTATTGTAACATTGCTTCCGAAGATCAAATATTTGAGGCTGAGGTGGACTACTCTACCCCGTAAGAGTTTGAAGAGGATATTGAAAGGCTGTGAAGAACTGGTGCTACTTGATGCAAGGAATTCCGGTTGTTTTAAAGCTAAAGATGATCAGATATTAAAGATGGCTTCTCACATCAAGACCTTTATGATTCATGGAAAGCCTTCTGACAGGAATCCTTGTATTGATGAAAGTGAAGAAACTGACTCTGATTAATGTGAGGTTCATAACTAGATTTCTTCAAAGTGTCCACAACCTTGGTGTTGCAAATTAGATCCTCTATTTTGTGTTTTAGATTTGCTTCCTTCCTATGTTTCAGTATGTTGTTGATGAACCAATGTTGCTCATTCCTTTGTTTGAATTGTCTTTAGATTTCATAATGACAACATCTCATAGAAGGTATGCCACATTTAAAAGAAAAATATCTGTGCATTGGTCTGGATTCTTTTGATTTCGATTGGAGTCATTCAGTATTCCACTGTGGATAATGATATAATTTAAGATCGTGGAGGTGTGGCTATGCCTGGTTTCTATCTAGGATGATTCCAGGATCAGGAACATTTCCCCATAGCGTTTTGGGTGTGCATTGCGCATCAAATTCACAGTGATCATTCTACCTGTAGGGGCGACACTTGAAAACTTAAATCAGCAAGAGAGGGAAGATCATTGCTATATTTAGTTTCGCAGTCGCAAATCTTCCACATGATCTTACTCATCTCTCTCTCTGTCTCTCTGTAAAGCCCTTAGGGTGTATGTTTATCTGCTCCATTTCCTGTGCAGGTCCATTTCCCCCAAATTCCTCTAATACAAGGGGTTGGACCCCACCCGGGCAGTGTGTTCGGGCAGGGGTAGGGTGGTCATTTCTGCCCCCCTCTATTAGAGGAACTTGGGGAAATGGACCTGCCCAGGAAATGGAGCAGATAAAGGTTCCCTTAGGGTTATGGAACCCAATAGTGTTGAAGGAGAGTGTGTCATTGTTGCTGTACAAGCGTTGCCAATGTGGTTCGCTGCAAGGATACCTCATTGCTGAATAGAGGAGGGCTAAGTTCCCTGTACCCAAATCATATCCTGTGCGGATCCAATCGCTCCAGCTTTTGGATCCGCACTGAAGGGGCTGGCAGGAGAGGATTGAATTTGTAGTTCTCAATGTTACATTTCTCCCCTTCCATGAGAATGAGATGGAGCTTTTGAATACCCTATAACAACACCAGGACTGATTTTAGGTCTAATGAGGTTAGAGAACTAAATTCAATTTTCTGATACGTTTCCCAATGAATCAAATCCAATACTATAGTGTCCACCATAATCCTTGCAGCTATCTTCAGCATAATTACTAGAATTTGATTGTTCTGTTTGCAGAATTTCAAGGGGGTTTCAACCATAAATATCAATGTACAATCTGGAGACAAATCAAGATCTCAAAGTCTTGACACAAGAGAATGGACATTTCAAATGATATCATGCATCAAAATGAGTATGGTTATAGGACATCTATTGGATGATCTTACTACACCAGAAAGAAAGGCAGACATACTTCTTTGTGAAACCATCGATAGAAGCAGGATTGGTATAATCACTCCCTGTCATGGTTCATGAGTGTCCATAGAGATAGATTGTGAATCACAACTGCCAACAATGTTAATTCCATGGATCCATATCATACATTCTGTGCATATGATTTAAAAAAGTGTCGCAATTCACGAGGTTCCCACTAATGTAGGGTCTGGGAGGGGCAAATGAACACAGCCTTACCCATCCTTTGCAAGAGAGGCTGTTTCCAAGTTTTGAACTTGCAACCAACAGGTTGCAATAGCGCAAAGAGTCACTATCCTATACAGCCAGTTAAATCCCCTAGCAAAAGGTCCAGAATTCAAAGGAAAAGAGTCAGCACAAAAGATCCCCTTTGCTACTGGATTTGCCTAGTAAAATAATCTCTATATTTTTTATTAAAATATATTTTTTTTATATTAATATGAACTAACAAATAATAGATGCACAATGTAGAAGTTAGGCTGTTAAGTTGTTAAAACTTTTGGTATTTGTATGCCAGAGCTGGTTTTAGAAATGTATTGATCCATACAAACAACCCAGTGAGTCAGTGACCAGCTTTCTTAATCCCAATTTGGAGGAGGAAAAGATAAGAGGAAAGAAGGGAGGGGGAAAGGGTACTACAAATACAAAGTCTAAAAGCACCCCCCTAAAAAAAGAGAGTTACTGTAATTATACTAAAAACAGTCCATTAACAGGTTAAGAAGCTTGTTCATTGTAAATTTTAGAGCAAAACCTTAGTTAATATATTCAGTATTCAGAGTAACATTTAACAAACAGAACCTTGTAGAAGACAAGAAAACCGAGGCGTCGATGATAATTTATACAGTAAAACAAATCTTGAAAATGTCAATGCAGCATCATCCATTCTCTTCAGTATCTCCATTATCTGTATCAACATGCTCAGGAGCTCCGTCAGCCCCTACTTTAACCGTACTTCCACAACAGTTCTTGGTGTTCTGTTCCTCAAATGGTGACCTGAGGGTTGCAGATTTGATCCTCTATTTTGTGTTTTAGCTAGCTGCATCTATTCTTAGGTTTCTGCTTCTTGTTGATGAACCTCAAGAGATTGATTTGTTAATATATACAAAAGGTTTGCCTACCGCATGCCAAACCTCTCATAGAAGAAGGTATGCCATAGGCTGGGGGTCCTCTGATTTCAATAGGAGTCAGTGCAATGGGAGAACTTTTAACCTCTTATTCCACTGTGGATTCATGATATATAATTTTAGGGTCGTGGAGGTGTGCCTTAGCCTGGTTTCAATCTGGGCTGATTCAAGGACCAACAACCTTTCCCCAAACAAAATGTCCATAGCTATGGGGTCTGGCATATCGAGCTTGATGGCTACGAGTCTCTTCTTCTTCTTCTTCTTCTTTTTGTGTTTGATCTAATGAAAGAGTTTGTGGGTCATGTATACATTATCGGAGATTAGGTCGTCTTGAATGAAGGCCGACTGGACCAAAGCAACAATGTTGTCAAGAGAAGCTTTCAATCTAGTGGGCATGATCTTGGTAATATTCATAGTTATCAAGGCATCGCCAAGGGAATGCCTAGACGTCCAAGCTCTTTGGTCGCCTTAGACGCCTAGGCTTGTGTCTTGCTGCCTTGTTGACATTTCCTTAGTTTTGGGCCCTCTCCAACGTCATGGTTGCATCACCACCTACATAACTATGGTAATAATCTTGATAGGAACAATGCATATGCTGATGGGCCTGTAGTAGGGTTTTGTTTAGCGCGCTCCTTTGATAGTAGTACTACACATGTTAAGAAAAATTGAGACACAAAAAACTAAAAATCTTCCTTTTTTGCCACATCCCAAAATTTTTAGTGAAAAATGGGGGAAAGTCGTCTGGTCCAGTGGCTTATATATGCTTCCTTGTAGTAGGAACGATTCCTGCCGCTCTTTTATCGTTCTATATTCATAATTTGGCAATTCCGATCGGCTCCAGGTAAGGTTCTAACTTCTAACTCAGAAGGGTTTTTTTGTAGTTTCTATTTCGCTTCTGTAATGTTTCCATCCATCCCTGTTATGTTTACTTTGAAGCTCGGTTTACCATTTCTGAAACTTCTTTAAAACCTAGTGTTCCTTTCATTAAAGGGAAATCTAAATATTAGACTTTCCAAATGACCGACCCTTTCTTTGCCTACTGGACAGGAACCCTAAAATTCTAGTTCTTGTACGTTCAACTGCCATGCCCTAAGGAATTAGCCGTCCAGATTATCTAAAAATTCTCGCTACTATTTTGACATATCTATCAAGTAGATCAAACTAATGTGTGTTTTTCGAGACTGGAACATGAGAAGGCGCAGTCTTTTTCAGTTCCTATCAGTCGTGGGAACTGAAATTCCATTAATTAATAAGGGCTAGTAAGATTTTTTTTTGGTCTCCCAACCATTCCCCTTATAATTCCAATGACCAAATCTTATTTCTTGTTCATTCTATAATTCTATCTCTCCAAGTCCAGGAGGAGAAAAGATGAAGAAGAAAAGGAGGAACTGGGCGGAATTGAACACGGATTGTTTGATTAAGGTGTTCGAGATGCTGGGATCAGAATCTGCGGGATTAGAATCTCTAACATTGGACATTCCCTTCGTTTGCAAGTCTTGGTACAAAGCTTCGCTCAATCCTCAATGTTGGAAAATACTTCGGTTCCCTCATGCACTCTGCAGGGATCCATGGGTGTGGTGGGAATATGATGGTTTTGCCCAAAGATTCATGGACAAGTACCGAATCCAGAATTTTTCTTTCACAGGCTTTGTTAAACTTGTTGTTAGACGAAGTCGTAACTCTGCTGTCACCGTTATTCTTCCTCCTGGGTGCACCTCAGAGGTTTTGGAGCTTATATCAAACGAGTAAGTAAGATATACCTCCCTACTTACCAATCACGAAATTTAACTTTTTATTGTTTCCATCATATTGATATTGTGCTCTCTAATAGATAGAATTGTCATTACCAGGTGTCCTTCATTGAAATACTTAGGGTTCCCTTCCGATCTCTTCCCATTTGATTGTGAACTTATCCAAGAACTAATAAGTAAATGCAAGGATTTAGAGGGATTATTCTTGGGACAAACTCATTCTTTCCAGGAAATCCTAATTCAAATCAGTCTTAACTGCAAAAATTTCAGTGATTTATCTGTAAGAGGTAATCTTGGCAACAAAGAAGCATCAGCTATTGTAACTTTGCTTCCGAAGATCAAATATTTGAGGTTGAGGTGTACTACACTACCCCGTAAGAGTCTGAGGATGATATTGAAAGGCTGTAAAGAACTGGTGCTACTTGATGCAAGGAATTGCGTTGGTTTTAAGGCTAAAGATAAAGAGATCTTAAAGATGGGTTCTCACATCAAGACCTTTATGATTCAGGGTTCTGTAGTATATAAGAGTGAGGCTGGAAGTCCTTGTAACAAGAATCCCTGTTTAGATGAAAGTGACTATGATGATTATCAGTAAAGGTCCTTAGGTATTATTAATGATTTGCTAGAATTTTGTCAGTAATTTTTCAGTTATTTAAGAAGGATTAATATAAAGTTCTTAACTAGAGTTCCTCAAATGGTCACCTTAGGGTTGCAAATTAGATCATTTATTTTGTATTTTAGATTTGCTGTCTTCCTATGTTTCTGTATGTTGTTGATGAAAATCAAAGTTGCTCATTGCTTTGTTTGAAGTGTCTTTTAATTTCATAATGACAACATCCATTTAATTTTATCTGTGCATTGGCCTCTCCGTTCCTTTGATATCAGTAGTAGTCATTGAGTATTCCACTGTGGATAAATGATATAAGTTAAGGTCGTGGAGGTGTGGCTAAGTCTGGCTTCTGACCAGGAACCTTTCCCCAAAATGTCCATAGCTTTTTTGGTGGGCATGGCGCATCAAATTCACAGCGATCGTTCTACCTGTAGGGGTGATACTTCAAAACATAAATCAGCAAGAGAGGGAAGATCATTGCTATATTCAGTTCCGCAGTCGCAAATCCTCCATGTGATCTTAGAAATTTTGCACTCTCTCTCTGGAGCCCTTGGGGTTGTGGAACCCGATAGTGTTGATGGAGACTGTCGTTGTCGACTTGTCGCTGTGCAAGCGTTGCCAATGTGGTTCGGTGCAAGGATACCTCCTTGCTGAATAGAGGATCCTCTCAATAGCAGATCCAGTGGCTCCAGTTGTTGGATCTGCACTGGAGGGGCTGGTAGGAGAGGAGTGAATTTGTAGTGCTCGATGTTACTATTCTCCCCTTCCATGAGAATGAAATGGGGTTTTTGAATACCTTATAACAATGCTTGGACTGATTTTAGGTCTAATGAGGTTAGAGAACTAAATTCAATTTTCTGATACGTTTCCCAATTAATCAAATCCATACTATGGTATCCGCCATAATCCTGGCTGCTTTCCTCAGCATAAATACCGGATTTTGATTGTTCTGTTTGCAGAATTTCAAGGGAGGGGGGGGTTGTTTTTGTTAACCAAATGAGCCAAGCGATTTCAACCATACATATCAATGTACAAACTGGAGACAAATCAAGATCTCCCAAGTCTTGACTGAAGAGAATGGACATTTCAAATGAAAATCAAGCATCAAAATGAGTATGGTTACAAGGCATCTATTGGATGATCTTACTACACCAGAAAGAGAGGCAGACGAACTTCTTCATGAAACCATCGATAGAAGCAGCATCGGTAACCCCTGTCTTGGTTCATAAGCGTATGCGGAGATAGATTTTGAATCACAACTGCCAACAATTTTAATTGCATGGATCCATAATCATACATTCTGTGCATATGATTTAAAAAAAGTATTGCAGTGCACGCGGTTCCAACTATTGTAGGGTCTGGGAGGGGCAAATGCACACAGCCTTACTCCTGCTATACTAGAGAGGTTGTTTCCAAATTTTGAACCTGCAACCAAAAGGTTGCAATAGCACAAAGAGTCGCTATCCTATACAGCCAGTTAAATCCCCTAGCAAAAAGTCCAGAATTCAAAGGAAAAGAGCCAGCACAAAAGGTCCCCTTTGCTACTGGATTTGCCTAGTAAAATAATCTCCATGTTTTTTTGGTAAAAATGAACTAACAAATATTAGATGCACAACGTAGAAGTTAGGCTGTTAAGTTATTAAAACTTAGGGCTGGTTTCAGAAATGTATTGATCCATACAAACGAACCAGTGACCAGCTTTCTTAATCCCAATTTGGAGGAGCATTCAGTATTCAGAGTAGCATTTAACAAACAGAACCTTGTGGAAGACAGGAAAACCGAGGCGTCGATGATGATTTATACAGTAAAACAAATCTTGAAAATGTCAATGCAGCATCATCCATTCTCTTCAGTATCTCCATTATCTGTACCAGCATGCTCAGGAGCTCTGTCGGCCCCTATTTTAACCTTACTTCCACAACAGTTCTTGGTGTTCTGTTCCTCAAATGGTGACCTGAGGGTTGCAGATTAGTTCTTCTATTTTGTGCTTTAGCTAGCTGCATCTATTCTTTGGTTTCTGCATGTTGAGATTGATTTGTTAATATATACAAAAGGTTTGCCTACTGCATGCCAAACCTCTCATAGAAGAAGGTATGCCATAGGCTGGGGGTCTTCTGATTTCAATAGGAGTCAGTGCAATAGGAGAACTTTTAACCTCTTAGTCCACTGTGGATTCATGTTATATAATTTTAGGGTCGTGGAGGTGTGCCTTAGCCTGGTTTCAATCTAGGCTGATTCAAGGACCAACAACCTTTCCCCAAACAAAATGTCCATAGCTATGGAGTCTGGCACATAAAATTCGTGGGGATTGGGGTTGCAGTTCATAACTTAAATCAACAAGATAGGGGAAGATCATGGTTATCTCTAGATTCACATTCGCAAATCCTCCACATGAATTTGGTATTTCCACAAAGTGTTCTTCCCATCATGGTTGCAACTTGTTCCAATCACCATCGACTACCAACACTCTCACCACACACTAACTAGGGTTTCACAAACCCTTTTCTGCATATCGAGCTTGATGGCCATGAGTCTCTTCTTCTCTTTCTTTTTGTGTTTGATCTAATGAAAGAGTTTGTGGGCCATCAATACATATTATCGGAGATTAGTTCGTCTTGAATGAAGGCCGATTGGACCAAAGCAACGATGTTGTCAAGAGAGGCTTTCAATCTAGTGGCCATGATCTTGGTAATAATCATCGTTATCAAGGCGTTGCCAACTACCAAGGGAACGCCTAGACGTCCAAGCTCTTTGGTCGCCTTGGACGCCCAGGCGTGCATCCTACTGCCTTGTTGACATAGCTTTAGTTTTGGACCCTCTCCAACGCCATGGTTACCTTACTGCCTTGATAACTATGGTAATAATCTTGATAGGAAGTAGGAACAATGCACATGCTGATGGGCCTGTAGTAAGGTTTTGTTCAGCTCCTTTTGGTAGTACACATGCTAAGAAAAATTGACACACAAAAAACTAAAAATCTTCCTTTTTTGCCACATCCCAAAATTTTTAGTAAAAAATGGGGGAAAGCAGTCTGGTCCAGTGGGAAAATTATCGCCCCCGGGCGGTGCTGTGCACATCGTGCTGTGCAGCACCACCCATGTGTGCACAATGGGCCCCATCGTGCACACATGGGTACACGATGCGCACAGCACCCCCCAGTACTGGGGGCAATAAGGACCCGGTCCAGTGGCTTATAATGACCCGACTGAAAACATAATTTTTATCCGTTGCCCACTGTGCGCACATGGCCGCTGCTTATCCGTACGATGTGCACAGCAGCGCCTCCAGTACTAGAGCTGATAAAGGTCCCTGAAAACCGCCTCACGGACTTCCTCTTCTGTTGGTATAGAACAGAGCTTCTCATTTAAATCATTTTCAACCACCGGGTCTATGCATTGAGAATCGGCTGAAGGGCTGTTGGGTCTATTAGGAACGATTCCGGCCACTCTTTCATCCTTCTATTTTCAGAAATTGGCAATTCCGATCGTCTCCAGTTAAGGTTCTAAGTTCTAACTCAGAAGTTTTTGTAGTTTCTATTTGCTTCTGTTATGTTTCCGTCTCTGTTATGTTTACTTTGAAGCTCGGTTTACTATTTCTGAAACTTGTTTAAAATCCTAGTAGTATTCATTTCATTAAAGGGAAATCTGAAAAGTAGACTTTCCAAATGACCGACCCCTTTCTTTGCCTACCGGATAGGAACCCTAAAATTCTAGTTCCTGTACATTCATGCCATGCCCTAAGGAATTAACCGTCCAGATTATCTAAAAATCCTCACTACTATTTTGATATATCTATCAAGTAGATCAAACTAATGTGTGGTTTTCGAGACTGGAACATGAGAAGGCGCAGTCTAGTATAGTTTTGGCTGATTGATTAATTGAGTCTATCCAGTTGCCACTCCTGGACTTTTCAATCGTGGGAACTGAAATTCCTTCCATTAATTAATAAGGGCTAGAAAGAATGATTTTTTTTGGGTCTCCCAACCATATTCCCCTTATAAATCCATCCAATTACCAAATCTTATTTCTTGTTCATTCTATAATTCTCTCTCTCTCCAACTCCAGGAGGAGAAAAGATGAAGAAGAAAAAGAGGAACTGGGCAGAGTTGAACACGGATTATTTGATTAAGGTGTTTGAGATGCTGGGATCAGAATCTGCGGGATTAGAATCTTTGACATTGGTCATTCCCTTCGTTTGCAAGTCTTGGTACAAAGCCTCCCTTAATCCTCAGTGTTGGAAAATACTTCGGTTCCCTCATGCACTCTACGCGGAATCATGGGTGTGGTGGTCCCGTGGTTTTGTGTATAGATTCATGGAAGAGTACCGAATCCAAAATTTTTCTTTCGCAGGCTTTGTTAAACTTGTTGTTAGACGAAGTCGTAACTCTGCTGTCACCATTATTCTTCCTCCTGAGTGCACCTTAGAGGTTTTGGAGCTTATATCAAACGAGTAAGTTATATATATAAATCATGAAATTTAACTTTTTATTGTCTCCATCATCATATTATTGTGTTTTCTAATAGAGTTGTCATTACCCAGGTGTCCTTCATTGAAATACTTAGGGTTGCATGAGGATCTCTTTCCAGAACATGGTAAACTTATCGAAGGACTAATAAGTAAATGCAAGGATTTGGAGGGGTTATTCTTGGGATCCACTCGTTCTTTCAAGAAAATCCTTATTCGAATCAGTCTCAACTGCAAAAATTTCAATGATTTATCTGTAAGAGGTGATATTGGCTATAAAGAAGCATCAGCCATTGTAAGATTGCTTCCGAAGATCAAATATTTGAGGCTGAGGTGGACTACACTACCCCGTATGAGTCTGAAGAGGATATTGAAAGGCTGTAAAGAACTGGTGCTACTTGATGCAAGGAATTCGGGTGGGTTTAAAGCTAAAGATGATGAGATATTAAAGATGGCTTCTCACATCAAGACCTTTATGATTCATGGAAAGCCTTCTTACAGGAATCCCTGTATTGATGAAAGTGAAGAAAGTGAAGAAAGTGAAGAAAGTGAAGAAAGTGAAAGTGACTGATTATTAAATGTCCTTAGGTTTATTGATGATTTGTTAGAGTTTTTGTCAGTTATTCAAGAGGGATTAATGTTAAGGTTCATGACTAGATTTCCTCAAATTGTCCACAACCTTAGTGTTGCAAATTAGATCCTCTATTTTGTGTTTTAGATTTGCTGCCTTCCTATGTTTCTTTATGTTGTTGATGAACCAATGTTGCTCATTGCTTTGTTTGAATTGTCTTTAGCTTTCATAACGACAACATCCATTTAATATAAAGCACATCTACCTTATTCTGCCAACCTACGCACTCCAAACCTCTCAAACAAGGTATACCATATTTAAAAGAGAAATATCTGTGCATTGGGCAGGGGTCTTTTGATTTCGATAGGAGTCATTCAGTATTCCACTCTGGATAAATGATATAATTTAAGGTTGTGGAAGTGTGGCTAAGCCTCTTTTCTGTCTAGGATGATTCCAGGATCAGGAACCTTAACCCAAAATGTCCATAGCTTTTTTGGTGGGCATGGCATATCAAATTCACAGGGAACGTTCTAACTGTAAGGGCGACAATTCAAACTTAAATCAGCTAGAAAGGGAAGTTCATCTCTCTCTCTCTCTCTCTCTAGAGCCCTTAGGGTTGTTGAAGGGGAGTGTGTCCTTGTCGCTGTGCAAGCATTGCCAATGTGGTTCGCTGCAAGGATCCCTCATTGCTGAATAGAGGAGGGCTAAGTTACCTAGACCCCGATCCTCTCCAGTGCTGACCCAATGGCTCCAGCTGTTGGATCCATGCTGAAGGGTCTGGCAGGAGAGGATTGAATTTGTAGTGTTCAATGTTACTATTCTCCCCTTCCATGAGAATGAGATGGAGTTTTTGAATACCCTATAACAACACCAAGACTGATTTTAGGTCTATTGAGGTTAGAGAACTAAATTCAATTTTCTGATACATTTCCTAATGAATCAAATCCAATAGTATAGTATCCACCATAATCCTGGCAGCTGTCCTCAGCATAAATACCTAATTTTGATTGTTCTGTTTGCAGAATCTCAAAAGAGGTTAACCAAATGAGCCAAGCCATTTCAACCATACATATCAATGTACAATCTAGAGACAAATCAAAAACTCCAAGTCTTGACACAAGAGAATGGACATTTCAAATGAAAATCAAGCATCAAAATGAGTATGGTGGTTATAGTCCATCTATTGGATGATCTTACTACACCAGAAAGAGAGGCAGACATAGTTCTTTGTGAAACCATCAATAGGATCAGTATAATCACTCCCTGTCATGGTTCATGAGTGTCCAGCTGAGATAGACTTTGAAATTCAACTGCCAACAATGTTAATTGCATGGATCCATATCATACATTCTGTGCATATGATTTACAAAAGTGTCTCAGTGCAAGCGGGTTCCAACAACTGCAAGGTCTGGGAGGGGCAGATGTACGCAGCCTTACCCCTGCTTTGCAAGAGTTTGCTGTTCCAAGTTTTGAACCTGCAACCAACAGGTTGCAATAGCACAAAGAGTCATTATCCTATACAGCCAGTTAAATCCCCTAGCAAAAGGTCCAGAATTCAAAGGAAAAGAGTCTGCACAAAAGGGCCCCTTTGCTACTGGATTTGCCTAGTAAAATAATCTCCATTTTTTTTTAAATATGAACTAACAAATAATAGCTGCACAATGTAGAAGTTAGGCTATATTAAGTTGTTAAAACTTTTGGCATTTGTACGCCAGGGCTGGCTTTTAAAATGAATTGATCCATACAAACGAACTATTTCTTAATCCCAATTTGGAGGAAAAAATAAGAGGAAAGGAGGGAGGGGAGAAAAGTTACTACAAACACAGAGTCTAAAAGCACCCCATAAAAACAAATTATACTAACACTCCATTAACAGGTTAAGAAGCCTGTACTTCGTAAATTTCAGAGAAATTTTTTTGTTATCATATTAAGTATTCAGAGAAGCATTCAACAAACAGACCTTGTAGAAGACAAGAAAACTGAGGCTTCGATGATATTTATACAGCAAAACAAATCTTGAAACATGTCGATATAGCATCATCCATTCTCTTCAATATCTCCATTATTTGTACCAACATGCTCAGGAGCTCCATTGGCTCCCACTTTAACCTTACTTCCACAACAGTTCTTGGTGTTCTGTTCCTCTACTTTAACCTTAACCCGGCAACACCCACTACCAAGATCCGGTAGAGTCCCAATCTCTGATCTCCTCTCTAAAAACTCTGAATTCTCCTTCCAAACTTCTCCATTTGAATAGACCTCTTTCTTCCAAATTGGAACCAATGCCTTTATCTCATCGATCAGATACTTGCATGCATCCAAGGCATCAACTCTATGGACTGCTGATATTGCAATGAAAATACTTGTTTCTCCTACAGGAACTGGTCCCAGACGATGAGCGACAGCAATGGAATCAAGAGACCATGATGATCGAGCAGACAAACAGATAGATTTAACGCTGCGTATCACCATCGGTACATATGCTTCATACCGTAGTTCTACGACAGTTTTACCTTCAAAGGTGTCTCGTGTTGTACCAGAGAAGGTAGCAATTGCACCAGACTTCGAGCTATGGACAAAATTCATGTATTTGGCAACGTCAATAGGGGTAAACTCCTCCAATATCTCAATTAGGGTTTTTTCTTCATCAGCCATCTTCGTTCAAGTTCCCTTTAGAAGGAGTTTAAATGAAATATTAATATTCCTTCATTAGTTATGCAACATGACTAAACAAAAACTAAAATCAAACCCAAGAAATAGTTTCAAACATAAAAACCAGTAAGGCAATCAGATTTTAAGTGATCAATCAGATACAAATGCCAGCAGATAAACATACAAGAAGAAGCGGTTCAAGTATCAGTGGAGCTCAGCAGAAATCAACTGTATTGCAGAAGATGAAAATGAAAACTCATAATTTTTATTAATCACTAAAGAAACACCTTGTCGAAAGTTTAATTGGCTTAAGATGTGTTCAACTTAAACAAAGAGCTCAAGGATGACAAGACAATTTGCATAGACAACCTTTTTCTTTCTTTCTTTTTTTTTGGGGGGGGGTGTTGGGGTGGGGTTCTTAGCGGATCTGTTATTAAATAGAAGGGCAAAAGAGTAGAGGCCGAAACACCCTTGCTAAAAGAAAGGGAAGCCCCAATAAAGGGCAGAAAGGTCCTGAAAGAATACATTTTTATTGGTCAAGCTAGAAAATTGTTGCAATCATACCAATGCCATAACAGTGATCATTCCATCAATATGATGATGCTGTAAAATAAGTTTTAAATTAGATTGACAGTACATAAATTGGGAAAATTTAGTAATAAAATAATAATTTTTACTGACAGTAAACTATCAAAAATGTCTCTGTATTTACATGAAAAGTAACTTACACAAAGAACAAGAATGTCATAAATAAGCACTACAAGCAAGATTAGAATGGCTAGCACAATTACCACCTGGTGGAACAGGATAAGGTATATTTATCAAAGGACAAAGTATTGACATACTACACCAAGATTGCCTAAATCTGATTTATATTGAAGGAGTTATGTTTCGGTCAAACTTAATTTTGTGTGCACGAATGTTGTTTAAAATCGCTCTGAATGAAAATAAATTTTAGACATCAAAGCAAATGAATATTTTTACCGCTCTTTTTGGTTTTTAGCAATGTTTTATCATATTAAGATTTATGGAATTTTTAGATTCAAGAAACCCCCCAGCTTAACAGTTGAATATTGGACTTACAAATCTAGTTTTTGTTCTTGAACTGGGGGGTTGACTTATATCCTTTTTGAATTTAATTTTTTAACTATTTTTATTGGATTAAAATAGATGGCATTTGCTTATTTATGAATAATATATTAAGTTAATGAAATAAAAAATTCATTTACTTAAAATGATATTTGGCATAAATAAGTGCTTGTCTTGGTTTAGAACTAGGTTTCCTCAAGTTTCGATGGGGATAAGTGAATTTATATAGGTGTTCAGGTCCAAACTTGCGAAATTACCGAAATATGGCCAAAACAATGTCGAAACCATTCGTAACCCATCGAAACCACGCAACATATGGTTTCGGCCCTTGGTTTCGTCTCGGTTTCTTGCGAAACCGACAGTTTTGACCGAGTTCTTGAACCATGATGTAGGGAGAGTTTCTTGAACACTATAAACTGGTGGTTTCTCTCTCTCTCTTGTTGTTTTTTATTTTTCTCTTACAATTTCCTTGGGTGGGTGTTTGCTCAAATATTTATTTACTTCAGCATTTGCATTCTGTTCTGTTTGAGCATTTAGCTTTTAAATTTTTAAAGACCCAATTCCATCCCCCCCCCCCCCCCCCTCTCTCTTGGGTTGCCACATGATCTAACAAGTGATATTAGAACTTGGTACTCTTCTCATGGATCTAATTAATCCGAAAAGTTCAATGGCACCACAAGGGTAGAGACCAAAACACCAAAATCTGCTTGGATCTCAATGAAAATAAGGCAGCAGCTCTGAATGCAAACTTTGAATGCACTCCTGTGCGTTAGCCCCGACAAATTCAACCGTGTATCCTCTTACAAATGACAAAGGAGCTATAAAGAGCTCTAGGGTGACCCACAAAGGAACCTCTCAGGTAAAGGACTCTAAAATCAGTTCTTGTTCATACCTATAAGATGAATAATGCGGAGTCAATTAATGATATGTATGCTAGATTTACCACCACTATAAATGAGTTAAAATTACTTGGGAAGACTTATCCCTCGGTGGAGCCAGTAAACAAGGTTTTGAGGTCCCTACCTAAAAGGTGGAAACCAAAGGTAACGGCTGTCCAAGAATCCAAAGACCTTAAAAAATTATCTCTGTAGGAGTTGGTTGAATCCCGGATCACCCATGAGATGGTGATAGGTAAATGGATGATGATACAAAAAAGGTATATCACTTGGGGCTTCTTCGCACAGGAATATTGTAGTAGTGAAAAAGACACTGCCCTAATGACCAGAAAGTTCAATAGATTTCTTAGAAGTAACAAAGGCAAATCTAGGTTTCCCAAGGGTGTCCAATGCTTCAACTGTAAAAAATTTGGACACTTGGAAAATGAGTGCCAAGCAAGGAAACCTTATTTTGAGAAGGATGAGAAATCTAGAAGAAAGAAAAAGGTCATGTCAGCCACGTGGGATGTTCTTAAAGAGAGTCTAAAAATGAGGACTCAAATGATGAAGATTGCCGCATGTGCTTTGTAGTCTTACTTTGACCCTACTAATGAGCCCTTGATTGTGATGAGAAAGGAAATGATCCCTCATATAAAGAATTTTCAAATGCCTTCGAGGAATTGCACTCAGAATAGGCAAAAATGTGTAATAAATATTAGGCCTTAAAAGTGAAGACCTCGAAGGCATTTGAATGAATGAACTACATGAAGAGCTCTCTAATCGACTTATAACTAATTATGTGCAAAGTGACCATATTTGCACCATGTGTAGTTCTATTGAGAATGGTCACACTTCAAATTTTGAAAAATCTATTAGTAAGGTAACTCATAAAGTTCCAGCATTTCGTTTTCATCTGAAATATTGCTTGGTTGTGGTAAAAAGGGGCATATGAGATTTCACTGCTGCCTAAAAACTAATTTGAAAGGATCCAATCTCAAATGGCTACCAAAGAACTCCCTCAAGTGCTTGCAGGTTCAGATTAAAACTCAACTATCTAAGGAAACAAGGAGAAAGAAAAGAAAGTACTTGAGAAAATCAATGAGGAACGGGAAAGGATTAATCTTCACAAGCCATGGAGAGAAGCAAAAAAGGTAATCAAAATAATATTGCTGAAACTCTATATCTTGAGCCTATAATGAATGCTACTACTAGCAGGTCTGTGTAAGGAAGGTTGGTGTTGGGACTTCAACCAATCACACCTACTGGTAACTTACCTACGTATAAATCTTGTATGATAGTCTAGGATCTCCTTTTTAATTCTTTTTTATTTGTATTGTTTGTGTTTGGATTTTCCACTTTTAGCTTACTCCTATAGTTATCTGGCATGTCTTTGTTTTGTGTGTTGTAATATATATTTAAATGTATGGGGATCTAATCCCATTCTATCCCTGGAACCAAGTCTGTGCTGCATCAAGCAGTGTAGATGTCCAGGTGAATTAAGGGAAACAGCAAGGAAATCCGCCCGCCCCAAGTTAAATTAGGTCGTTCATGTCCTTTTCATTTCACTTCGTCTTCAAACTCTGTGGAGACATCCATGACTAACAGTACTCTGTTTGTGAGTCTCCCATCTCTTTGTCTCGCCTTCCATCTCTTTCCTTCTCCATTTTACCTCTCTATTTCTCTTTCCCCTAGAGCATCCCAGCTGTCATCTCTACCCTATACAACACTCAAATGGCCCAGACCATCTAGGGCTGGAAGAGAGGCAGAGGAAGAAGTGGAGGCAGGATTGCTTCCCCTGAAGCTCCTACTCCATCATCAAACTCATCTGATCCTATCCAAGAGGAAGAAGAATCACAGGAAAGTGAAGAATCTTCTAAGCAATTCTCCAGCAGCTTGAACGAAGACGAAAGGAGGAAAGAAGTGAATGATAATCAAATATTTGCATCTGTGTGTGCTCAGAATTTATGGAGCAATTATGAAAATGGACGAATCACTACTGACTGGTATGTCCGTGATTCACATTTGAAAGCCTACAGTATTGGAATTTTATTTGAAAACCTAGGTTGGAGAACCATTGTAGGTTTGACTGAGAACTGTTATCCTAAGACTGTCAGACTGTTTCATTGCAACTTAGAGGGTAATGTTGTTGATGAGGAGATTTTTAAGGTTTCAAAAATTGGAATCGGGAATCAAATCGGTCAATGCCAATTCCGATTGATAATAATAATAATGGGGTCGGCTACATGGATCCTTGCAAAGACAAAATATTAATAATAATAGTAAAAAGAAAAAGAACAAACAACAATAACTCAGCCTTATCCGAAATAAACCTTGCCCCCAATCAGCTCTATTCGAGGTCATACTGGAAAAAAGGCCTAAACTATGCATGTATTTCCTCACTACTTCTCCTAGGGTCATTTTAGGCCTGTCCCTAGCTCTTTTAGTTCCTTCAATCTGAATCAAATCATTCCTTACTTTATCCTTCCTAATTTGCCACACATCCATCTCAACATCGTCATCTCTACTACACTTAGACACTTAGTTTATCTATATGACGCTTCTTAACTGCCCAACATTCCGCCCCATACATCATAGCCGGTCGTACGACTGTCCAATAAAGTTTTCCTTTAAGCTTTAAAGGAATATGTCGATCACACAACATTTCAGACACACCTCTCCACTTCATCCATCTTACTTTAATTCTCTGTGAAACGTCATCCTCTATGGCTCTATATCACCTTATTTATTTATGGTTGAGCCCAACAACATCATCATAGCCTTATTCCAACTTAATGGGGTCGGCTACATGGATACTAGAAGAGTCAGCAAAATAATCATAAAGAAGTAAGAGGGGGGGGATACAACATCGACACAAACTCTAGGGCATCATCCCTTCTTAACTGCCCAACATTCTACTCTAGATCTCGAAATGGAGTGTAATACAGCCATAGCATCACAACATCATGATCGAACTAAATGGGATCGACCACATGGATCTTTGCTCTCCAATCAGCTCTATTTGAGGTCATACCAGAAACAAGGCCTAAGCTAAGCATGTCCTTCTTCACCACTTCTCCTATGGTTATCTTAGGCCTACCCCTGGTTCTTTGGATGCTTCAATCAGGATCAGGTCACTTCTCCGAACTAGGGCAACTAAAGACCTCTATTGAACATGGTCATACCACCTCAAACGACTCTCTCTAAATTTATCATGTATCGGAGCTACTCCCAAGCCAGTTCTAATATGGTAATTCCTCACTTTATCCTTCTCATCCATCTCAACATCCTCATCTCTGCAACACCAAGTTCATTTATATAGGTTCATGCCTCTTGTTTTGGTGATGAAAACAGTTGGATGATGGTTCCTCGGATTTCTAATATGTGTATGAGCCTTGCAAGGACTAATCAATCCCAAGCTGTGAAGAAGCCTCAAAGGGATTCATCATTTGTTCAACAAGCACCTCTCATGAGCAAATTCATGGAAGCTTGAAGATTTACAGTGGAAAGCTTCATCAAGACATAATCCTATTATCTATATATGAGACTAAAACACCAATTAGCCATATTAATAGAAACTAAACCAAAATTGAGAATACAGATCAATCAAATTGAATAAAAGATGGTTGTGTCACACAAAAGAAATAGGCTTGCTAATTTGAAACTGATAGTCTGACTTGTTAGAATGTTGAAGAAAGCCTCTGAATTGCTCTTGTAGAGCTTATTTCAAAACTAGAAGAAGACCAGAAGAGGTAGAAGAACAGAAAGAAGAACTCGAATAGGGAAAATCCTCTGTATGGAATCCACTCTTCCCAGCAAATAACCCATGCAGCTATGCAGATAACAGTAGAAAATTCTAAACTTCAGGAAATTCAATGGCTTAAGGGAAAGTGCACATCGCATTATAAAGGATCAGAAAATGGAACTCCAACTCCAACTAAAATTATCTTTTTCCCATTAAAAAATGTATATAAGTAAAACCAATAAATTATAAAAAGCAACTGAAACATTCCTACAAGAAATACACTTACCTAACACTAAAAAGTCCTCAGAAAAATTATTAACTACACTTAAAAAGGGACCATGGATGGGATAAATAGCCAGAAGAATATCCCTAGAATTGGTCTAAGGTGGAACGAAGCAGGGCCCTCAGGTTGGCTTAGGCCTGGTACGATATGGAATTGCAGACATAGAACATTTTGCAATCACAACAGTCATAGATTTTTACTTTGATTTTAGAGAATATATCCTCGATCATACTCCTCAAATCTAGAATTCATAAGGATAAGAGGCACCCACCCAAGCTGGTCATTGATCAAATCTTTGCAATGACTAAGAAAGCGTATTTTTGGTATACATCGATGTGATCAAATATTGCTTAGCTAGTAAAAATCATGTATTTCAAGCATGAGTAAGCATTTGATATACTCAAACAAAAAAATATTCTGGGGTTGATTAATATATGCTAGGGTAGTTCTCACCATAGTTATCAAGGCGGCAAGGCGACCATGGCGTTTGAGGGCCTTCCTAAGCGCCTTGGCGATAGGGCGGCCTCAAGGCGTCGCCTTGGCGAACAAAGCGTTCTAGTGTTCTTTTTTTTATATAATCATTTTATTAGGCATAAATAGCATATTAATTTTTATATAATTCTACTTGTATCCTAAATAAATATGAAAGAATTGAAGTACATAATCAAGGAATTGCAAAATAGCATAATCATGACATGTCGGCTAAGGGTCGGGCATATCTACAAACACCTTAAAGACCTCCACGGAAAAGAGGGAAAGACAAAACGAAACGAAAAGACCTCTCTCCTAAGTCCATCCAAATGCAGCCAAGAGAGCGGCCCAATCAAAAGTTCAAAACCATTCATAAATATGAAATATTTACAAGTTCTGGTCTTGTGATCACTTCATTTTAGTCCAACAAAGAAATCATTCAATTCTGTGAAAAAAAAAGGAGGAAAAGAAAGAAAGACAAGATTGAATGAAGTTAAAGGAACTGTTTGTTACTCCACAGTCCACGGTCCTCTTTAGAAAAAAACAAAAGAACATACAAGGCTGGAGATGTCGATGGAGAGTAGAGAGGTTAGAAGGGGTTTAGGTTTAGAAGGAAAAAAGAAGAAGAAAAAAAAAAAGCACAATAATTACAAGGCTGGAGATGTCGCCGGTGGGGTGGAGGTTGCTTCTCTCTCCGGTGGGGGTGGATGCTCGAGATGGGGGTGTCAGTGGAGAGGAGAGGTTAGAAGTTAGAACTTAAAAAGGGGAAAGGGGTTTAGATTTTAGAAGGAAAAAGGGAAAAAAAACACAATACTTACAATTAGCCTCGCCGGACGCCGGTGGAGGATGGAGACTGAGAGGGAAGACTGAGAACTTGAGAAGGAGTCGAAGGACTGAGGTCTGAGCTCTGACAGAGTCGCTGCAAGTCGCTGCCTCGCCGGACAACAGTGGAGGATGGGGACTGAGAGGGAGGACCGAGAAGGAGTCGAAGCCTTGAAGGACTGAGTTCTGAGCTGAGCTCTGTCGGAGTCGCTGCAAGTCGCCGCTGCGCTGTTTCTTTTCTCTTTCGTGTTTTTTTATTTTTATTTTGGTATGTCCCGCGAAGGTGATTAGGTGAATCGAGATTGGCATTAGTATTTAGGTTTTGAATTTTTATTTTTAAGTTTAACATATGATTCCATGCTTCTCACAGCATGACACCAAAAATGTACAACCAATGACATATTGTCAATCAAAATATCTTAAAGTACATAAAAAAGGTTAAAAAACAAAAAATATAAAAAAAAAAAAAAAAAAAAAAACCAAAAAGCGAATGCCTTACTCACAAGGCGTCCTAAGGCGTCGCCTTGATCACCAAGGCAGTCATCTTTCTTACATACCATAAGGCGCCCCATTGCTTTTAAACAGGACATTTCGAGTATTGGCCAAGGTAGAATATAGGCTCCAACAGGTAATGAAAATATAATACCAAACAGAGAAGTCGTATGGTTGCTTTGAATTCGATCTCGGTAAGGGTATAGAAAATTCAGAGTTGAACACAAGCCTGTCGCATAGAAAGATGGAATCATTGATTGGATAAAACTTTGGATACTAAAAAAGGTCGGGGAAGGGAGAAAAGAAAGATTAACAATTGGGTTTACATGGTGGGCAGCCAGAGCTAGAAATTACTATAATATATCATCTGAGCATCACAGACAGTCACAAAATTACAACAATAGAGAAGACCTCAACAATCGACAATCAATTAGCTGACTTAACTACCATTTTGATAAAATCTACTAGAAATATACATGAATCTAAACGAAAATAGCAACGATTTGAGAGAAAAAATCTTCATTCTATTCCTCTAAATACCCTTTAAATTCCTAATACCCTCCACCAATATAAATCTCTAAAATCATAAAAGTTCATATTGGAACAGAGAACTTGCAGAATCGAACGGAATCAGTACCTTCAGCTCGTCAAAGAAGTCTATATCAGAAGATTATTACGCTTGAGATTCACTCAGCTTGCTCGCTGAACTGGTGTGTTCCTGAGAAGAGAACGAGGGATATGTCATATTAAAAGGACTGGGTTGGAGAGTGAGAGAGAGAGAGAGAGAGAGAGAGAAGATTCGCTACAATGCCACGTGGCAAGGAGACAAGGATAGAGATGTCTAGGGTGGTCCTTGCCGATGGAAGGTGTAGATTTGATGTCTAGTGTTATACGTCGATTTGTAAATACTGTTTTACTAACAAATAACTCCTAATAGTAACTAATCCCAGAGGGAAAAACAACAGTAATCGGTTGCTTTTCTTCGAGCACGTGAAAAAATCACTAAGCCCCCAATGACGTTAAAAATCCTATCTAAACCAATGCTTGTATGTGTATTTTCATTGGCCTCACGCTAGTGCAGGGCCTAGACGACCAATTTGCATTCTCTTGCCCCATAATTGAATAACATTTGTTTTTTGGGGCGAGGGGGTGGTTGTTTCTAATTCTAATGGACTTACTTCAGTGGTCAAAATTGTCTACCACATAAAAGCATGGTTTGAGGAATCAGAATCGTATGAGCAGATTTTAATCAGACTGATTAGAGGATTTCTACAACTCTCTTTTGAATTATCCATAGTTTAGGGGTTTTTTTTTTATTTTTTGGGTAGATCCATAGTTTAAGTTTGATCTTTATTTTTTTGTTATTGTTTCCTCTATTATTCAGTAAAATAACAAAAAATCAATAAAATTTACTTCTTCATAGCAAGAACATTATTAGTCGTATCATCGGATCAATATCGATTACTAAGACCACGCAGGTTTTGCTCCAGCTTACGGATTCAGATGGTTCCATTATTGTTGTCGTTCTCAACAGCTGGGACAGATTTCTTAATAACTAACAGACCACGCCTTCCTGGTACAAGCAGATTTCCTAACCATTTGCTTGTACCAGGAAACCATTTCATTATGCCCTTAATGTCTCTATCAAATAGCCCGCAGTTCTTCAGTTGGGACCAGAATGAAGTGGACAAGTTGTCCACGTCATACAGGTTTAAGGGAAAAAAAAAAAAAAAAAAAAAAGATTGAGAAGACTTTGAAGTCAGTTAGGGAAAAAACCTATATATGGTAGACCATGTGATTGAAAATGTGACTTGGACCCCAAAACCACTAACAATTAACCTTTCAAATAATCAACCATCCATATATGGCTGAAATGTGGCAGGAGAGAGTGGTGCATGTCTGGCGTGATTGGTAGGCTTTTTGAAAACCCAGGCCCAACCCAGCCATATCTAAGACCAAAAGATTGCAATCGACACACGTTTGCACCAAGTATCACATGTATAGGAATGGTATTGTATAAGTACACTTGGTTGGCTAAGCCAGGCCAGGCCAACTGTGGAGTCTCAACCTTAACTTATCCATACCTAACTTTGGGTTCAGATTTCTATTCCTAGGCCTAGCCCACTACCTGGAAATTCCAGCCCAAGCCCAGAAAATTTCAAGTAGGCTTCTGGCAGGCTCAGGATTTTTGGGCCAAATTGCACCCTAGTAGGAGGATAGAAAAGATTCCTAGTACAGGCATTGTGACATTTTTCCCTGAAAAAAAAATTCTGAAACCAACTTTATTAAATGGAGTGCCACCGAATGACACCATTTTTTTTTTAGTTGCCTCGTCTTTGTCTTATTCTCAAAAGATTCTCAAAAATAAGTTAAAAATGACATATCATTATGTCATTATTTTGTACATTGTTTGAATATGCATATGCAATGATAATATTAACCTCGTTGGGAGAAATTCATGTCTAACTAAAAGGGTAAACAAGTACAATTACAAATTATTTATGACAAAAACAAGATAAAAGTTAATGTGTACTAAATTAAACTCTCTCTCTCTCTCTCTTCACTGTCTGGGGAATGATAACGTTCTTTCTGCCACGATTGTACTCATTGCACACCTGAGTCTGAGTGGGCCATGCTTGTAATCATGTTCGGCAAAGTGGGCCCGATATATATCTCATCTTATAGACATGGTTTGAGCCTTTGAGGAATCGGTATTGCTTCAGCCAATTTGTAATATCAATTCTTACTTGGCTGATCTCGTATCGGTAGATTGGTTATTGGTATGAACAAGGGTAGGGTAAAAAAAATGATTTATCGTTGCTGTGTTAATACTTGATACTGTCATTGGGCATTGGTATAAAATTAGAGAGATAAACAGATCGGGTTCAGATTAAATATAATAGGAGAAAAGAACGTTACTTGGTCAATTTGCCTGCGTTGCGTGGTTCCTGTGCCTGCCCAATGAAAGACAGAAATCTCACTCAGGACGATAGTTATGAACAATCTCTCATTGGCAAGCATGCACATGCATCTTCCAGAGGGAGGCTCAAGCAGCAATCTCTTCCCTAATATAATATTATTAGTATTTGTATTCATATTCGATTAGTTTTTGAAAACTGATTTTTTTAATATGGATTATTCCCTTAAATGAATATGAATATGAATATGAATATGAATCGAATACAAATTTTCAATTATTTTATTTACTTTCCCAAAGGAGACTAGAGAGTGGAGTCATGAATTTGAAAAATGGAGTTACTGTGTCTCATTGCTTGTGTTCAAGTGGCACAGAATTGGAGAAGATAAAAATTTGAAAAAGAATTGAATCCACTAACCCAGTAGGGTTGATGTTGGAGCAGAACATCTTAAAGTACATGGACATCCTTATGAATCTTTTTTTATTCATTTAATTACTTGTAATATACTAGGAATGGTATGGGTATTACAGTATTAAACTATTATTTTATAAAATTACAATTTAGTCATTTTTTTGTATATAATAGAAGCTAAATAGATCAAATAATATTCGGTATAAAAATTGAAATATCTATATCTGGATTTGATTAGCTTTCTAGCAGATTCCTATAGTTTCTAAAAAAACGATTTTTCGGATGTAGATTCTCCTAAAGTCCTAAAGGATATTAATACGAATCGAATATGGGCTTTCAGCTATCCATTTATATCCCTACATAGAATGTGACTAGGTTTAAGAAGGGCTGTGTACTAAAGCCAAGGGAAAATACTCATGTGAAATGACCTTGCTTCCCTTCTTTGTACAAAACTATTCCGTTGTGCATTCCTCTATTCCCCTTGCTTAGAAAACCCTCTCTCAAAAAATAAACCCAGTTTTTTCAAAGCAAATTGATCTACCAGTTCAATTGTTCTGCCTATTGTTGTAGATGGAATTATTTTTTTGGAGGTAAGGAAGATGAAAATTTACGACCCCAAAAAAAGTTATAAGAGGACATAAAAACTTCAATATACTTAAAAGAGAGACATCATTTGTGGGTCCTAGACCCTAGTCCCCTTTTTGTCATCATTCACCCTCTTACGACATGAGAGAATAGTATCATAGAAGCAGTGAACCCCGTGAGATGTTAGTTCGCTTCATGCTCCCTCGGGTGCATCGAATCCTACGATCCACTCGTACCTACAGGTGGTCACAAGTACTAGCAAGCGGAGTCGGGTTGATCACAGATTTGCGATCATCCGAAGCTGTAGGAACCAGCAGATGTAGACACAGAGGCGGTGATGGGTACCAATGGAGGCTCAAATATCATGTTAAGTCTGGTAAATCACTATGTATCTTCCATTACAATTATGTGTAAATATATATAAGAAAGTGTCATCTAAACAAGGAAACAAAATGAATGGAAATATTACATACAGGACATACAGAATATCTTCACACTAGGTTTATGGTCTTTTTCCTGTGGTTTCCTGGAATTCAAAATTGGATTTCCCATTAAATCTACCATGATTGTTGGCTTTCATTGGGTCCTGGGGCGTCCAGGTTTCTTCTGGGCTATTACTATTTTTCTAATTAGGGAGTGGGATGGTCGGATACTCTGGTGCTCAAGGATTTCCCAAGTGCAATCAACAAAAATCGATTTGATAGCTAGCTCTTTAACAGGAGATTATACCCTACTCTCTCTGAACAGTCATGGAGAATGAAGCTAGGATACCTCCAAAGTTATCTGTGTTGGACTGGTGTATGACAATTTAATTATTAATACCATCACTCAACAACAACAACAAAAACAAACTCAGCTTTATCCCAACTGAATAGAATCGGCTACATGGATCCTTGCAAAACAAAGTAGGGAAAACTGACTGAAAGTAAGATGAATGAAGAAAATTCTGAGCATGGAATGCCATTGCTACACAGCTTTTATTCATATTGTTGAATGCGAATGGAACGTGAGCTTTCTGGTTCTACATTGTTTTGCCGGTTGTACGTACGTGCTTGTTGTATTTAAGTAAATCTATAATCCTGTGCCAAAATGGGAGATAGAATGCCTACATTACATTTCTGCGTGGTTTTCTAAGCTTATAATTTAGAATTTGGGATATCTTTGCTATTCTAAAGGGCTGAACTAAAATTCATTAGCTCGAATTTAGAGGTATGTGTTATAAGGTTATAATACTCTGTAAGTCTATTTCATTACATTGATGGATATAAATACACAAGGGTACCATCTAATATGGCAGTATCTAAACTAGGAAAGTTTTTTTTTGGGTAAACTCTAAACTAGGAAAGTCAATACAGGAAACAGAACATTTATACAAATATTACTGCTAACACCCTTCAAACTCAAAATGGTGAAAACCATTTGAAGTTTGGATAGGAGAAACCGAGGTCATATAGGTGTGAGCTTTGGTAAAATGGATTCACAAGTCAACAATTGGAGCAGACATATTGCAAAAGAAAATTTCATTGACAAAACAAAGTGAGGACGGGTGGGTGACCAACGACGATGGGTACAAGTATTACCCCCCTTCAAACTCAAGAACATTTCGACGAGGCAAGGGATTCCAGATGGAATCTGACAGTTATGGGATTCCGATCCGTCAAGGGTTTCAGCTGATCAAGGAGTTTTGATGGTTCAGGGGATTCCAGCCGGTCAAGGAGTTTCAACGGTTCAAAGTTTTTTTGACAATTTTCTGGGGTTTTGGCTGGTCAGAGATTCTGGGAGTTCTAGGTGATGGGTGATGGGTGATGGATTAACGGATGATGGGTGACCACGCGGGGGTGGGGGGACTGGGTTGGATGGGTTGAAGTGGTTGAGCTGGGTGAAATGGTTCAAGTAGGTGACGGGGATGGGGGGTTGTGGAGACAAAATAACCATGTTATCTAACCCCAGAGAAAGATTTCTCGTCAATGGTTCCATGTAAGGGTATATCCAACCATTGTCACCTCTTAGCAAACACAACATATAAGCTACAGTCCTAGATTTCTTCAATGGCTGTTACATATGACATCCACAACCTTTAGCCACACCGCAGACTTGGACGTCTTATCCATAACCACCTGCCACATGTCACATTTTGACGCAAGAGTTTGCACATACTAGAGAACCCCACACAGATCTCACTAATCAAATTTCAACTAAAACAAGTACAGAAAGTAGTGAATAGTAAGTTCAAAGTTTCCAAAAACTTATATAAATCACAAGCATCATATGATTGCACCCATATACATTCTACAAATCCAATGCCAAAGGTAACACTAGCCATTGTTCAACTTTTAGTCCTACAAAAATTTTATTATCCACATCAGCACACAAAGACAGAACCAGCACAACCATAACTCAATCCCCAATCATACATACCATTTGCTGCCACGTTATGAATGGATGAAAATGAAATCAAGTTATTTTTCCTTTTTTTGTGTGTCGGGGGGGGGGGGGGGTGGAGGGAGGGAGGGATCCATACAGGTAACAAGTTAATTCCTTTTAACAAGCAAGTTAACCAAATCCACAGGAAAAGCACACAATGCTTTCTCTAAACCTGGTTGTTTGCAATTTACAGATAAGAGTTGCTCTGAGTACACCCTGACATACAATTGTGTTAACAAATAACATAAGAACTCCAAGGGCTGACTTAAACATTGAAAATGGCTAGAATGACCCACACAAGCACATAAACAAAGAAAGTGGTTGGAATAGATGATTGTTGCGCTTACCATTATTGGTATTACAAGTATTTGATCAGTGCCCAAATAACAGCAGCCAGAAGAACAATACCAATGACAGACAAAAGCATACACATGCAAGAGCAACCACCTCTAGTACGTTTGTTCAGAATCGCCAATCTATTTTGTACACGCTGCATCCCCCAAAAGACAAAAAAAAAATAAACAAACAGATCTAATTCTTTGATAAACAAGTCCTCATACAACAAAAGTTTAGTCAGGTAACTAACAATATTTGTTGTAAAAGCAATATTTGTGGGCGAGCCTTGGCGCAACGGTTAAGTTGCACTATTGCAACCTGTTGGTTGCAGGTCCAAAACTTGGAAACAGACTCTCCTGCGAAGCAGGGGGTAAGACTGCGTACATTTGTCCCTCCCAGACCCTGCAATAGCGGGAGCATTGTGCACTGAGTGCTCTATACATTCGTTATCTTTACAAGCAACATTTCGGATGTAGTAATTTACAGATGGTGAAGAGTTTTCTATCATTTTTTAGCAAACTTTACAGGCAGCAAAAATAACCATAAAATGTATATAAACCCCCTTATTTAACGCAACAACTTTTTTTTTTGTGTGTGGGGGGGGGGGTAAACATTAACTCTTGGTAAGTCCATCAATCAGATATTCATAGGGTTTGATTAGACATATTTGAGATTTTAACGTGCATATTAGGTTCTGCACTTGTACATGTGCATGCATCGAAGTGTTTGTGTAAGCTTGCATTCATGGTACAAAGGTATATGGATACTACGAATATAACCTGTAGTCTGGAGTCTGTTGAGTCCACATGTTGGTCCAAGGAATCCTGCAGAGTCAAGGAGAAAGAAAAAATAAAAGTTCAGGAAGGCAAAATTGAATTGAAAAAAGAGGGTACAATAGGATGAAACAAAAGACAGGGAACCAGTTATCAAAAACCATACAAGAAGTCCAGTGTGTAAGCCAAGTTCCTCATTGACAGCCAATGCAATATGTTTCGTACTTATTACTGTCTCCTCCAATTTCTCCAGACCTTCATCTTGTTCTGCCCCAATACAAGCACATACATATATCCAAATCATCAAAGACCCCCAAGAGAGAGAGAGTAGGAAAGATAAATCTTATAACAAAGTTATAGAATTTGCCTTTCATTACTTGCCGCTGAAGGCCAACAAGACCATGGTTGTCCAAGCCAGATGTTCTGCTCATGGCATCTGGCTTTATATTTGGTCCTAGCAAGCTGTCCCTACTAGCAAAATTGGACATATTCAGGGCAGAGGCCATATGGTTGGCTTTGGATCTCAAATTTGCTAGCATATCCTGGCGCCTATGCATCTCCTTCTCTGTTCTGTGTATTTTGAACAAAAAAATTGATAAAACTTGAGGAACAAAATGATTAATCAAAAGAATTGGCTCTCAGTGGAGCAGAGGAATCTATAGTCCCCAAGTCTAGCTATCAATAATCAAGTACACCATACTCAAAAACCACAAAAGAAAAGTTTTCCCAGAAATAAAAATATTTGACTGCCAAATTGTTCTGAGACCAGAAATGCAAGTGATCAAGTACAATAAGTGCAACTAACTGAAGGTAAAACTACCACTGAATGACGATATCAATGGGAGAGTAATTGAACTTAGTACCCCTCTGGGGATCAAAGTTACAGATGTTGCATCGGATGCCTTCTTCAATGTAACCCTTTGAAGAAATTCTGAGAAGTCCGCTACCAAAAGGTCCATTATTGAAATATACTGGCCTTATAAAACCAATGACATCTGGTCTTTTCCCATCTCAGACAAGAAATTTATCAATTTCCTGTGTTTTTTTTTTAGGGGGGGGGGAGGTTTGGCAGGAAGACATTGCTGAAGAGCACTATCAAGCCTACTGGTATGTTATATGCCCTTGCTTAGAATGCCAGTCTAGGTTTCTAAGAAGTCACAGAAGCTATGAACAAATTTTTTTTACAGCAAGGATGAAAAAATAAAATTTTCACCTGGGCAAATCTCAGTCAGAGTGGTCTGGAGTTTGAAAGACATGAAAAGCAATGGAGGAGTTGAAATGGCAGTGACCAAAGACATGGAAGGATTTTGACCATTGTGTCAAATAGTTTTTATGGCACAAGACTTGGTGCCCAGATGCATAGGCAATACCATATCATACTAAGTGACACCTCAAACACGATATATTTTAGTAATTTCCAGCGTTAAGAAATAAATTTCATATCACTGGTTTAAAAGCCACGGACCTTGGTCACAGACCCTGGTATATTGTAGATATAGCCATGCACCTGTGATGGATTCTAGTAAGAATCAACCTGCTGATGTTTGCAATCCTTGAAATCCAGTAAGCAATCAGAAACATAGGTTTTTGTTTCCTCTCCACTATCTACACTACCCTAGTTATCTGATATCTCCTATTGATTTTCTTTGGGTACCATCAAATTGAAGATATGGGAGTGGGTCTACGCCCAAATTTAGATGATGAACTACAAGAATGGTAGGCAATTTCTGAATTCCAGGAAAGAGAATGCCAGACAGTGCAATGTCAGAATCAGATGGAGCTTCATCCACCCCCTTCCCTGGTCCTTCATCCTCTTTTTTCAACCCTTGTTTTATAATTTCTTTTAAATAAGGAGATAGAAAATGGAAGGTCTCGGGAGGCCGCCTTTAATTTCTTCTGCCTCCATTTCTTTCTTTCCTTGGTTCTAGGCACCTTGACAACCTGACGAGAGGCCTTGGAATTTACAGAGCACTTGTCATCTAGGCAAATGCCTTGAGCACCAAGTTGCCTTATTAGTCTCCCATCCCTTTCTGTTGGCACCGCAGAAATTTTTAGGAAAAAAAAACATCTGCTGTTTTTTGGTCCATCAGTCCATGTAGCTGATGCAGACCATAGATTCCTATCCAGACATTGGCAGGTTTCCCTAACCTTATGGTCTAGTGGTTCAACATATGGGCCAATGAGTTATTTAACTTGTACTTAACACCATTAAGCTTTCTTTCCTAGCCCCATGGATTAATGCTCCCAACTGGGCCAAACCATGATTTATTTATCTTTTAGTAGTTATGGTCATCACTGCTTGGATTAGGATTTGGGAATAATTTTTTTTAGGGAAATTAAGTCAGATAACAATGTCAGGTTAAAACTTGAGTTATCCTAATTTGATACGAATATGCCAAGGCTTTCCTCTGTGGCCTGCAAGGCTGTAACATAGATGTAAACAGATTCATGATCATACTGCAGTTCCATCATGCTCCTGACTATACAAATTTTGGCCAGTTCTTCACACTTCTCTGCTTTTTTTATTCTCAAGATAATTTGCTTCCTGTCCCTTCTTATTTTTCCATTACTCTACACACTGTTCTACACAAATTTGCTGAATCTTATATGGTTAACAATTCTAGTTCTTAAATACGCAAGATTTCCTGATCCAAGATCAAAAGTTTTCCCTTTGATTTTTCACGATTTTTAGAGCTTTTGATCAACACTACTCGAATATCAAACCCTAAATGTGGTCTTCAATAACAGAAAATCATTCCCATCAGTTCAAGTACACTTAAATTAATCCAATAACTTTAAATTATATTCAGGTCAAGACATCAGTTCGGATCTGTTAACCCACTGGCTGTGGCTCACCTTTTATCTAAGGTTGACCTCCAAAAAAAATATATGTTCCTATTGCTAGGCTGAAATTTCTTTTCAGAACCCTTGCAGAAGTTGTGAATCTGTTCCAGTTTTATAACCATTGTTAGAACCGCTTCCTCTAAAAGGCCGACCTTATAGGCAAAGGAGGAAACAATATGTATATCATACAGGAGCTCTAACACGGCGGACTATCCAAAGGAGGACACGGGGATACGTAATTTTTTTTACACCTACCCGCTCCCAGAGGGACTCGATACCATGACCCCTACCTGTTCTGATACCATGTTGGAACCCCTTCCTCTAAAAGACCGACCTTGTAGGCAATGGAGGAAACAATATGTATCTCATAAAGGAGCTCTAACACGGCGGACTATCCAAAGGGGGACACGGGTGGATAAAAAAAATAATTTAACAACCATCAAAGATGTTGCCTTATTGCTTTATTGCCTAATAGTATTAGAATTCTTGTGGGCAAACAATCGCAGGCCAGTCTCTTTATTTGTGGTCTTGAGAACCACATTTAGCAGCGCAAGAAAGTAGAACAAATTCAAGGTTATGTACGAAGGTGTTCACATACTGGAAATTGAGAATCAGGGAAATTTTGAAATTGAATAGAGATACTCCTGGATATGTTTTTTTTATGTCCGCAATGTGGAAAGGATAACATTGTGTACTTCTGTGCACATTTTCAATATGAGATGAATAAACGACACAATTCCATACTTGTACAGTTGTTGCATAATTAGCATTATTTACTTTTCCTCGAACAGTTATTGTGTGAAACGAGGAATTTTTATTTTTTGGAATTTGATTGTAAGTTGGATTTGTGGAGATGCTAGCATTTACTTCCGGTTTCCTAACAGTTAGCAGGAACAGTAATCAGCCCATAAAAGACGGCTATGGCCAAATATCAAAAGCAGTTCCAGATTTTGCAATTGAAGGAAACTTGCCGAGGCTTTCTTCTAATGGTGACTAGGTTTTAGCCATAGCAATTCTTCTGTCCATGATAATTCACAAAATTATATGCTATTTGGAATCTTCCTTCAACAGTGCTGTCCATGTATTGTTGCTTTCCTTGGTGACTTGTTTGCTTTAACTCCATCTGTGGCAGTAGAAGTTTTATCCAAATCATTTAAAACCTGAAGAGAATTCCATCGCTAAAATATTTCTCAAACATCAAGTGAAACCCATGCCCTAACGTAAAGGAACCAATGCAGATCTCATCACAAGGGAAGAGGAGAAGGACTTGAGGGCTGTAGGAGAGCTGATGCAGATCCAAGGTTCTCTAAACACTACATGTGTATGAGAAGGAATCAGTCCAGGGAGAAGAACTGATGTGTCCCATCAGCTGCAGTACTCTTAAATAAAGTTTGGACCAGTTTTGGGCCTAAACTGAATCCTCGGTTCAGGCTAAATTTGGGCTTCCTTTCTCTTAGTAGTGCTTCAAGAAGGGCTGGACAGGTGTCCTACATTCCAACCTTAGTTTATATTATGTAATGTTCTAGAATAGTTTCTATTTTGAAGAGCGACTTAAGTTGTGAAGGACTCCTCCAACCATACATGGATGTTTCCTACTTTATTGGTCATTGTGGAAGTTATAAATAAAGGAGAGGGACCATAGACCCTCAAATGAAAGCTATGGAAGTTATAAATAAAGAAGAGACCCTCCAACGATAGCTCTAAGCTTGTTATTTCTCTATGTGATGCAGAATCCTCTTGCAAGAAGCAATAGCAAACCTTGGTGGGGAGCCAAGTGGACTGGTGAGATGCAGGTCAAGTTCAAGGTGGAAAGCCTAGTCCATATCCCTTTTCTCTGTCTCTCTTCTTCTATTAAAGGTCAAATTTATACCTTACTTGCACCCTGCGCATCTCAGTTTTATCTACTATTCTGTTCACTAATCTCTTGTTGCATTGTTCTTAGTTTCAGATCATCTCCTAGCGCAGGAACAGCCACCTCATCAACCAATCAAACCTCTAGTAGTGGCAGTTCATTGTTTTCCCTAGGGTGTCCTGCAGTAGCAACTAATACCCTTAGGTTCTGTTTTCTTACTTCTGGTTCGCTTCTTACTTTGTTCTTTAGTTACTAACATTCCCCACTTTCTAATTTGGATTTTACTAGTTATTTTCATATTATTTATTTTATTCTGTTGTTACTAATCCTAAGTTTCTAATTTTTAGCAACTATTTATTTTCATAACTCCTTGATTTTTTCCAATCTGCCCATCGCATTAAATTCTAATTGGGACAAGTCATTCCTCACACCTAATAGGCCAACAACCAGGGTTGTAACCAGATCTGATCACCTTAAACCAGGTTGCTGGTTGTTTCTATTTTATAGGGTTATTAAAGACCTGCAGTCTAGAATCTTGTAGGCTATTGGTCCCCAGCCTTTGGTAATTAGATAGCCATTAGGAATCCTAATTGCACTCTCCAATCTTCATTGAACCTGCTACATGGTTTTCTCGGAACAGCTACTCCTCAGTTGACCAATCTCAAGACACTTCCTATTTCACTTAACTTCCTCCACATTTTATAACCGAACACTCCTCTTGGGTATTCTTAACAATTTGAAGTTCGCTGCCAAGTCCAAGATCAGTCACCACTGCAGGGATCAATTCCTCATCATCGATTCTTGGAAGGAATCTTGGGTTTCAAATCCTAAAGTGCTGATCGGTCTTCTTTTCTCTATGATCTTCTAGTGGGAGTTTCTTTACATCTACAATATCATTCAAATGCAGCTCCAATAGCTTCAACAGGTTATTACTTTGTGAGATTATTTCTTTTGGTTATCTTTTGAGATCTCATTATTCTTCTTCAACAAATTTTGAGATCCCATTATTCTCTTTGGAATTCCATTGCTCTCTTTCTTGCTCTTTGGAGATTTTCTATTTGATCCTGCATGGGATTAGACCTGTTATGGTTCTAGTCTTACATTAACTTCAGGAAGCCAACCTGGTACACACACACACACACAACACCACCGTGAAGGTAAACTCAATTCCCAATTTCATTCCATCTCTCTTCCCATTGTAAGTTACATGCATATAAATAAGAAAATAGATCCGAAAAAATAGAAACTACTCTCAAACTAGGAAACTTACAACTCAATCTAATCCCCTGCATAGATAGGGGCTGGGGTGAAGATGGCATAGAACTCATGTCTAGTACAACCTTTACCTGCCCAGATCTCTATTATGGAACTTCTGTCCACTTCACAAGTCCATCGGGCTGGCAAAGGCTAGCACAAGCAAGCGTCCCTAATTCCATTCCACCTGAAGGTTTGCAAGCTATGGTGGGAAGTCTATTTTCTAGTAAAATAAAATATTACAATGCTATCCCCTACCAACCCTTATTAGACTAAAAGACTGGTTTGGTCTGGTTTCGCCTCGGTCTGGGTTTCCAGATCGGGTCACACCGGTCCAGCCATGATAGCACTACTGCATCACAAAGATTAAAAAAAAGGAAGGAGTCATGTAAAAGGATGCTTGACATGGAATTCAAGATCTCTGCACAAACAACAATGACTGTCGTTTAATAATCATAGCTTCTCTGGTCTTCACAACATAAAAAGAGTACTGGTCCATATGTCCTCAACTATGGGGGGTTATGCATATAAAGGAGAACCTTTCAAGAAACTAACAGTAGATTAAATTGCAAACTTGTTTCTCATATAACCACGAAACCACTTATTTCTCAAATATTGTGAAACAATTTGAACTAAAGCACTTACATAGGTTGCTTTGTAGGTAGCTTAGATAAAAGGGACTGCAAACTATCAAGTCTGGTCCCTAGTATTGTAATCTTTCTCCTAACAGCAGAGAAGTGGCGTTGTGTATCTGGTCCTGATGGGGGTAAAGAACCCCTTTCGGAAATCATCCCATTTATATCATCAGCAAGCTTCTGTGCCTCGTTTAATTCCTTCGTCCATGAGTCTGCCGAAGATGCCATTGCAGCTGAAAGATAACAGATAGTGTACACAGATTTCAGATGCACATTAATGAAAAGAATTCAATTGAAAAACAGACACATGCTAAAAAGAACACATCAGCCTTAACAATAAATACGTGATAAAAACTTATGAGCATAATACAAAATATTGCTGAGCCAAAAGCACAACTGAAATATAATTTTACTGGATTTTAAGCATTGACTTGGCATCTTTAGCATTATATCTGCAGAGTGATCATCATACCCCATAGATTCAATATCAGCATAATCTTAGGAATCCTTTTTGTGAATTAAAACTTAGTTGTAGGAATATATTATTCCCAAGGACTTCTCCGACTTCAAATCTAATTTCAATATAACAGAAAATTATTTCAGCTGATTCCAACAATCCTCTGAATTTAGAAAAATGTTCATCTTTGAATCTAATGATCAGATGTTTTTATGAAGATATCTAAAGAAGGTATAGTCACTGACTAAGATACTTTTCATACAACTACGGTTAAGGCTTAGTACTGATTGTGAGAGTCCAAACAGTGGTGAATTGGTCTGCTTTTTTGCCTGAATTCAGTAATGGTGAGTGGTCCAACTGCCAGGTTAAACTCCTACAAAGGCAACTAATTCCTGCATGTCAATAGAATCCAAACTCAACAACAGAAGGAGTTATATACCCCTTTGTTGGTGGTGGAAATCGAAACACACAGGGTGATGTGATTCCTGTGCACATGTATCTGTAACATTAGCTACTGGAATCATTCAATTCTCCATTGTCGAACTCCCACATGTGCTTACTATATACTACAAAATCTGCTCCATTTTTTTTTCTTTCTCCACCAAATATTTTGATGTTAGTACTCATGATCCACCCAAAAACAATACTTATACAATAACCACAAAAGTACACCAGTAACCAACTAGGTGACCCCAAAAAAAACCAATTCCAGTGAGTCTAGACGGTGCAAAACTGAAAGAGAATATGGCAACAGTAAAGGAAATTTCAAAAACACATACAATCTTCTCTTCTTCCTATAATTAATTGATAATTTCCCTGTCCTAAAATCAACGTAGTTCGATTCCCAGTAGTTCCTGTAGGCCCAATTGCGATCAACATACCACGAACACCGAGAAACTCAATTATCTTTCTCCAATTGCATCAAGACAGCTATAAACAATAGCTAAAAGAACCAATCGACATCGTCATGAAATAATCCCATAATCCAATCACTCCAACAAGATCCATTTATTCTCAAACAGCAACACCCAATTACATAGCTAAGAATACATAATGACGATACAATGGACTACCCACATACCAAATCCTCCAAATGAAACCAAAAACCCTAAATTCCAAGCCAGTTTCAACAAAACAGAAACTTCCCCTAAATCCTTATCCTCAATTCAAGATACTAAGGTAAGAGTAATCAGGAATACACGCATAACAATGACATTGACCTTGAATTGGAAGCATAGACAAACTGAGACGATGAAAAACGAGAAAAGAAGAACCAAATTACCTCAAGCGTGAGACTTGAATTTGTGATCAGACAAAGCCGGTGTGTGTTTCTCTGTGTTTATGTCTGTGAGAGAGGGAGAGATTGAATTGGAGTCACAGATAGAGGTTGTGATCGAGGCGTTGAGTGGAAGGGAAAGGAGGTCGAGACGACGAGACACGCTGGAGCCACCAAACTCCGCTGAAATTGTCCGAGTCTTGTCGTCGAATTTAGACGCCCCAAAAAAAATAAAAAGGCGGCGGCAAAAACTAATATGGCCATTGGCCAAGTCTCCGTCACCTACTGGTCACCCTATCCCCTAAGGGCGGGCCCCATGGGCTCCCAATCCCATCTTTTGACTCCACCGTAAAAAATAATAAGGGTTAATTCCAAATGTCCCCCTGAAAATGGCCAAACGTACGGTTGCTCCCTTGAACTTAAATTAATGCAACGTGCCCTCTGCTTTGCAAACTAAGTATCAATATAGTCCCTCCCGTTAGACAGAGACGTTATATTGGTTATAACATAACAGATCCCAATTTTTGAACTTCGATGGACCATTCTGCCCTTGTGGGTAAAATGACCAAAATGACCTTACCTGAAAGAAAAAAAACTTGCAACTTATCTTCCCCAAATCGTTTAGGGTTTGGGGAAGATGAGTTCTTGAATCAAAAATCAAGAATGAAATTCCCTTCCCCATATAAATTCACATCCAAAGTGCGCATCAATGAATAGAGCCATTTTCGCCAAATCAACCCTTCTATTTATGCAGATGCTCATCTCCCTCTCCACATTCTTAAACCTCTGAATCTGAGAGCAGAAGCCCTCGCTCGTCTTCTGCTAATCAAATCCACCAAATCATCAATCAAACAATTCTCACACAGAGAAAGAGAGAGTGAGAGAATAGGAAAAACAAAAAGAAGTTCACCCTGGCATGTTTGGTATCGATACCGGAATCGTCGAGGGCATCATGGAGGAAAATTTTGAAGTCATTGTTGAGGTTTTCGCATTGACAAATGAGACGAGTGGGAGAAGATGATGAAGGATTCGAATGGTATTTTGAAAGATTGGAAGAAGAAGAAGACGCAGAGGAGGAGAAAGTGAGAACATAATTCGTTTTTATTGTTGTTGCAATCCATGAATGTAAGGACGTCATCATCGTTTCAGAATTCAGATAATTGAAACAAAGACTTTCACAAAATTTGGATGAAACTAAAACCCTTTGAGATGAGTGTGTAGGAAATTGTTCAATTTCAGATTCAAAAATTCCGTTTGGGGAAGATGAGTTGCGGGGATTTTTTTTGTTGTTTTTTTTTCTTTCAAATAAGGGTATTTCTGTCATTCTATCCTATCAAGGGGGCAGAATGGTCCATAAGTTTTCAAAAACTAGGTTCTGTTATCACTTAACGTCTTAGACTAACGGGAGGGACTATATTGGTACTTAGTTTGGAAAGCTGGGGGCACGTTGCATTAGTGAAAGTTTAGGGGGGCAATCATACATTTGGCCATTTTTAGGAGGGCATTTGGAATTAACCCAAATAATAATAATAATAATTCGGTATTATTATTTTTGGATTTCTCTTTTTTTTTTTCCTTTTTTTGAGAATAGGAGATTATTTATTAATAATTCGATATTTAATTAAATTAATCTAAAAAAAACGAGTCCTGTTCCTCTGCAACATACATGTGAGAGGTAGCTACGTGTCCCATTTTTATTAAGTTGATCTTAAAAAACTCGGTATCTAGTAGATCAAAAAATTCTCACTTTCTTGTAAATCTACTTATTTCGTAATTATTGTTTTAATCTAATAGATCCAATAACTCTACCATTCGACTTCAGAATTGAGAATTCAGTGATTTTAGTGTTTCTTGACATGAATTCGACTTATCAAATCGGCCAAAATTGAAATCAGTTACAATTCTGAATTTTTTAATTCTTGATTTTTGAAACTGGGAGGAAAGTCGGCAATTTTATTTTGGGAAAATTTCACGGACACCCCTAAAAGTATGTAATATCTTAGAAACTTACCATATTTGGTCAAAATGTCACAGACACCCCAAACGTTAAGCACAGTTAGTACCCAAAGGTAAAATATCCATTTTACCCCTATGGATATTTTTGTAATTTCACCTCCTCCCCCCTCTCACTCTCCTTCTCACTTTCTTCTCAATCTCCGGCTACCCTAGCAGCCACCTCTTTTCCCATCTCTCATCTATTCCATATTCCTTCATTCAAAACCCCACTGAAACTACTTCTGTTGAATCCAAAACCGTCAAAGCAATAGCAACCATGGGAGCGGAAGATTGAGGAGTTTTCTCCACACGACAAACCATGGGAATAGATCAGGAAGGGTTTCGATAACATCCCTGAACTGGTCTTTCATGACTTCTCATATCTGGCCTTGGGTCGATGGAGTTTCAAATCGATCAATGCCGGAGGTTTAATCCAAGGATCGATTCTGTGTTAGAGACAACAGTGAGGTGTTCTTGGATCCTCGAGCTTCTCCGAACTCTCCAAACCCAAACCCTATCTCTAAAGTCTCTCAACGTGTCTGATTCCAGTCTCTCTCCTTGAAAATTTAGAAAACATGAAGTTCTCTCTTCCTCGCCACAAGAGATTAGAGAAGCAATACTGGTACATGAACCCAGGAAGGCTAGGATTGTTATCCCTATCGTCACTCTGTCCTGTCTTGCGTCCTTTATCATCTTCTTCATCTTCTATCCTCCAAACCTTTTTAGGGTCGGAAGCCAACATGATCTGATCAATGAAAAAAAAATCCTCATTACACCTAAGATCAATAAGGGTATGTATAGATTCTAGAGTGATCATCAAAATCCAATTTTTTTTTTTCTTTACTTCATATGCAGATGCAGGAGGAGGTGGTGGTGGTGATGAGGAGTACTGTGACTTGTTCAAGGGGAGATGGATTCCGGACCTGAAAGGATCACTTTATACGAGCTGGGCAAAACATTACCAGATTCCGAGAACTGTGGGGAAAATGGGAGGAAGGATTGAAGGACTTTGATTTCCTGCAATGGAGATGGAAACTTGACGGTTGTGTTCTCCGTAGGTTCGACCCAAATACCTTCCTCAGAATTGTTCTCTTTCATATTCAATTTTCTCATCTCTTTCCTCTGAAACCGATCTCACCATACCGTCTCTAATTCACCCTATCTTTGATTCTCTTTCTTCCCCATTAACCCTTTCCTTCAGCTCTGAATGATACAATCTGTAATCCTACATAGCAACTCAGTGACCGAACTCTCCAAACCCAAACCCTATCTTTGATTAGGTCAATAATCTATTCCATTTTCTCATCTCTTTCTTCTGAAACCGATCTCATACCATCTTCAATTTTATGCAAATCCATTGATTTGCTCAGAATTTGCATCATTCGTTTAGGTTCATTTTTTAACCACTGCCTAGCTCTCCAGAGTATGAAGGAGGGCTGGAGGTGGTGGCGGTGGTGGATGGTGGCGGCGGAAGAAACAGCAGCAGGGGAGCAACAGAAGGAGGGCTGGAGGTGGTGGTGGTGGTGAAGAAGGAGAAGGAAAAGAAGAAGGGTAATTTCGCCATTTAAAAAGAGTTAACAGACACTTTAACTGCAGAGACTAACGGAGTGGACTAAATTGATATAAATTCATAAAAATAGAGAGTGTCTGTGATATTTTGACCAAGTATGATAAGTTTCTGAGATATTAGATACTTTTAGGAGGTGTTCGTGAAATTTTCCCTTTTATTTTCATATAAAGTAGATCACAAAAATTAAATTCGATGTATAGTGGAGTAGATTCGGTGCCCATGCATCAGGATTCAAATTCAATTTTGACTTCTAATTTTTGAAGGATTATTTCTTTTAAGTGAATTTGAATTTGAAAACTCAACCACCGAAAGAGAATGGTTTACTATCAACAATAAGAAAAGATTGGTCATAGATCACTAAAGCACAACGGTACTCTATAACCCACTAGGTTTTCACGATGGTAACCTTTGATCAAAGGTCCCATTTTTTATTTTGTATTTTGAAATAATCATTTTTTTAAGAAGTAATTAAATATATTGGATAAATTACACCTAGGGTATCTAACATTTAGAGAAATTACACCTGTGAAAGCTCACATTTGATATATTATGTTCAGGTATCTCACATCTTATAAATAACTTATTTGAGTTACTTTCTCTTTTCATATTCTGATTTTACGTATATCACCCACACTCCTTTTTCTATAATAGGGGGGAAACAAAACAGCCCCACCATGAGGTACTCCAGTGTAATTTCTCTAATATTAGGTATCCCTGATATAATTTACCCAATTATTATTAACATTTTTGTATTAGTATTCTAGCAACTTCTCTATTTTTTAATAGGAAAAAATCTATAATTGTTTTGCAATCATCAATGAAATGACTTAATTACCCCTAAATCATATCTTTGCTTGAAATTTAGCAAGAATTTAATTGCCTAATGGTGTTCAATGGACTTTAATGGACTTTTAGGTTTCACATTGCACACTTCTTCGTGGCTCATGGTGTTCACAATCATGGTTCGAAATTTTAAATCAAGGTTTCATGGTTTCAAGCTCGAGTATATATAATGGTTCGATGTCTGCTCTGGTTTTTTGACTATTCTAGCTGTCATCCAGAGACTAGCTCGATTGATTACTAAACTTGTCTAGTTCAAGTACTGACCGATTAATATTCAGACGTTTTCAGTGCAAGGCCGTGGCACGATAGTTGCCTGATTGGGACCAACCGACAACTGACCTTTTATAGCTTGATTAACACGTTTAAGCCCATTTAGCCCAACTAGACCCCTTTTATAGCCTGTTTATGGTCTATTTAAAGACCATTTATAGTTCGATTAGTGAGTTAGCCCGTTTAAATTCAGATAGATTGATTACCTTGAGCTCGATAATGGACTGTATAATTGACCGACCAAATAGAAACGTGTAGATGTCCTAGCCTCGAGACTTGATTACCTAAACGGATGAAAACGATACAAGACCTAAAATTGATGGGGATCGATGATTAGACCCACATCTAACCGACCGAACCCGACCGGTTGGCACTTGCCACCTCATATCGTAAATTCACGACTTTTTCCATATTTCAAAGAAGGAACCCACAAACCGATAGTGAAATTGCAAAATCGACTTTCAACTCCTCCCGCCAAAACTTAAAGAACGGTTAAGTAACCGTTTTTTTTAACCTTCAAAAACAAAACTTAGAAATCTCTCTTCATGGATCTTCGATTGGAAAATCATTCAGTAGAGATCTCACAATGCCACGAACTTACCTTTTCGTAGTTCTGCTACTACAAGTGGCTCACTCAATTTCAAATTGGCCACAGTTTAGAAGATCTCCATGGGAGTCGCACTCTTTCACTGGTGAGTTTTCTTCTTCTGTAATTTTTTCCCCCCAGTTTGCTTTGAATGTTCATTTTCTTCTTTGCCCATATATTTGAACCCTAATTGGAAGACCCATTAGTTCTTTAATTGGGATTTGCATTTGGGGGTCATTCCACTTAATGAGAAATTTGTAATTGGTTCCTTTCTTTTTTCCTTTTTTTTTTTTTTTTTTTTTTTTTTTTGGGTATTCTCCTGTTGCTAGCTAAGAAACGATCGATTTGATGTTTCACCTGTGGACAAGGAAAATATCTGTTCATAGCTCCTGACGACAGAGGCTTCCTTCCAGTTTTAAGATAGAACCCTATTTTTGGGCCTCTTTGAAATGGATGCAAAGGTGAAGAGTGTGAAATTGAATTTGGAAAAGATAAAATTGTTGGGTGAAGAACACATTGTACATCTACATGGTTTTTGGGATCTTTATAGTTTTTGCAGCTTGCGTGAATTGAAAAGCTGAATTAGATATCAAAATGTAGATAAAACAGCAGTCAGGAATGGGGCCTACTGCATCATGAGAACTATTCCATGGCCACTTGATTTAACTTTTAATTGAACAAGTCAAAATCCTGGATTGTATTAATTCAGTTCAGCTTACTTAACGAGAGTGGGAGGTCTGTGCAGTTATCTTTTGGGCCAGATAGGCTTTAACATTTGTTTCAGTCAAACTGTTTCCTTGTGAATATGGTATTGGCAAATCATCAAACAGAAGTAACTAAGATTATTAAAATTTTAGCAAATTATGAAAGGTACACAAAATGAGAAGGTTAAAATATGTATGAATGAGGAGTTGATCGACCATCGATTTTTGGCAGCTAAAATGTGAAGCAGTTAGGTCTACACTTTAATGTGTAAAGGGTGACAGTTCCTTTCCTCTATGAAAGGAAAGCCAAAGGTTTGTATATGTAACATCTACTTTCAAGATCCAGCAGATGAGAAGAAAAAGATAAGGTTTGAGATATTTAGTAAAAATAGGAACAAAATGTTTCTGGGAATCTGAAAATATTTTAGTATAATCTCTTATTTTGCTCCTTTCATCATTATATCATTCAATCAATCAGGCCTTCATGCATCTGTTTGTATATGTAATACGTGTTTAATTCCAGTCTTCTTGTAATCAGTACTTGTGCATCCATGCTGAGCATATTTCACAACAGACTGCAATTCACCCCCTTATGAGAGGTACTGACTTGTCCCCTACTACCATCCTTCTTGTTTCAGCTGAAGAACCTATCGGAAAAACTTATTATAGACTCTCAAGACCACTTATTGGAGATGATGGAAGGATCTACACATGTTCAGGACAAAACCTTATGGCATTTGAAAGCAACGGGTCTATTGGTTGGACTATCACTTTAAATTACACTTGCAACACTGAGATGGTGCCTGTTCAGGATGACAGAGGGAGGGTAAGGAATATAACATAACTAATTGACAGAGACATATTTATTTTATAAAATTAATAAATTTGAAGTAAAGTATGCCCTTGAGTCTGTGAATGAAAAAATATGTTAAATGATCCTTCCATTTAGTCGTCAAGCATTTGCCAGATTGATGGATGTCTCTTTCATATAAGTTGTGAAAACCAATCACTGTGTTTCAATGTTTGGTTCTAAGTGACCCATGTTTTCCAACCATTCTAGTTTGGAGTCAAGTCTTTACAAACAGGAAAAAAGCTAAACAAAAACCTTCCCTTCACTAGCTCAGATTAGACAATGGTGAATACTTTCCTCTGAAGCAGTTTTGATGGAGAAATACTCTTGTGATGGACATTATTATGAAAATTGTAGTCTTTTATGTTTACTTTTTGTATTTAAAATATTCTGTTAATCATCTCTTCCCTTGTCGACCCTGTAACTCCTTCCTCTTATTTTTCTGCTGGATGGATGAAGGTTCTGTCTCTCTCTCTCCTTCCCCGCTTTCGCACCCACCTTGCCAGACAGATGGTACTACCTCTCCCTCTCCAACCATGGGCCACTTTATGTTATTGAATATCAACTTCAGTATTCTATATGGTTTCAATACCTGCTTTATTTGTTCCCTTTCGTGAATCTATTTTTAGCTTCTGCAATTTCGTACACTTTTAACACCAGCCATTGGCAGATATATTTGATTGCAGAAAACAGAGTACTGAGAATCAAGCCTTCAGATACTGGAAATTTTGCTGCAGAAAATTTCTTTTCCTTGGAGTCGACTACAGAAGGATCAAGTGAAATTATAGGTCTTGCAATAAGCATGATTAGTTCATCCATTTTTATCACTGTTAAAAACCGAGGGCTTTTTGCATTTAAGTTGCATGGAAAACTGCTCTGGAGTGCTGGACCTATTCTTTATCGATCTGGCTACCGTCAAGGTTGTAAGAAAAATATCACAGATTGTTATTTTACTTCCGCACCCGTCATTGATCAATGTGAAGCAAGTCTATATGTAAGTTCCTCTATTGCCCATATTGTTCTCTTTCACAACTTCAAATTGAGCTGTCTTACTTGAGAATCATTCTATTATGCAAACTGCACAATAATATTTCTCAATATTCAGAGTTCTAGGATAATTTTTGTCGCAGAAATTAATTCAGCTGATTGAATTTTGTAGTAACCAAATCAAGCTTCAACCCGCTTTTTGTAACTTCAAATTCATTGTGACGGTTTTCACATTCATTAATGTTTATTTGTCTCTATGATCAGAAGTACTTTATTGATCACTGGTTCTTTGCTCTAAACATACTTACCCATATCTTTTGTTTTTTGCAATTGTAGATCACAAACACTGAAGGACAGCTCTATTCCTTGTCTCTTCGGAGTCCTCACTTCAAATGGATCCAGGATTTCAGTGATTTCGACAAGCTCCTTACAATTACCCCAGGAAACAATGGCCGTGTGTATGTCACAATCCCAGTGAGGGCTGTTGTGTTGGCACTTGATGTTTCGACTGGAAATATCCTGTGGCAAAAGAGTATTGGTCCATTAAGTAATGTAGAATGCTCACCAGTTGTTGATGCCAATGGTAAGTATATGCCCCATTTATAATCCTCAATGCAGTGAGGAGGCACTTCAGGAGTGGGAAAATTTGAGGTGTAAGACTTGATTCATGAGACTGAAGCTTCATGGTTGCTCATATTTTAATATTGGTCATGATAAAAGTCTGTGCAAAATTCAGAAGAGTAATGATATTTAAAGAAAATAAACATAAAGAATCAAGTACTGCTTAAAATTTCACCCAAAAAAATGATTGCAAGCTCGGACCTCCAGAACCTTCAATGCCCATCAGTGAAAGATGTTGAAAAAACCTGAAAAGGTTTAAAGGCACCAAATGTATTAGATAAATTATAAATGAGGTTTTGGTTTAAGAAAATTAAGAGCAATGACAAATCATCGCAAGAGTCAATCTTGTGACAACATCTCCACTTCTCACTAATTGTTAATGCTTATGAACTTATCGTAACATGTCTTTGAATCTTGACCTGTAAGCTTCTGAGACACTACTTTGAGGCATTTTATGTGCTCTTAAAGACTGAGTCATTGTCATATGTAGAATGAATCTTATTACAACTGTAGCATTCATTGCTTCTCTCTCTCTCTCTTTTTTTTTGGTTTACAACAGGTTGGATTTCTATTGGTTCTGTGGATGGTTTCTTGTACTCATTTTCACCAACCGGGGATCTCAAGAAATTTCCTAGATTAACCGCACTTGACTCAGTGGTTCAAGTTAGTCCGCTTCTTGATTGTTCAGGATTTGCAATTTATATCTCCCAGACAAGGATGGAGGGAAAGATAAGTAGGACAACTGGTGAATATACCTATGTCTCCGCCATGAAACCTATCAATGTAGTCTTTACTCTGTTGGTTCCAGCTACCGGAGCCATCTATTGGACTGAAAAGAATCTTGGTACTTCCTATATTTAGAAATATTTTTTATCATGAGATGGATTCAGTATTCCATGTTTGCTAGTCTAATTTTGTCAAGTGGTTGTTCTAACAGATAAACTCTCATCTTTAGTATTGGAAAGTGATCTACACCATTTTGCACTGGATGAGAGGCTGCTTCTGGCTTTTATAACTTCAGCAAGTGAGATTATTTTTGTGAATGTTAGTTCTTGTAGATGACATTTGTGGTTGCTTTTGATGAAATTCTACTATTTGACCTTCAAATACTCTGCAGTTTTTGGTAGTTATTTCCTTGTTAAACTATACAACTGTAGTTTGATTAAATCAACAAATGTTTTAGATCAGTTGAATTAGCTATTGAAATGTAGTTTCAAATTTATTAACGTTACCTGTCCAATACTGATTGATTATATTGCAGCTGATTTTCTGTGATTATATAGAGTTCTTGCAGTTATGAACAGTTAAATTAATGGAAACAGTTTCCATAATTGTTCCCACATAATGATTTCTCAGTTCTTTTTGTTAGTCCGGGTTCCCTGAACTAACATTACTGTGACCTTTTTTATGCAGAGATGGGCAATCCACTGCCATGTCGTACTAAGCGTAAGTAGAGAAAAACTCACAACTACCTTTCTATTTAGATAACTTCAACATGTATTTATATTTTGACTCTTACTTTTTGCCAGGTCAGATACTTTCTTTAAGCTGCTCCCAAGCAAGACCTAAGCAACACAAGATCTACACAGGTGGAATGTCACTAGATCAATGAACATTGGAAACATTAGCAACCACTATAAAAACACTCTCTCTCCTCCTCTTTGCAGGCAATGAAAGGGAAATTCTACTTTTCCTGCTATTCCAAACTGCAGTCTTAATAGTACTAGCTGGATTTGTCCGGTTTTGTTGGATATTTTGGAGTAAAAAGAAGCTTCAAGACCAAAACCTTGGGAAATTCCTTGAAAAGAGAGTGAGTTTGAAATTCTTGTTCCCTGTAAGCTTCTATCTCTATCCTTTATTCTGACCTCTTCTTCATTTCAGCGCTCTCTTCGAGTTAGAAAGAAAGCTTTTGATCGGACAATCACAGAGCTTGAACAGAAGACAGCAGAGGAAGCAGTGGGTAATGAAGTATTCGAAAAACTTGGAGATTTGGTAAGAGAAAGGGAAGGCATAGAAAGGAAGCTTGCAACTTCCTATAGTTTGGGTACGGATTCAGCTGGGACACAGCCACGATCTCTCCTCCCACTGTACGAAGGGAGAAGCAAGAGCTACTCTTTTCAGGGAACTAAAAAAGAGAGTGTTACTATCTTCCACAATCTGAGTGATACTTCTGCTACTGAGACAAGCAGCCACAGCAGCAGTAGTAGCAACAGTGAAAGCAGTGGGAGAGAGGCAAGCTGGCATTACCATGGAGATCAGGGTTCAGCATCAAACGCAAAGGCACCCTTAGAAATTGAGTCATGGGAGAGTCCATCAGGGCGGGCATCAGATTCGCAAGGATTCACAAATCCACTATTTGTTGAGCACACTTTGGGTGAGTTGAAGGAAGCAGATAACCATGATGAGGCAGGGGTTATTGAGCCCATACACCGGGAAAGCAGTAGTCGTGTATGGTTGAAGAGGAGGACCCTGTCTTCGACTAACTAGAGAACAGTAGCTAACACTTTATCGAGAGATTGAAATACAAGAAGTCAATGCCCTTTGGCTTAGCGAAATTAACCAACTAAACGAACTTTTCTATCATGTTCGGGAGATTCATATGTCAGATTGATCTGCAAAGGAACTTGTAGGAAAACGGATATTGATAATTGCTAATATAGTCTTTTACCAACTTCAAAGCCAAAAAAGGATATAATTATTTTGGTGTCAAGCATCACTCTATGGTTTGTGTGGATATAAATGTTTAATTGGGCCTTACTGTTGAGAGAATTCAAGGACTTTTACAGTGACAATTTTGTATGTGTTTAATTAAAATCACTTGCAGGGTGGATGATCCATTGCACAAAAAGTTTATTTATATTTGCCTAACCCTTCATTTCTTAATACAAACTCTTTGGTTCCCCCCATCAAGAAAGAGCCCAGAGACTTTGTTTTTATTTCTATTTTGATGATGCTTTCTTCTGTTAGAGATGGTCAAAATCAATGCTCGCATACCACAGCAACACTGTGATTTCTGCTGTAAATCAAAGTTCTACACTTCAGCCTTTCAGTGCCTCAAAAGAAACATTGCATTTCTATAGGCAGTGGTGGTATGTGTCTTAAATTTCATATACTCCAAGTTTTGGCCTTGGCAGCAAGATATGTTGTCGCAACCTCAATAGGCAGTGCTGGTATGCAGATAAGGTTGAAACATTGCATATCTATGTCTATTGACATTTTTCTTTTGGTGTGATTCCTTACTTGTGTTAAATAGTGAAAAAGATTATTTTTATTGTTATATCTAATCTCTTCTCTTAAGTCTCATAGTGTGCAGAATGGTTAAAGTGTGCATTGACATGATGAAGAGAAGCCAAATGGTATGATCAAGCTTCCATCAATAAGACCAAGCGTGGAGATCGTCATATTCTTCAAGTGGGTCAAGAGTTTCAAGAAGAAGTCTTCATAAAATGGACGTATCTCTTAGACTTAGGATTATTTATATTGTTTCTTGTATCTCTTTGAGGAAAGCTTTTAGGATTCATAGTTAGCCATAGAGGAATCAAAGTAGACCTTGCTAAAATAAAAGTAATAAGAGAATGCCACCCCCAAAGAATGAGAAAGAGATAAGAGATTTCCTTGGGAGAATCAAATACATTAGTTGATTTATAGCTCAGCTAACTGTGGTATGTGAACCGATATTCAAACTTCTTAAAAAGGATCAACCAAAAGAATGGAATGATCAATACTAGCAAACCTTAAACGAGATCAAAGAATATTTGGTTAATCTGCCAGTGCTAGTCCCTTCAATCATCGAGAAACCTTTACTATTATATCTCTTATTCACAGAGACATCCATGGGATCAATGCTAGAAGTTCCAGAACTATGAGTTCAAGTATTCCGTCTTGGAGAAGACTTGCACAATAATAATTTGGGCCAAAAGGTGTTTCAGACATTACGTGCTGGCTTATCTTGTCCTATTTTGAGAATGGGAATGGACCCTATCAAGTGTCTATTGAGAAACCAATCCTCACAGGAATGTTGACTAGGTGATTATTGCTTGTGTCATAATTTGACATTTACTTATGTAACTCAAAAGTTAATCTAAGGAAGAGCAATTGCAGACCATGTATCACCTCACCTTGACCCTGAAACCAGAGAATTAGAGGGCTGGACACTTTAAGTGACCGACTCTCCCTCATCTCTTTCCCACTCTGAGTGTGGCTCTGTTGGGTGGGGGGAGAGGGGGGGGGTTATAAATACCCCAAACCCTAAGGCCCATACACACTGAAATCAATTCTCTCCTCCCACTCTTGCTCTTCAAGTCTCTGTGTTTTCTATGAGATTCCATCTCTTCTCAAAGATTTGTGGTGTGAAGTTCTCCGTGAAGAAGCCTTAAGAAGATTATTCGTGTCAGAGGTGCTAGTAATCAAAAGCTTGGTTCTTGATCTATCTTCTGTTAGTCTTCCCATATTCGTTCAGGTAAGATCCAAACCGCATCTATTTGGATCATCAATCAATTGATCTAACATTTTTCAACATTTATATCATTTAGGCAACATGGCAATAACTTTGTGAGAAAACATGTTTTAAATGTTAAGTTAATTTAGTATTTATATGCAATCAAAAACAAAAATACCAAATATTAACTTTGTGAAGGAACATGATATAAATGTTAAGTTGGTTTAGTATTTATGCAATCAAAAACAAAAACACCAAATATTTCTATCTTGAAATTGTGTTAGCGATTGGCCATTTACCCAAAAAAAAAAATAAAGAAATTTTGTTAGCAAGCACAAATTGACAATGCTTACATTAAAACACCGTATATTATTATCTCTAACTCTGTTAATAAATTCACATTGAACTCAGTGTCTAAAAGAAATGAATGCAAAAGAGCAAAAGGAAAACGACTTCTTGGAGAAGCCTCTTCTGGACTGAAGCCCAAGTATAACAGTCAAACATTCAGATGTCAAAAGAGGAATAAATTCTCGTATGCATTAAAGATTTCTAAATGTCAAATTGGAAACTAGAAAAAGAGAAAAGGAAAGAAGCTATCTATTCCCATCGAATAAAGTGGTCGTAAAAAGGAAAAGAACAAGAAAATTTACCAAATCAAGATATCTCCCCTCAAATCTCTCTACAGTTACCAAAAATAAAAAAGGCTCCATGCCCCAACCCAACCCCCCCACCCCCCAAATCACAGCACCAGCACACCCCTGCCAAGTCACCTCGCATCAAAGCCAACTGCAAATTGCACAGCCTGATGGCTGAAAATTGAATATTCGCCAGCTACAAAATTGGTCTGTGATACAAATGAAGAAATGTGTTCTATGCTGAACTAGCAGTCACCTTTCTCCTGATAACTCTCTTCCTCCGTGCTTTGAGAGGTGCCATGTCTTCTTCAGCAGCATGGTCAGCAGTCCCATGCTTGATACCCAGGAGGCCCAGCCCAGAAACAATGGCATTCTTCGAGATGAACCAGTTTGAAGAAGACCTGGCTTCGTCCTTAGATGGCCTGTTGTAAGCCTTCAACAGGTTATCTGATTGAACCAGTGGATCTGCCTCTACCCCAAGCCAAGCCAGCCTTGATGTCTCTCCAATTTGAACATTCAGAATCCTGCTCGGCACACAGAACAAAAGATTAAGTATGATAAATCCTCAAGAAGAACAGTGGAAATGTGCAGTAGAGAAACATCAGAGCATCTATGCATCATTTGCAGTAAAGTACTTGTCTCCACATGGTGCTGAATATGCATTAATACAACTATATGACTAATTAAACATTGATTATAACTGTATTGCTACCATTTTCTGAAGAAAAATATGTTCCTATCATGATGTTGGTTACACATGGCACCTCTCATGAATCTACCAGCAAAGCATGGTCAGGACTCAGGTGGGAAAAGTTGTTGAAATCACCTAATCCTCCAGACAACAATTCTCTCTTGAGGTCCTTGTGGTATATAACAAGCCCAGTTAAAAGCAACCACTCCAAACACCCCCCCTCTAAAAAAACATGGAGAGAGAGAGAGAGAAACTTCAAGTCTTCCATATGCCTTTTCACACAATTGCAAAATGGAAGTGTGCCCTTGCTTTTCCATGCCTTTCAATTCTCCCTAAGACCAAGACATACCTGCCGTACTTGAATTATTTATTCCTACATCTGTTCTTGACCTTACTACTGTTAATTCAGTAATTAGTTTCCAAAAATCTGCAACGAGAAACTGAGAACCATAATTTCTTCTGGCATCCTGTAGTTCCTTGCCTTACAGAGCATATTTTGAAGATAGAAACCAGGGTTCTGTATAAACAAAAACCTTACTCTCAGATCTCAAGGAGGCATTGCTGGACGCAGATGAGTATATCAATGCAATCCAGGGTGACCATTAATTATGGAAACCACAAGCAATAGAGTGATGAAAAATAAATATGCGTCCATCTTCCCAAAAGCAGGACAGCATAATTATGCAAAGATGTAATGCCCCCTGTTTGGTACAGTTACTATCTCAAGCAACCACGGACAATGCTATTGACCAACTAGTATTCTGAGACAATAATAATATCAAACCTTCTAATTAGATTAAATATCCAAGAAGAGGAAAGGGGTTTGTTTTCCATTTAAAGGGATATTCAGAAAGCTACAATTTCAAATTGGTCATCAATACATTAAGTCCAAGAAAACTAAAATTTCGAATGGGTCATCAATACATGAAGTCCCTCCCAGCCAGAATGGCATTGGAATTAGGAATCATGATGGGGGAACCACAAAAACAAAACACAGTTCACAATTTTCTAAATTCCGGAGGCTTTACAACCTTCTTCAAGTCAAGGCTAGTACAGTAGAGGGTCTTTGGGCATCAATAGGATGGCCTGGGATTTTGGGTTCAGGAAAGATTTGAAAGATTCTAAGTTGTTAGAAGTCACTGGATTAATTGCATTTCAAGCATGTCCATCCCTTTTGAACCGGACCAACACACCTGGACCCTCTCTAGTACTATTGGTGAACCTTCTCATTGAGATCTCTACTATAGGCCATTATCCATAGACAGCAGGCTCACGTGGTCTATCCTTTCCATTTTATTTGGAAGATACAGCCTCCCTTCCCAAAGTACAAGGACTTGACTTGGGAGGTGAGTCATGAGATGAGAAATGTATCATAAAGAACGGTGTGGAAGTTTATTTTTCCTCAGCTTTGTTCACTGTGTGATCCTTATCCCTATTTGACTGTACTCTTAGTGAGGTTCAAGATTGGATGGGGTAAGGCAGATGGTAACCCCCTGGTAGGAATAGGAAGCTTCTTAGGCGACATCTTTTCTTAGTTGTATTTGGAATATGCGAGAGGAGAACAACAACTGAATCTTTTGAGAGTAGGGTGGGATAGGTCCCTCTTAAGCAGCTTCATGACATCATGATGAGGGCAGCAAGAAGGGCCCATTACTTTGGAGGCCTCCAGTGACTCAATGAGATCCCATATCAGATCCACCATGTGTGCAACCACGGCCCCCTCCAACAAAAAAAATACCTTACAGATGGCTGGAAAGGAACTGTAAGCCTTTCAATCCAGCAAGAAACAGAAACTCTCAAAGGTGCTAGAGCAGCACTGCAGAGGCTACAGGTGAGCACTAGCTGATCACAGACCAAAGAAGGAGATAACTGTTCTAAGCTGTATTTTGAATATGTGAGAGGAAAGGAAAAACCGTATGTTTAGATGGTAGGGTGGAAGAGGCCCATTCAGCAGATTCATGACATCACCATGATGAGGACAGCAAGATGGGGCCCATTACTTTGGAGGCCTCTGCTGAGATTTAAATATTTTTATAACATCGGTATTTAGTGACTTCTTCCTCAGCAGTCTCTACTCCTGATTCAACTACTGCTGATCTAAAGGCATTGATAATTATTATAGGATTATATATTTCTTCTCATGGATGGTCAGATTGTTTGATAGCAAGGGTTTCAGTATGGTTATTGGTTGGTTACAAACCAACATTGCTGGCCATGTTGATGTAGTCACCTTATTCAGAAACCAGAGTCTCTAGGTGTACTATCTAATATACTGTTCTCATGGAGGATATGTGCTAAAGCTGATGCAGATTCAAGGTTCAGTCAAAAGTATATGCTCAGGACAAAGAACCAGACCTGAAATCCCATATGGTTCAGAACATTGGTCCATTTTTTGGTTCTAGACTGAACACATGGTTTGGGTCCCTTTTCATCTATGCATGGGGTTTGTTTTAAATGTTTATTTTTTCTTCTTTTCTATTGTTTCTAGAAGGCTAGAGAAGTGTCATAAGTTCTAGCTCTCTCAGTATCCACATTGTTAAGTTCTAGAGAATTCCTATTTCGTTTTTAGTTTCTATTTTGAGAGTACTTGAGTTGTAAGGAACTCCAAGCATGGGAGGTTCCCTATTGAGTTGTTTTTCTTAAAGCTATAAATAAAATAAGAGAAGGGGCAGACCCCCCCCAACACCATTCTGACAAACTCTTAGCATTATGCGTGTTTTCTTCTGTGATACAAAGAGCTCTGCGAGATGCAGCAGCAGTCTTGGTGGGATGCCAAGTTAGACTGGTGAGTTGCTGATCAAGTTTTAAGTGAGAAACACTTCTTACCCTTATTCTTCAACCTTTCAAGGTCAGTTAATGCAAACCCAGGTTCAAAACCCTAGTTCCAGGTCACTATGGGCCCACTCGAATGAATAGCAACTCAACTAATCAAGATAGTGGCAATTTCGTAATGAAATAGAATTTCAGCACTCTACTGGGAGGGATGCAAGGGCAGAATAGTAATTTACTTAAAAGGAGGGGCAGTTTTGGGCTTTACAGAAAGTATGGATTAAACTGAAACAAATTGATGCAGAGCCGCAGCACTACATCCGCAAGAAGAAGAAGAACAAGAAGCTGCTGTAGTGCTGTCCAAGTAGTTTAGTCAGTAGTGTTAGATGTGGATCCATACTTGGTTTTTTTTCAGTGTGTTTTAATGTTTTAAATTGAACCGGCCCAACCTGGTTGAACCAATGGTTCAATTTAAGTGACTTGAGTCACCCTTTATTTATTTTGTAAATTTTTTATTTTTTTTGGATTCACACCACTCCCACGATTTAGAAAGGAGTGTGGGTTTAGTTAGCCGGCTAGGGGTCTTTTAGACTCCTAGACTGAATAGGAGTAAAGGCTCTAAAGCCTATTTAATTACTGAAATTCGTGGAGCTCTCTCATTCTCCACTTTTTGAAAATTAAACTCTGTTTTGCAAGCTGGTGCTTCTTTTCCTTGTGAGGACTGCTTTGTGTGTGATCAAAGCAAGGTGGGATTGGTGTGTGATCCAATCGATACCTTGCGGTGTGAAGCCCGGGTGGTTCGAACAAGCTTTCTCTCAAGTGCTCTTCTTCAAGACTCGATTTTTCTTCAAGTTTCTGCTGCTTCCTACATTCCACTGCATCTCCAAGTAAGTTTGAAGCTTCCCCAACCCCAATCTTCTTCTAAACCTTCCATAGCCCAACCCTAATTTTCCCCTTTTATTTTCTTCAAATTCCCTAAATTTAATTCACTTACAGCCATAACCAACCATCAGAATTCAACCAAATTTGGATCACAGCATCCCCACAACACCTCTTCCACTCGACCTTGACCTCTGCCCCATCCCATCAATAAAACCCTAATTTCCCTTGACCTCCATTAAATCCCAAACCCTAATTTTCATTCCAGCAACATCCAGCCATCATCTACCCCTCAAACCTTGGCCGAGTGTCACTCTACAACCCTAGAGAACTCGACTTTAACCCCCTGCCCTAATTCCATCTCTAAACCCTAGATTCCATCACTTCCCTCTTTTCAAAAACCCGAAACCCTAACCTGCTGCCTTTTGAATTTTTTCACTTCCATTCATCAAAGCATCACTGGACCAATATTGATAGACTTCCCTACACCTACCTAGCATAACCATACCATCAAACCCGAACCTAACCCTAATTTGGACTAAAACCCTATTTCTGCCCAATTGGACTACCTGTTCATAGCAGATCTTGTTGCTTGGCTCCTAGCTGGCCTCCTTGCCACCGAAGACTACATTAAATAGCTTTTGTCGTAGACCTTCCTGGGAGTGCACCTGCATCCATGGTTTAAAGTATTGACCGATACAATACGGATCGGTACGTATCGGTATCGGCCGGTACCAATACGCTACATACCAATACGTCTCCCTTTTTTTAAAAATGAATTGTCTCAAATTGCATCGAAATGTATCGACCGATACCGGACCGATACGATACGATACGATACGATCGATACCATCAATACGTTCAGTAAAGGGTTCTGTGGGTGGTTTAATATGTATCGATACATATCGGTAGATACGGCTTGATACATTACCGATACATACCGATACATACCGATACGTACCGATACCATCGATACATTCCATAAAAAAGCCATTTTCACTCACAGACTTGATACAACTCCTAATCTAACGAAAAAATGAAGGAAAACTCTCAACCAAGAATCTAAAATCTTGCATTTAATCTTGGTTTTTCACACTTTTAAACTAAAAAAACGAATCAAAGAGTGCTACAACATCATCCTTTGCATCATCCAATACTCTTCATGGCTATAGACGATTACAACATGTAAGAAACCTCATCTTTTATAACAATTTCAATTTAATGCACTTGTTTGGCTATACATTATTCACCATTTTAGGTTTTATGCATGACACTTATTATATATTGCTTATTTATATTGTTTTTTGTTCCAAAAGTGTATTTCCATATGTATTTTGATAATTTTTATGCGCATCTGTATTGTTCGATAAGTATCTCCGAAACGATACGATACGTCTCTTAAAATCACCTGATCGATAACGATACCCGATACCGATACCGATACCGATACTTTAAACCTTGCCTGCATCAATTAATTTTATGCCTCTATAGTTTTTGCAACTCTGAGTATCTCACCTTTATTTTTTGTAAATCAAAACCACAATGCTTCTCCTCCATTCATCTGGCACTTTCCTTCTGCTCATAATCTTAATAAAAAGCTTGATTAGCCAAGATAAACCACAAATTCCTAGGCTCTTTCACACTTCTATTGGGACCTCATCTGGGCCTTGTGCCTGGCCTACTTTCATCCTACTTAAAGCTTCTTTTACTTTAGAAACCTTAATTTTTCGTATATATCTACGACATGTGATGTCTTAATGGGTAATGCAGTCTTCCGGGACACTATTACTCGAAGTGTCTTCATTTAGTAGGCTGCAGAAATAATCTTTACATCTCTCCTTAATTTCTTCATCCCTTATTAGTACTTTACCATCTTCACTTTTAATACATTTAACGTAGTCGAGATCTCTACTCTTCCTTTCCTTCATTTTAGCTGTCTTATAAATAGCTTTTCCCCTTCCTTTATGCTCAGATTGTTATTAAGATCTTCATATATCTGCATCCTTGCTTTTCCCACAATCTTCTTAGCAAACTAAAAATCTAAAATATGCAAATTGATCCTAATGGCAAAAAAAAACAAAAAAAGGGGATTTATAGGGACAATGGTTTCAATAGGGGGAAAAACAAACCATACCTCAATGCAGCACTAAAAAATAACGCCACCCCAATAACATCAAAATGGTTAAACAGTGCTCTGTCAACTCCACATAGCAGCTGATATCGCAGGTTTGCATAAAGTCCCAAAAAAGCTCCATAACTGAGTGCATTTGTAGAGACAGTCGGTATTGTAACAGATAACCTAGCATACAAAGGAATGGTGGCTGAGATATAGAATGGTTGCAAAACAATTGGTTTATCTGGACAAGCGAAACAGCACCAAGTAACAAAACTATGAAGCAAAGCATGTTCAACAACTGGTTTACCTTCCCTCCTTCTTACTGGCTGAAAGTTTTGTCAAAGCAGCTTGTGCTGCTCCAGCAGTTAACCCAACCAAACACATCTCTGCAGCCTTGTAGAAGAATGAGTGGATTCTTTTTTGCAAGTCAAATTCTCGGAGTGGATAACTCTTCTCAAAAATGTTGTTTGGAAGCTTTTGTAATGTATTTTGCAAGTCAAACCGGAATGTATTTCCATACGAACGACAAGGAGCAAGTGACCAAACAACAACGGCACTGCAGGCTGATACCGTCAGCACGTTAATAAGTGCCAGATCCCATTCCTGTTTTATCCTATCATATAAAGATGAAGAAGACATATATCAAGTGAACACCACATCAGATGAGACATTTATGTCCATTCTCCCAATTAGATTAAATGAAATACCTTTCTCCACGGTTCTTCAATTCCCACCAAATAGAACAACCAATTGTAGCAGCCTGATCTAAAAGAAGCTTATATAGGAAAGCTGGGTCTGCAATCATCCTGCAAAACAAGAAGATTCAGAAAGAAATCAGGGGACGATTAAAACATTGTAAGCATATGAAACATCCAAAGTCTGTTACTCATAACCAAGAAAACCAACATATCAATTTTCAATGATATTAAAAGAACAGGAGGATAATGTATTCTTATTTCTTATACAATAGCACATGATTTAACAAAGATGATACCATGTTGGCACATCATGGAAACTTCCAAAGAACCAAACCTCCATCACTGTCCTATGCATAAATGACTTCATAGAGTTGAACCTCTTATATGATGTGCACACAAAATATAATATCTTTGCCCCACAAATCTAGCCTCATTTTCTGAATATTTGACCATACCAAAGATTTAATTATGCATTTCCACTGAAATGATACAACCTACTCTTAGTTTCTGATCCTAGGGCATATCAATCAAGAATAGTCATTATATCCCATGTCACTAAGAAGCAGAATAACATTAACTTTGGTGTAATGAAGATGACATGGTTCATATAAATGAAATAAATTACAAAGAGAAGGAACAATAAAAGATATACACATCCAATGAAATGGGCCGAGTTACTCAAAACGGCTGTCCTGATAAGCTTCTCAGGATGACCCAAGTTTCTGCCACATAGCAGATCGGATTGGGCCCAAATTACGTGGACAGGTAAGCCTCAATGTCCCCAGCCACTGCATCGGGTTTTCAGCCAGAACAGAGTTCACCAAGTGGAAAAAATAAAGCTCTTACCAACTAGGGACTACAAGAGGGTGCATGTGCATACATGGACAGCTGAAAAATAGAAAGATGCATGCCAAAACACAGAAGGGTATTCGATTGAACTTATTCCTAAATTTGACATGTCGTTCATCCAATACTAGACCTATCTATTCAACAGTCAGAAGTGCCACATCATCCTGCAATGTGGCTGAAATTGGTGAACCACCCTGATAATCATATCAGGTCGGCCCATCTAAAGCAACTTTTTCCCAATGAAAATGCTGCATGACACAATAAACCAAACCCTAACATCATTATGACAATCATTAGATAAGCATGAACAGTACATCTCATTAACTCCTCCATCTAAGGCCAGTCCATAAGAAAGCTCCTAATTAGTGAACATAAGACTAGGAACATCTACAAGTTTTCCTTCAAAATCCCTCTATCCAGGTTCCACCCAACTTGAACAAAGAAAATTTTCCACAAATCCTCCCTCTACTTCCAAATGGCTCATGGCTGATATCTCCAGTAGTAGTAACAATCATGTAAAACAAAAGCAAAAATGAGTGAAAAAAACTCTGGCAAATGGTGGGCATGGGTATCGAGTATCGATAAGATATGGACAGATACGGCCGATATGTATTGAGATTGGCCATGTCGATACAATACAGAAGCGATACATAAAAATTTTGCGCACAGAACCGATAGAGTATCAATATAGGCCGATACAATACCATACGAAGCAATACAGACCGAAACACTGGATACACACACGCTGCCAAAAACCAAAAATCCTAGTTTTTGAATGAAAACTTTATAAATAACTCCAATATACACCCCATACTGACTCATACTGCTGCTGGACCCAACAACTTAAGTTATATATAAAACTCTTTCCCTAATTAACTACCACAAATCTGGCCAACACAGCAAGACTGAATTAAATTTCAGATTTGCCCCTCAATTACATAAATTGACCCCCCATACTCAGTGGAGCTAATCCTAGCCCTTCATTTAGGACTTCAGGATACTCCAGCAATAAAAACCTGGGACATCCTCATCCCAACCCAGAATTGAACTCTTCAAACAAAATCCCTCAAAAGGGAAAGAATGTCCTTTCAAACTCCCACTTCCATATTGCACAACTGATAGGTGGTCCAATCAAGTTAAGCGTGTAAGCTTGTCACTTTTATGTAGATGAGCGACAGGAAATAATAAATGCAACTCTAGGTAGGATATAGAAGGCATACAAAGATAACCTCATCAATAATCATTGCAACTCCAACAATTCTCATAGTGAAGTATAATAGCATTCACTTTGGTCACTTTCTTTCCTTCTTTTTTCTTTTTTACTTGAAGAATAGGAAAATAAAACCTTTCACCACTTCTATTGTTCATTCATCACTCAATATCATTGATTTTTCACAGGAAATATTATGTGTCAAAGATTCTTGAAACTAGATTTATCAAATTTTAATGTTACAAAGGCCCTGTTGGTTTGTCGTACAATTTTCCTAAAATTATATTCTACATGAAAATTTCACTCCTTGTTTTCAATTTCATTTTTATCATTTTACATGAAAACAAACAACAGAGAATCGTATTTTACCAGAAAATTTTCCTTTTCCACCTCTTTTTACATGGAAGCAAATGGAGCCAAAGCAACAAACTGCAGCTTGGCTCAAGATGGTTACTAACTCAAACTCAACGCAACATAGACTTAACCCAACTGCTTGAAGTCAGCAGCACCAAGGATTTAAGAGAAAGTTTGGTTTGGCCGAAAATAACCAAAACATTTCAGTTTCCATGATGCCCAAAATGAAAAATTCACATATAGTATTAAGAGGATCCATGTAGCCGACCCCATTTAGTTGGGATAAAGCTGAGTTGAGTTGAGTTGTCTAATCTTTACTTTTACCACCCTTATGTTCTATATTTTGACCTTTCCAACCCTATATATGTCCATTGGGAAAGGAATCCGAGGATGGGCCCTAGTTCTGCCACATGGCAGGTTAGATAGGACTGAAAGTTTGTGGACAGGTTAACCATAAGGTCTCTTGCTCACATGTCAAGTTTCAGCCAAAGCAGAGTTTTCCAAGTGGCAAATAAAGCATTGACAAAATTCAGACTATGAAGAGGGTACATGAGCATATGTGGAAGGTATATGATTGAATTTGAGTCTAAAACTTCACATGTTGATGGAGAGGCTAAGGATGGAAACTTCTGGTTCTTATTGGTAAGGGATGAAGAGAAAGAAACTTGCAAAAACTAGCAAAGAAGAGATATGCAGTTTGCATGTCTGGGTAATTATTTACATAATTGCAGAATTTCAAAACCGGTCCCAGCACCCTTATGATGGAACCAGCTCACTAACTACAAATCCAATCAAGCTGAAATTTTGAAGTCAAGTATCTAACTACCAGAATTCTCAACTTTAACCAATAACAGCCCATAAGATCAATCATTGATTAAAAAAAAATAGTAATACATTCTTCAAATTGATCTGGGCCAATCTACAGTACCGGTTCAGAAGTTGAGTTCAGATCTCCAAACCCCAACTCCGTGCAGCCTCAAACTTTGCAGTCAAAGTTTCCTAATAGAAGAGAACTATCTCCAAAAATTTCAGGCCAATCTGAATTAAATTGTATTATCAACCAAAACTAGCACTAGAATAGAGCACATGATGCAGATAAATCGAAAAGTGGGCTTAATTTAATGGAAATATACCTCAGGTAGGGTTCTATTACTTCTATACATGGGTTTTGGTCCAATGCATTTTCATCATAATTGGCCAATATAATGGGACTATATATAGGTAAAAGCTAGAACTACGAACTCAGTCAAGTAGCAAATATGTGGGGTTATTTGTGTTGGATATTTTGACATTTGATGTGTGTCCATAAAACCCAGTTTAAAGGGATTAAATTAATTAATTACAATTTTATATTATATGATTGTTATAATTGTACTATTAGACACAACTGCTTAAAAGTACCGTTTCTATATTCACAACCATGGACAGAAGTGGGGACTCTGTTCTAGGGTTGCCACATTTACCGAATTGCTTCCACCGAAACCCACAGTTTGAGTCCTTATATAAAAACAGTTAGCTATGTCCTAGAATCATTAGAAACTTCAGTGCAGATTTCATTCCAAGTTTATGTTCTGTTTTATAGACTCCTTGTTTGAGTAGTGAGTGTCAAATACTAGTTTGTTTTGGCTTTTCCAAGTAGTAGTTTGAGTTCTAAGCATAGCTATCAAAGTATCATCTAGGCACCACCTAGGCATCCAGGCTCTTTCTTGGGTCCAAGGCGACAGCATGCCTTGTTGACACTTCACGAGTTTATGTTGATTTATATTTATTGCTTTATTTTTTTGATGAATATGCTTATATGATATTCTATGCTTTGTTTGTTATATGTTGGTTCTCTCCTATTAGGCCATTACTAGCATAATTATATCATATTGCATTGATATGGCTTCTGTGTTGCATATAAACATAATTATGTAAAATTATCATTCCTGTATTACATATATAATTAATGCACGCCTAGAGTGACCAGGTGAGCGCCTTGTTGCCCCGTCCAACGCCTTGGGTTGCCTAGTTGCCTTGGCAACTATGGTTCCAAGTCAATGTAGGTTTTTTATAGTCATTTTATGAAATCTATATATATATATGTAATGTAATATATTAGTCATTTTATGAAATCTATATATAGATATCATAGTTGTCACGACGTCTACATTGGAGGGGGTCTGGGTGCCTAGGCAACGCCTTGACAACTATGATAGATGTAGTGGCCTATGGCCTCATCCACAAATTTATAAATAATAATTAAACTGTTGCTATGAGAGATCCATAGAGTTGCTGGGTGGATTCTCAATGGGTTTTTGTTGCATTCCAAAACCAAAGCAAGTGGATTACTGTCCTGTTATCTCTTCTACTTTCTATCTTAATCTCTTGCCAAACTACAGGTCAGATTATCCACCTTTTTAACTAGCGGCACCCTTGGTTTAGTTCATATTTTCAGTCTACATTCTAGCTCTATATCTCTCTGATTTCTGCTTAGAATTGGTTCAAACTTGAGACTTAACTTTTCGGTTACCTATTCTCTGGAATTCTGTTTTGTTGCTGAGGTAGAATGGCAAGGATAACAGAACTAGCACTGTTGCTCTGTTTTCCTATTTGCACTAGGATTACTCTGTGCAGCCTTGTCTAGATCTCAGTTTGCTGAGATAGTCCGCAGGCAGATTCTAGTAATCAAGAGGACTAATCATCCTGAATATCAGGCCATTCTGATCATTATATATCAATTTATAATATTTCTCCCTAGTTCTCTAGTTGTCTCTGCTTTTTTGGTGAGCCTGTGTGTGAATCAGTCACTAGTTTAAGCTTGGGACTCGTTATTGCATTAGCACTATAATATTGCTTGAGAAAACTACGATTTCCAGTAGCAGAGATAAAGTTTACCTCACCTGCTCTGAAGAACAAAATCAACAGCACAAAAGGATATCACCAGGCCGTGACTCTGGGAGAACACATAAACTCACCACTCAAGGCACCAACAAATTGCCTCCACTAGAACCCACAACAAATATCATTAATCTCAATAAAAATCACATGTTACAGCAGAGGACTGACCCTTTATCTATATATTAGGCTGACCCCTAAATTCCCATTCATGACATGAATTGAAATGAAATCCTCTAATACTTAACTTTATTGCTCAACACTCATACTAAGACTAACACAAATAGGACTCCAACTTAGACAAGTAAACCTAATGCCATACTTGACACATGACCTCATATTTGGACTTACATATTGTCCCATTACAAAATAAAACCCATAGATAAACCCCTTAGGACCCATATAAGCATAGATGGACTTTATTTTAACCAAAACCAATCCCAAATCTCTTAAATTGAGGATCAATCACGCAGTCTTGACTGCATCACACATTGCCTCTCAAAACCATCTTCTATATATCCACAGTCAGAATTGCCACGTCACCCTTCCATGTGGTAGAACTAAGTGCAACTGTCTATCCAAGATGACCAACCAGGAAACTTTTTGCATATATATAGATGAGAAATGCCTAGAATATATGGCCTCGAAAATAACATATTGCACTCACCTTGGGCACATTAGCCTAACCAAGGCATCACCTAGTGGCCAGCCACCCTATCAACGTGAAAACTACAGCATAAAAATTTGACTCTACAGTTAAAAAAAAAAAAAACCTGCACTTTTATCAATAAGGAAATAAGAGCCATCCAATTCCCAAAGAGAAATTTTGAAACAAAAACTGAGAAGCATCTGAACTATGAGAAGCGGCGGCAACATAAGAAGGACTAGGGTTGAATATGATCCATTACTAACTGTCCTAATCAGGCCAAGAAAATGAGGAAAACAACTCTAACAAATTCGTTAACTATAAGAGCTGCTTCACCCAAGCAAAAGAAAAAGAAAAGAAAACTGCATGCACATGTGCACAAGCAATCATACATGTGAATTCACAAAAATGTTACACCAGATGGGCCCAATTGGCATGTAGTGAGAACTTAAATACGGATCACACCACAATGACCTTGTACATTGATCAGGTGAGTATGTGAACATATCCACTCTTTTTCTAATGAAAAATTATTTAAAATTATGAGCTCTTTATTGAATCAAATGTATTTGAGAGATCTCCATATTTACCTGCCAATGAATTGCCTAGATAATCCTTGTGGTAGAGATCGAGAAATAAACCGAGCAGTGGTTGGTCTTGCATTGATTACTAGGAACCTCACCATTTGAGCAGAGCTTACCAAACCCTGAAGAACATATTACCTCCAATTCTAGTTAGTAAACGTTGCTGTTTGAAGGACAAAAGTCAATGTAAGAATTTACCATTTCATACGCTTGCCGGAGCCCAGCAGGCAAATCCATCATTGTCTTTTGCCACTCATGTAAGACAGCATCTACAAACTTCCTATCAAAAAGCTGGTACAAGTGCAGAAAATTGATTATTGAATTTTGCATTGTCAAAGGGATACATTTGCCTCTAAAACTTTAATCCTATTTAAATATATATAGAATTCGAGTACCTCCTCAAAAACAGATCGCATCCTAAACAATCCACCCTCATCCCCTTCATCTCCATCATCAAAGTCACCCATGTAGTCGTCATCATCACCACCATCATCACCCCCATCACCACCACCAAAATTAATTTTCTTTCCGATACCTCCACCCCCTCCCCCAATTGCAGTCTGCGTCATTCCAAAAGCTTAAGATTTTAAGGTGATATAGCATAAATAACATTAAAATAAAACCTGAAATAATACAACATAAAGACCATAATGTCCAAATCATTTAAGAGAGGTATCGGTTTATGATAACTGATAAATCTGAATAACATATGTTGGTAATGGAAATAGAAGTAGGGCTACAAATTAAAGAGATTCGGAAGATTTACATTATTTTATAGTGCTTATCAGATGGTCATCTTTTAGGAACACAACCATAGTAAACTATCAAAATACAAGCCGACAAAAGCCTTGGAGTGCTGCAGGACAGGTATCAAAAGACCTGTCTTGCATCAGTTTGGTATCAAAGTGAAAGCTCGTTATTTAGTACGAATTAGTGAAATGAAGGAATCCATAAAAATTAATTCAACAGACTCTGGAAAGAATTCCAGGAGGAACCTATTAAAATTTAGACATCCAACGCTTTGATAGAACAAAGGATTTTGAATGGAATGATTTTGAATATCGTTTCATTAGTAAAAAGCCTTCTCCCACTTTTAAATTGTCCAAACAAGAACTTTATGTAAGAGTGGAAGCCCCAAAAGGAGAGCTGGGAATTTTTCTGATAGGAGATAGGAGTGTTTTTCCTTGGGGCATGATACTTCCCAAAAATTGAAATTCTTGATCAATGGAGGAACAATATCACCATATTTTTTTGGATGATCGACTCATTCCATACTACAAATAATCGCAGGCAAACAAAGTTTGATAACACTGATTCTTATTTCTCAATGATATCCCACGATCAAGACAATTGACTGAACCCCGTGAAACCATTTCATAGAAGTTTTCTGCTATTTTATTCTTACAAAACAAATAGCATTTCCTTTCACAATACGATCAAACATCAGTCACATAAGGAAAAGAAGGTGCATGAATGAGAAATTCAACGTTTCCAAGACTACTCTAGCATTGATAAAGGTGAAAGACATCTTAGTATGGCTTTAACTCAGTCCTAGTAGAGAAACTCATCCCACATCTCTAATTGCTTCCATGAAATTTTTAAGATACTAATAACTATTAATGTCTCTTCATGAGGTAACCCTAGAGAATAAAAAATTTTCATTTCTACTCAATTGCCCATTCTCGAAACTTTGTAAGAGAAATCCCTTTGTAGGAAAATATGTACTACCTCATTGCATAACTAAAAGAAGCAGATAACCCAGAAATTTTAAGCCCGGGATCCAACTTTGACATTTAATGAACTCAAAACAAACCCACTTGGACAATTCAATTTAATAATTAATAAACCGAAAAGCATTTGTGGTAGCGCCAATTACATAACCACGATAAGAAAATATGAACAACACAAACCTCGGGGCTAGACTTGGATTGCTTCTGAGACAAATCGAGCTTCGACTTCTCAAGAGTCACCGTTCCTAACGCGCCGTACTGAGTCTTCATAACAGGAGCAATCATAACAGATAAAGATGACGAAGATGTGGATGATGAAGGAAATCCGGAATTTGATTCAGCAGGGGAGAGCCTGAAGCATCGCTCAAGGTGAACTGCGAAGTCTCCGTCCACCAGAGCAGGTCCATTAATCACCACAAACTTCCCAGATTTTCCAACGGAGATTGATCGACGATGGTTTCTAATAGAGCATAAGAAAGGGCGATGAGGATGAGAATGGAGACTTTTGTTGGGGATTTGAGAGTTGATAGGCATAATTTGAGCGGTTTGAAGGACGGCACGAGACATCTTTTAACTCTCTCAGAGACTCTTCTCTTTCTTCTCAGTCTTCAACTGGAGTTTTCTTCTTCAGTTTTCATGATGAAGTGACCTGTGAAGGAGAAAGGGAGTCGTAGAGGAGGCTCGTCTCTCTCTTAAATGACAAGGGAGAGAGGGAGAGAGGGAGAGAGAGAGAGAGAGATGAGAAGAGAGGAGAAGAGAGGAGGAGATGACAGATTGGCCGAAGAGAAACAATCCAATGACTTCGTTTTCTTTTCATAAACAACCCACACAGTTTTTTAATTACCACGTGTCATCAAAAAAATTGTTTTTTTATTATGAGCGTGTCCATAATGTTATGTGGTTGAGAAATTTATGCAGTGAGGGCACCTGCGTGGGCTGGGGGCCTGGGGCCTGGGGAACCTTGGAATAAATGCAAATAGTTTTTGGAAATCGATTTTCGAATATGGATTCCTTTACACGGATATGAATACGAAATTGGACATAGGTTTTTGATTATCCATTTGCATCTTTACTGGAGGGACGGAGAATCAGAGAAAACAAAAACCGGCTAGGGTTACTGTTGAAGGATTGAAACTACCACCCACTAGGGTTGACGTTGAAGGGTCTTATTTGAAATTACATATATATCCTAATAAATTTTATTTTTTTATAATTTCATATTTAATTATATTTAATATTTTCTAAACAATCAATTCCTTTTTTTTTTTTTGGTTGAACAGCTCCAGTCAATTCATCTTAGGGATTTAAGAGTCAGGATCGGAGCCTGATCCGGCTCGGTTGTGGTCGAGACCATTCCAGGTCTCCCCAATGTCAGGTGAATCAATCTAATGGGCCATTCCAATCCAATTTGGCATCGGTCGATGGATCGGATCCCTCTACTGTCAAGCTGCCCGTACTACGACGTGCGCCCCAGACACAGCAAAGCAACAAAAAGACCGCCTTACCCCTGCCCGAACGCCTTGCCCGAGCAAGGGTAAGGCAATCTTTTTTGCCTTGCTGTGTGTGGGGCACATTGAAGTAGGGGCAGCTCGAAAGTAGAGGATCCAGATCTCGGCCAATCTAGCCTATTCCCTTAAAATGCTACATGGCAAACAAGAAGGAACCCAAGAAGGGGGTGAATTGATAGACTCGTGTTCATTATGAAATACCACATCAAAGTCAGACTGATAGGATCGGGCTCCTCTATGGCCTAGGCTTATGTGGCCATTGTACTGCCTAGGGCTGCAACAGGGTCGGGTTGGGCCGGGCTTTATAGAACCCTAGCCCAACCCTAAGTCCCCTTACCTAGGCCCAAGCCCGACCCGACCCTGACTCAGGGCCAAAAAAATCCAACCTTGACCCTCCCTCAGGGTCGGGTCGGGCCGACCCTAATTGGCCCTGATCATGGGGAGGGGAAAAGAAATGCATGGGTTGGAATGGGTTGGGAAGAACTTATTAATTTTACATAAAATAACAATATAATAAATTATATTATAACACTTATTGTCTTCATATATAGTATATTATATAAAAAATGTGAATGAAATTTAAAGTTCATAATGTATAATTTATATCAATATATATTTTATAGTATAACTTAAATCGATCGGGCGCTAGGCCAAGCTTAGCTCGAGGCCTCAACCCTAACCCGACCGACCCTAACTCGGGGCAGTTTCAATCTCGATCCGCCCTGGGCCAAATATCTCCCCGGACCTATGGCTCGGGGCGGGCAGCGGGCGGGCGGAAGGCCAAACTTGCACCCTAGTACGCCCACTCTCAAGTCGCCACCTCAACACATCCGTCCATCCAATTGTTGGGCATCAAGCTCCTTTTAAATTTGAATTTCGAACAGAATTTTTGAGAAGCTCAATGCCCAACCATTGGATGGGCATCTGCATTGAGTTGGTGACCTGGGAGTTGCACGCAACACGATGGACGCACAACCACCGGCCACAGAAGATACAAATCCACTGGCATATTCTTATTTCCTATGAATTCTCTAAAAGGCTTTGGGCTGAAGGCTCTCTTGGAATCCGAAACTGAATTATTAAGGGGTAGAAATATTCCCCATCTCATCTCATCACTAATCCTCAATCAAACCTGAACAGGCACGATCTTTGCTTAATTTTAAGTGTGGCCAGCATCACAAGTTACTTTATCAGGAATGCTTGGAATCAAGCCATATCTCAAGGAATTAAACCCAACCCTTTCTCAATACTGAGAACAATTCAGAGATGGGAAATAGATCACCACATTTTGTTCCCAACCATTGATTTCTATCAAATACCATCAAAGGACCGGATCATGAAATACCATCAAGGGACCAGATCATTATTATCACTGATGGAAGTTTCTATCAGAAAACCAAAATTGGAGCATGGGCAGCAATTATTTTATCTAACAACAATATTATTTCTGCAAATATGGACTTTGGTTATACAAGTTCAACGCAAGAAACAAAAGCCAATGGGATGAATTAATATTAACTGATTACATTGGGCTTTTTATTTAATATTATTTTCCTATTTCTTCAAAAGGGGTGGGGGGTGTGAATTGAATTTTTAAAAAAATAACAGGCTAAATGCCCATACTTTAGCAGAAGTCGAATGCATAAGCAAAATAAACGTTTGAGCAAACACCCACCCAAAGAATTGTTAAGGATGTAAAGATAAGCAAGATACAAATGTTGGATATAATGAAATTATATGTCCATCAAACCCTATTTAATGAGTTCTTTTATGTGCAACTACTCATTAGTATATTTTCCCAATTAGGATTGGAATGGGCAGACTTGGCACTCTATTCTAAGGTAGTCGCATTGTATTTTTTTTTTTCAATTGTGATTGGGATGAAAATATAGATATAAACACATGTAAGTGTGGAACATTGATCAATGGATATCTTGAATGGTTTACAGCCAATTTTGTTTGGCAAAAAGAATTTCTAGTAGTTATTTTTTCCTTTACCTGAAAGATACTTGCTGCATTGGTCATGAAAATGTCAAAAGATCATCCACCAAGTTCCCACTCACCATGTCATGTAAACTCGATATTCACAACTTTCATAAGGCAATTGATTTGAATAATCAGACTTGTCTGAAGTATATCCTACGAATTACCTTTATTAAACTACTTCATTAGCCCCACTGCAATACGCTCGTATAATTGATATATACAGCAGCTTAGTACCCAAACCCGGAAATGCACCAAGAAGATTAAGGACACAGATGAGCTCCAGCAATAGAATTAATTTTTATATACCATCATATGAATTTGGTTCTTTGACACAGGATGTGGACAATATATTCACAAAACTTCTTTCTCCAGTCTTAATACAGCCATGAATGCTTCTTGAGGTACATCAACTTTACCGATTGCTTTCATCCTCTTCTTTCCCTCAGCCTGATATACAGTAAGGCAAAGAAACGATTAGACAACAGTTGAATAATTCTAAAACAGTTCTTGTATTCTGCTTAGTGAAAGAATAGAATTCAAAGTCAACATTTAAATCACATTCATGAAAATGTAGCAAATTAGGCTTTCAAGTAATTACATATCTGTGAGATAAAGAGGTTAGTCATCAGCAACAAGAGAAGAAGTTGAGACTTTCACTTTCTCATTGAAAAAATATAATGTGGAGACAGAAAAGTTTTCAAATTCCAAGGCACAGGATGCAGCACCTCTGTTTGCAATAATATAAATGGGAGGATATGGAACAATGATTTTCTGTAACTATTTTTGCATACTTTTAAATATATTCTTTATTTTCAAGCATTTCAAATGATTTACCTGTTTCTTAAGCAATTTCTTTTTCCTCGAAATGTCACCACCTGTATCAAATAGAAGTTAGTTCAACTTATCCAGAGTAATAATCTTTCACATCAAATGGACATGTCAGTTATGTAACGATATTTGAGCAGACTGAAATGTATTGGGATGCAAGTCAGAGACTTTTGACAGATTCCAAGAGTACATATTTTGAAAAGATAGATATAACTCTAGAATCATATAAACAAGTCAGAGACTTTTGACAGGTTCCAAGAGTACATATTTTCATCTTACCGTAGCATTTCGCAAGAACATCCTTCCTAATCGCTGACAGCTGTTCGCTTGCAATCACCTTGGAACCTATGCATGCCTGTCATTGATATTTTGACATAGCAATACTAAGTACTAAAAAAAGACAAAATCAAGTAAGTCAACCAAAGATCCACATAGTTCTATTAACAAGTGCCACGCATAAAATGCCCTCTTTACCGAACAACAAGCTGTTGATGGACACAAGAAGCCAAGAACTTACAAAGGTAAAGCCAATCAATGTACATTATGTGGTTAAGTAGTCATTCCAGGGCAACTGGCACTCATTTATATTTTTTTTGTATGAATCATTTATAATTTTTATCACAGAAAACACCTGGAAAGTTATGTAACTCCATTTATCTCTTTCTTTGAATGCTAAATAAATCATTTTTTAAATGGAATGATCCTTTTGTTTAGGGCTTTTGACAAACCTGAAATGCATCTAAAATTGATTACTACTGTCTAAAAGTTTGACTGCTGAAAATTCTTGGACTTCTTTTAGCACTCACATATCAATTCAACTAAGAACACATCTCTAACAACTGTCTACTTCAAAAGCCAAGTCTGGCCTTTCTATCGCCCTTTTTTTTTCCAAACAATAGCACAATTTTATTAATTAAAGAGGAAAACAAATATAGAAGATAAAAGTGATCAGATTAGAACAATAAACCTATATAATAGGATTCACCGTTTACACATACTGCTCCTCTGAACTCCATATTAAGCTAAGTTCATCTGTCTCCCCCGTTCGCTGAGCTGAGCCTCCTTGAGAATAAGGAAATCACACCTTCACCAGGGAGAACAAGATTGACCTACCTAAGAAGGTAAGAAGAACTAAACATAATTGACAAGCCCCCTTATGCTGTCAGATACTGGATACTTATGTCTGTATCACTCTTGAGACCACAATTAAAAGCTCTCTCCACTTAGCAGCATATGGAATCCTCCTTAGTCCTCATAAAACTTTCTCAAGTTGACACTTAATCCTACTTTATATTGATTTGTTAATATGACAATCACTTTGGTCATCATGTAGAATTATCACTGTGCACGGTATGTCAATTAGTTTTTCCTAGACAAAGAGTAACTTATTCAGATCACACTTTGATATCTACAATGATGGCTCATATTCTAATGGAATTTAAGCCTTTCTTTCAGGTCAATGTATCTCAATAATTTCACTGTATGTCCATAAGGCCTTGCCAGAAGTCTAGAAAATTGAAATTTTCTCAGGTCCCATTTTTGGCCGTCATCACACAACATCACCATCAATATAAGAAGGGCATTTTGATCATCACAGGTAAATGGCCCCATTGGTGTGCATCAGACAAGCGAGCAAATGCTTCCTGGAACAACATAATCTTGCTTAGATCCCATTTTCTTCCACATCATACTATCTACCAATAGGGTAAGGGCATTTTGGACATTTTAAAGGTAAGTAAACCCTACAATGAATCAGATACCATTCTTAGTGAATGGTATCCAGTAAAAGTGATTACAGATTAGCCTTTCTGCAGGGGTTTTTGATAACAGGACCTCCTGCAATAGTGGAATAAGTATGTCACAAGTAAGGTTGACAATGTTTGCATTCTTTGAAGCTAAGCACAATTCTGTGGTTTTTAAACATGGTCATCAAGACCTCGCAAAGGCCTTTGGCCCTCACCTTGGTCACCAAGGCCTCGCCTAGGTGTCAACTTGATCGCAAAGGCCTCATCTTGGTGTCGCTTAGGGTCTTGTGTAGGCACCACATTGATTGCATTTGTAAGATTTTAACCTTGACGGGAGCCATTTTCAGCTTCTTTTTCCCAACTCATGAATGGTTGTATGCTTTTATGGTGCACCTTACTGCAGCCTATCATAGCTTTAAGGGGGTTAAAATAGAAATAGAAAAAAAAAAGAGTAAAACTCAGGGATTAAAATTGGAAAAACAAATATAACTAAGCCCTCATATTGTGGTAATTGGCAAAATGAAACTTCATCATTTCTTGCTTGTTTTGATGAATGTTGAATGATCATTAAATGACTGGTGAATGCCTGATGTTTCCTCTTTAGTTTTCCCATTTAATTAACTACTAAGCAGACTAAATATTAACATAAATTGGTCGAGATATTAGTGAACAATAAGTACTAATACAACTTGAAAGGTCCTAAGTCTAAGTGCTTAGGCTCCAAGGCTCCTGCCCAGTGCCTTGGGTCGCCTTGGCACCTTTGACCACTGTGTTTTTTAAAAGCTGTTGTAGATACCTTATTGGTTTCAGTTGAAACCAATGTTAAGCTGTCCGACATTTGTAACATGACCGGCAATGGTTCACAGAGCTAAGACTGTCCGTTTCCACATGAACAGACTCCAAAGCATTGGTAATCAACTCCGAAATTAACACGGAAGCCTCACTAGTTACTTTATCTCAAATGAATTTCCATGATCAAGCTAAGAAATGCTAAAAAGAGCCAGACCATTGAAGATTGAAAAGCTTTCACTCACTCGCTTCTTTTGGGCTTTTTCATAAAGAAAGCACAGAGAGAATCTCCCAGACTCCATTACTGAAATGAAACATTCATCTTGTAATGCAATTGGGGAACCATGCATCATAGTTGTCTAGGTGTTGCCTTGATTTTTTTCCCTCTTCCAATGCCTGGGGTCTCCTAGACGTCATAACAACTATGCCATGTATAAAGCATGCCAAAGAACAACAATTATAAATTTTGATCGGGTGGCTTCAGGTTAGGTATCACCAATACATACCCTACCCTTTTAAAATATTGCAAGACCATAACTGCCCCACTCTGACAGACATGCACGGGCCTACCCAATTTTTACAAGGCAACCAAGTGCGGCTAGTGATCTTAGTTTACCATAATCCTTACCCAATAAAGGCATGCCATACCCAAACCACTAGGGATAGAAAGGGGTGCATACCTGATTAATCAGATCCATTGCCATCCAAAGTAAAAATATATACGCAAAATATTACAGGCTTTCCAAATTCTCAGAACTTTCAGTGCACTACAAAATGGAGGAATTGGATCTTACCTGAATCGGTACTTTAAACATTTGCCGTGGTATAAGCTCCTTCAGTTTTTGAGTCAATGCCCTCCCTACAGCATACGCCTGGAAAGTATTACATAGAAATGTGTTAATCCGGGCTATCAAACTTTGTTAGTAGATATCATTTTTGTGGTTTCTTACTGAAGAAGCTAGCTATCGTACAATACAATCACTCTCAGGCACTAACTTCAGAAAATAAAATACTAATTAGTTAAGCACTGACAAATGGAGATAAACAACTGGAAACACTAATGTTTCAGTGTGAGTGCCAGGACAGGTAACAGTGCACTGTTGGAACACAATAACATTGATAACCAAACATGACAAAGTAAACAAAACCCCTTCCTATAAGTCACATTGGGTTCTCACAGGCCCTTTTTTCCCATAAAATCAAGGGCTTTATCTTTATTGTTAATTACAGCAGTTTCCTGCCACAGGTACACTTTTGTATAACTGAGTTCTCTCTTGAAAGTAGGTAGAAGATTGTTCATTTCTAGTATTTGAAACTCAGAATTACAAACAGGATTAGCCTCCACCTATTTCAATCCTGATCTGCTGATAAGGCCCAATCCTTGCTTATCTTTTGCTGAATTTCACAGTATCAAACTGATATCAGCAGATCAGTGTCAGCCGAGCAGTCCAATCCAACCCCAATACTAAAACTTTGATTTATTTATTCTCATTGTACAAATTTTGTGGACTTCTAAAAGCCCAGAGTGCAACGGGCCTACGTGGCATGATTACAGATCAAATTGCCACTAGTTGAAAGATTAGTGCATACCTCTAGAACAAGGTAGGTCATTTCACCCGTGCCAAAACTGAAATATTTTGGTAAAATGGGCGAAATTGGGGGAGGAGGGGGAGAGATTTCCCTTAAATTGATAGACATGCACAAAATGTGCCCTAAATGGTGGAATTTGTGCATAGAACTTCAGGGTGTGCTTACTTAAGCATAAATATACATGTTTAAATCATTTGATGGAAAAAAAAAAAAACCAAAATGGTAGTTTGGCTTCAGACCCAATATTGCTGTGGCTGATTGAGGATACTGTCTTGGAATCCATCTCTATGGCTTGTGGATGTGCTGCTGCCGTTCTCCTATCTTGCTTTAACTGATATGGACTGTTGTGATCAGTCTCTACATTATCTCTGCATGTTCTGTGCTTGAAGAACCCTGTGGTTTCTTCTTCTTATGCCTATTCTGATTGGGACTTCTTTGTTTGGCTGCATATAGCCATCAGATTTGGCTAACATTTTGGGAGATTATTCTCTTTGCTCAAGTGTTCAATCGACTGAAATTTCATTCTGATCAAGCTTCTGGATTGGATGATCTTGCGGTTCCTAGTTTTTAGGAACAAGATACCATTTGGTAAGAATCAGTTTCTATTTTTGAGCAGTCTCAACATAACCATATCCACTGTTGGATTTGCCTCATATGTTCGATATCTATCTTATTCATTGACATGTATATAGTTCAAGTTTGACTTCAATCTGAGGAGTTAACATTGACTTTCTGGTTGACTTTTATTCTGTTCTATCTTGATATTTTGTGGCAAGAGTATTCAGCCACTGGATTTACTTTATTTTTTGGAGATCTGTTCTATTACTTGAAAGGTTTCTTTGCTGTGTCCTGCAGCCCGTCTTGGTCTACTCTTGTAATGGACTTGGCTGCTGGTTTTCTATCTATATCGGTACAATGGGTGATTCTAAATCTTCTGTGGACAATGAAAAAGTCCAAATCACCTCTAATAAATTGAGTGGTGGCTCAAATTACCTACTCTGCTGTCAAGGCATATATTAATGCTAAAGGCAAACTGGATTATTTGACTTCTTCCCCACCTTCTCCAGATGATACAATCTCTAAAGAATGGATGTGTGAAAATGATACCCTCCTTGTATGGCTATAAAATAGCATGAAACCATCAGTGGTTGGCAATGTTATGTTCCACACTACGGCTAAAGGTGCCCGGGATGACTTGAGGAAGAATTTCTCACAAGATAAAGAACCTGTCACATGTTTATGACTTGTATGAAAAGATTTTTTTTTTCTTTCAAGACCGGAGAAAGATGAGAAATAAATTGTTTAACTCCTGGCAATATTCTTCAAGGGTCCTTTCTAAAGTTCCAGCCTCCGAAGACCAAGGCTGAAGAAAAGAGAGCACCCTCGAATAAAGGGAGCGCAAGAATTGTCGTAAATTCATTTTATTTTCATATGGTCATATACTGCATGCCTAGAGCCCTAGGCAGGCGCCTTGTCGCCTAGTTGCCCCTCCAATGCTGGGTCGCCTACTCACCTTGACAACTATGGGATCCTCTCCTCAAGTTTTCTTCATGTACCTCAATTGCTCGTGAATCTTTTATTTGTGAGTTAAATTACCAAGTCTCTATTGCTCTATCTTTTTATTCTTTTTATATGTCTTCCAAGATCTTCAGACATGGAAGAAGATTGATGAAGGGCATGAGAAGGGTGGCTTATATAATTTTGATGGTGATTTATTTTCTACTACTGTGTATGATGCTTCTATTGGTGTTTCACACTTGGATTGGCATTATCAGTTAGAGCATTGTCGCTCTCCAAGCTTCAACAAATGGTTCTTGTGTGGAAATTTGCCTACCGTGTAAAGTATGAAGATTATGAAATTGGCAAACATCACCACACTTCCTTTCCTACACAGGATATTTCTAAGAGTCAATCTCTGTTTTCATTAGTTCACTCAGATATTTGGGTCCAGAGTTGGTCTGATTTATGTACTTTGTTATTTTAGTGGATGATGATTCAAACTTTATTTTGTTGTATTTACTGAAAGATTGTTCAGAGTTTTTCTCTGTTTTTAAAGCTTTTTGTAATGAAATAAAAACATAGTTTGGGGCTCTCTCGAAACTTTTTGCTTGGATAATGTTTTAGAACATACTTAATGTGTCATTTGTTCTTTTTGCTCTCCCTTATTTTTTTGCCACCTAGTGTTTTTGGTTGTACTTGTTTTATTAATGTTTCATGTCTGGAAATTGAAAAATTATCTCCCCAAGCAGTCAAATGTGTTCTTCTAGGACATTCACACACTCAAAAGGGTTATAGTTGTTATGACCATGTTACTCGCCAACAATTTGTAAGTGCTGATGTTACTTTCTTTGTGAGTACACTGTATTTTTCTACTGAGGGTCGTCATCTGGCAATTGACATTTTCCATTCTCCTATCTTTACTTTAGTTCTATTTTCAGATTCTCTGCCTACTTCTCGGTCCACACCACTGCAAGTTTACCAACGACGAATGAGATTTAAATCTACAATCATTTCTTAATTATGAAAAAAATACATTCATTACATAATTGCTTGCCATGTCATGGCCCGACTAACAAGCATAATGGTGGCTGTTCCAGTTTAAGGAGGGGGGGGGGAGGGGAAATGGAACTCAGAGACATACTGGTGAAAGATCTAGATCACCTTATCCTTGTGAACAATGGTTGCCAGAGGTTCCACACGGTCACCATTAATCTGAATGTCAAGCTTTATCAATTCACGTTCTCGATACCTGGCTCCAAGCAATGGTAACATGAGATAAATCACAGATAAAGCAGAAAAAAAATTTCATTACCAACACAGTGTGTCCTCAGTAAACAATAAAACGGCAACAGAAAATATATCCACGTCTTATTGAAGGCAAAAGTTTTTTACCTTTTCCTTTTCTTTTTTGATAAATAAACACAAACTTTTATTGAGAATAAAGATAGATGAAATACAAGAAGAAGACTACAGCAACAACAATAGACCAATAGCCATACCCATAAGAGAGCCTACATCAATCGATAAAGACCCATAAACAAAGACTCCCTGCCCACTCCACCCCTAGCCAAAGCATCAGCAATGGAGTTGGCTGATCTCCTCCTCCGGCCAATGTTTTATTCGCTACATCGAATCTCCCAAATCTGTAAAATTGGGATTCCAAAATTTTTATTTCCTATAAAACTTTTAATCTGACCCTTAGTTTTGATCATCTTTTGGGGGATGGTAGAGCTGCCTTAAGGGAAGTTCCAATCTGAATTTGGGAAGCCTCTAACCTACAGATTTAAACTGACCTTGGATTTACTGATTTCTGGAAATTCTTTCCCGAAACCGAATTGTTCAATTTACTTTCAGACTAGTCAACCGTTCTTCCTCATCTTTTGAAAAGTGTTAGTAATGGTCATGGGAGATTGATTCCTAGAGTTTGACCTTCATTTGAGAAAGTTGGCTTTTAGGTCAAATGTTGACGTTTGTTGACTTTTTGGGGAAGAAGGGTACAAGACTAGTGTTTGGACTAGGTGATTAATAAGGGAAATATTGTTGCAGGTTGTGAATAGATTTTGGTGCTCGAAACTTGGAGGGTTGAAGGAATATTTTGTAGATTGAGGTAAGTGGAGTACAGTAGGTGTACACCATAGTTGTGTGGTATGGATGACTTAAGTTTTGTTTGAAATACTTGTTGTTATTGAGATATGTTAATGTATGGTGATTTGAAATTGAGATCATGAGTGATAGGTGGTTATGTGAGTAATGTTTAGTGATGTTAAATCTTGTTTTGGGATGATGTATAATTATGGAAGTGATGCCTAAGGGCTAGTGATTATTGCTTGGATGCTTTTGCATGAGTGTTGACATGTTATATTTAAACATGTGTCTTAAACAGTGAAATTGGAGTCTGGAAAGAGTGTTTGAGGGTAAATAGACTGCACCATGCCGGTGGAGAGTCATGGCCACCAGAGGGATAGAGTGTTCCGTGGGGCCACGGAAACATCCATAGTCACAGAGTGGGTGACAATGGGGTATACACATAGTCATAGAGTGGGTGACAATAGAGAGTGATCGCAGTGGGCCGTGTTTCTCTCATGTTATGGAGATAGTTATCAAGGCGTCGCCATGGTGTCCAGGCTCCTTGGTTGCCTTGGATGCCTTGCCGCCATGGCAGTGTCGCCTTGCTTTTTGTCCCTCTAAAATGCCATGGTCGCCTTCCAGCCTTGATAACTAAGGTTATGGGTGGTGGCAGCCTGTTTCCTTCAATGCCGGCTAGAGTGATAAAGAGTGATTATAATTGAAAGTGTTTTGTGAAAGTGTTATTTTTCAGAAAACTAAATGAAGTTTTGTTTTGTCGCATGTGAATGTTTCGTTGTTGTTACTGTGTAGTGCTCTTACTATAGTTTGTCTTACTGGGCTGTTTAGCTCACCCCTTATTTTATGACATCACAGAGGATTGAAACGGAGATAGGCTTTTGGTGGAGAGTTTGAGGGCGACTCGAAGACTTAGTTTCTTTTGTTATTTATTATTTTATTTCATTAGATGGATGTAATAGGGAGCAGTTTGAGATATAAACTCTGATAAATTGAATTTTGGAGATTTTTAACTTGGACAAACCTTAGATTGCCACCAGTAGGAGTTTTTGTGGTTTAATGCTATGGTTTGAATATTTTATGTTTAAGATTTAAATTTGATGAATTATTGTGAATGACTTTGTTTGGTTTTTAGCAATCGTTTGATCAACGCCCGTGAGGGCTGCACCCCTACCTGTATCCGGTTTGGGTCGTGACATTAGTTTTCCATTTAAACATGTAAGGCTCTAGCCTCTAGGAGCTCCCCCCCCCCCCCCCCTGATTTTTGAATAAAGATTTTCTTGGTTTTGGCTACTATGAAATGTGAGAGACAGGTTCTGCTACTGTGATAGACAGCAGCCCATGAGTGAGACTGAGGTTGACTGGAGGAATTCTGGTCAAGATCAGGTGGGAAATCTGATCATATTCCCTTCTTCTATCCTTCTTCTTCTTCCCTACAGTTACAAGTATAGCCCTTATTAATATAATTTCTTCTCTTATTTTGTGTGTGTGGTGGGGGGTGGTGTTACTAAGGGTCTCATAGTCCTGAACATTGGGAAGGATCTGGGTTAATTTTGTTTCAGTTTGGTTTCCATTCATACACTTGGTGGTACCCTTGTTTTGCGTGTACCTGCTGCAAGTAGGAGACCTCTCCTAGGGGCATCTAGCCCTTGGATTGGACTGAAGTTTGGATGATTTGATCCTCACTCCATAGGGAATATACAGTCTAAATTTTTTTTCCTGATCTGACAATCAGATTGTCAGTTCTTGAAGTTATTAAATTTCAGTAACTTTACTTGCTATCTATGAAACATACCCATGCAAAGCCTTGTCCATCCATCAGATTTCTGTCAAATTTTGGGCATTTGTTCTACTCCATCAGACCTCATTCAACCACGGTTTGAGAGTAACCTAATACTTGTTAATAGGTTGAGACAACACCATTAATCACCCCTGCCTCTTATTTTTATTCTTTTCTGGGTACTCAATCAATCTCCACTAGAGGTGAATAAGAATCATGAAGAGCCTAGCTTTCCACTCCTCCCACAAGCACCACAACAGAACAAGCAAAGCAGCTAACCATAAGAACTTTCCTTTGTTTCTCAACCATTGAAGGCAAAAGTAATAAGCTACATTTTCCGGTAACATATTGATTTAATCACAGTAAAACCATCTCTTAAACATAGAAAGTCGTGATGAACTGCAGAAATATTTAATACTTTCCACTTGTTTAACTATACTGTAGGGATTGGATAGCTATAGATAAATAATACCCTAAAATGAAAATGTAAATTCATTCAATTCCTACAATCTTTATAGTAACTTCATGTGATCGTGAAGCTAAAAAAATTACTCATGCTGATTAAAAGGCAGACACATATAAATACTTAAAAGCTCCACTTGCTTCACCTCTCACCATTCCAACAACCATTTATAGTAACTGCAAGTGATTGTGAAGCTAAAAAAATATTACTCATGCTGATTAAAACACATTCATCGGATGAGGAACAACAAACTCAGACAAATTTTTTATTTGGAATTCTTCAGAAAATAAACAAAAGGAGTGTCTTAGACCTCATTTGCATCTCCTAGATGGATGAATGTCAATCTCTCAACATCACAAATGGATATCTCCATGAAAAAAGCAAATGAATAGACCCATTCAATGAGAATTCACTTTCCTTCATTTGCATCTGGAGATCAGTTCCTATATTTTCAACAGTAATTGCACCTACCCAATGAAAGAGTACTCCATGCTTGCATAACCCTTGCTTCTGGACTTCAGTTGATCAAAAAAATCCCCAACCATCTGTAATATGAATTAAGGTGAGTGTCAAATGCAAGACGCAATAATAGAAGAAAACCAACAACGTAGAATGGAATATAGGAATGTAATTAGTAACAAAACTGTACCTCTGCCAATGGTAATTCATAGGTGATTGACGCTCTATTCTCAGTGATATATTTCATTTCTTTAAAATCACCTCTTCGGTCCTGGGCCAGCTCCATAAGAGGACCAATATAATCTTTCGGTGTGAGCATTTCAATCTACAAAAGTTAACCTACAACCACTAAATACTTTTTAACAGCCAAATTGAAGGAAAAAATATCATAATATATTACACAGAAAATTTCATAAAAAAGAGGAGGAAATATAGTTCTAATACAAGAAATAACCTTAACAAATGGCTCCTCAATTGACTTCCTATTTCCAGCTTCAGGAAGTAAAGATGGATTTGAGCACTCAATCTGAACCATGCAATACAAACACTGATAAGATTGCCATATCTATCAGTCCATGGTATATCCAACTACTGGAGTAAATGACAACTCTCATGGTGGGTCATGGTATGCATAAGTCATAACTGCAGTACATGTAACAAGAGAAATCAAAAGAAACACTGACAGAATATGAAACTCAATCTTCAAAAGCAACCATATATTATATCCTTTTTTCTTTCATAATATTGATATACCTCCAAAAAGCAATAGACCTGTCACAGCTTGGTTTGAATTGTTTCACTTGTTGCTCAGTTTATTATTTTTATTTATTTTTTGGTGAAAATAATCAAGAAAGATCCTAATTAAGCCATGCATTGGCTACATGGGTTCAATATAAGGTATGCACAAAGAAGATAATGTAGGCGAGGTTCAAGTAAGAACCACTCTACAACAGGATTGATGACAGGTTGCAGCAGAATATCAAAATAGCAACAAATTCAAAATTAGGAAGTTTAGGAATTCAAACCAAACCAGTCTGCAGAAGGCCATCAAACTCAGGTAGAGTGGAGATGGTGGTGAAGAGATCCTATGCTCCAAAATTCAGCCAATTCTGATAGCTAAAGGTTGAGATATGAAGTGGACTCGAAAATAGAAGGTTAGGGTGTATATTGCAAACAAGCAGTAATCTGGACTCCAAACAGGGATCGAGTGTAGCTCTCCTTGACATGGTTCAGCCCTCCAAAACTCTGCTGAATCTGAGTTCAGGTTGCAGAGAAGTTAAGGCTTAAAATTGTTGGAGAAAATAGAGCAGAAACAGAATTGCAGGGGTATCTCAGTCCTTCTCTGGGTTGTGATCAGCAACAGCAATCCTTGGAAACAGATTGGGAATTGGATCTGGTCTTCAAATACTCTCCAGCAACAGCTTATTGCACTCAATAGGAGGCAGCACAGGTACAGCTCGATTGGGAATAGAGGAGACAATGAACAAGAAAGAAGATTGAAGGATAATCAAGGGGTATAGTGTTTCGGCTCTCTCAGCCCTTCATCCTCTCACCAGGATAATATTTGCACAAAAGCAATCTCAATTCAACTTCATTAATCGTGGGGTGCCTCTATGGGCAGTTACAAATATATAAACCCAAAGGGCTGAGTCAAAAATAGAAAGAAATAAAATAGCAGTCTCCTATAAGGCTGAGACTTGCTTTACAAGTAATAAACTGAAAAAGTAAGTCTAACTTGGCTAAGTTACTAAAAACCAAAATAGAAACTAATTAAAGTCTTCAAGTCTTCTAGAAGTGCAGCAGCCGGCCTCCTCTCTTTGTGGACCCCACTGAAGATTCCATGTCAAGTGAAACAGCCTTGTGGTCCCCACTTCATAAAGTATCCATCGGCCAACAGTGTACTTGAAAGACGACAATTAAAAAAGACTATTCTGCCCCCACAATTTTGGGTTTGCGAGACCCAACAAACTCCCAGCCCAAGTAAACTTGTCATCAAACACTTCTTCAATCACATCTTCTGTTGGAGTGGTAAATTGGAGAGAGTAAGAAGGGTCTCCATATGGTCCTTATTGACCTTGAAAAAGCTTATGATAGAATTCCTAGAGATTTAATCTGGCATGTGCTAAGGAGGAGAAATGTTTCAAGTAAATATGTGGACACAATTAAAGATATGTATGATGGTGTGATGACTAATGTAAGAACCGTGGCGAATCAAGGTAGTGAATTCCCAATTACAGTTGGGTTACATCAAGGATCAGCTTTAAGCCCATATCTGTTTGCGCTTATCATGGATGAGTTAACCAGAGATGTCCAAGATGAGGTTCCTTGGTCCATGCTTTTTGCTGATGACATTGTTTTGGTGGATGAGACAAAGGCTTGGATTAATGCCAAACAGGGGTTATGGAGAACAATCTTGGAATCAAAAGGTCTTAAGATAAGTAGAATGAAGATGTAGTATACGGTATGTAACTTTAGCAACTCCGGGACGGATAATCAGGGGATGAAAATTGATGAGACGGAGATTCCGCAAAGTAGCCATTTTAGGTATCTAGGATCTATCATCTGTATGGAAGGTGATATGGAGGATGATGTCTCACAGAGGATTACAGTAGGGTGGATGAAGTAGAGAGGGACATACGGAGTGTTGTGTGATCGACAGATCCCTTTAAAGCTTAAAGGAAAGTTTTACAGGACAGTCAAAAGACCGGCGTGGAGTATTGGGCTGTTAAGAAGCGCCACATAGGTTAGCTAAGTGTAGCTGAGATGAGGATGTTGAGATGGATGAGTGGCAAAACCAGGAAGGATACAGTAAGGAATGACCTTATTAGAGTTGGTTTGGGAGTAGCCCCGATTCAAGATAAGCTACGAGAAAGTTGTCTGAGGTGGCATGGCCATGTTCAACGGAGGCTTTCGGATGCTCCAAGTTCAAAGGAGTGATTTGATTCAGATTGAAGGTACTAAAAGAGCCAAGAGCAGTCCTAAAATGACCCTAGGAGAAATGGTGAGGAAAGAAATTCATAGTTTAGGTCTTGTTTCTAGTATGACGTCGAATAGAATTTAGTGGTGGACAAGGATCCGTGTAGCAGACCCCAGCTAGTTTTAATAGAAAAAACTCCAACGAACCAATGCCGCAGGTAATATGCTCCATGTACTCCATGTAACTTAATGTTTGTAATGTAGATTCATGTTGCAGTTGTGATCCATGAAAGATGAAGCCAATAGATGTATAAAACAGCAACATTCCATGCATGAAACCCTAGTTTTTTCATGTTTTTTCCAATCCAACTGGGTTTTCATAGGATATACAGCAGCATCGGTTGCTGCAAACAAGAAGGAGAAAAGCCCTAAAGAACTTTCAAAACAGAGAAAAAGATAGTAGGGACTGATCAGACAAGCTCGGCTACCATGTGACAATACAAGAACCAGGAGATCAGCACCTACAATACAAAGAAGGCAGAAGAGAAGTAGAAGTTGAGGGAGAGAGAGAGCTCACGGTAGGATTCAGAATAGCCTTACTGTGAGCCTAGAGCCAAATATTTAAAAATAAATAAATAACTGTAAGAAATTACAAGGATACTAAAGCACAATTATACGAACTCAGAAATAAGAAAGAACATCACATAAAACCCCCCTGCGACTTAGCTATACTATTTAACAAAATCCAACTCTTAAATAAACTGATATGGACCTCTAGATTGAAATTTTGTTTTCAAAATCAGAACTTTCCAGCCAATTTCAAAAGTCCTACTTGAAGTACACTTCTTCAAAACTCCTATTTTCTGATCTGGTTGTCTAAATCTGATTCCAGATTATTGTTCTGGTTCCCATTCTTTGATATATCAGTTCCGAAATTAAATTTTGAACCCTAATTTGATCTCCAGAATTCCCTGCAACGATTCTGAATCTTCTGCTTGCTTTCTAGTTTCCTTGTTAGAATAGAAAAACCTCATATTTTTTAGATCCAGCCATCAAATCTGGATCATGCTTAACAGTATTATTCTACCTGATAAACTGAGCTATCACTTTGGATTTCAGGCCAATCTGAGCAATGCTCTTTGAGTTATTTAAATTTCTCCTAATCTGGTTTGCCCTTTTCCTGCAACCCTGATGCAAGCTGATCTCACTGGTTCATGATTAGCACTGCATTAGTTCCATCCCCGTCAGAATTGATGGATGTAAGTCAGTTTAGATAGAAGTCTGCAGGTTATGTCTTTATTTATAGCCAATTATGCTCAGTGCTAAGTCAGTTCTTTTCCTTTATTTAAAATGACGTGCCACAGTTAAAAGTGTTTAGAGGGGTAGTTAATCTTGCTCAGAAAGTTTTTTCTTTTAAAAGCATTTTACAAACAGAATTGTTTTTTCTTTTTTTCTCTCAGTATGAAACACAATGATACAGAAGCCTACAGCCTGTGTTTCTCTCCAGTTTTGTGGTCTGATTTTCTGGTATTCTACACAGTTAGAATCCCAAAAGTTCTATCATATGTTATCCACCTTCCCTGGCCCCTGGCAGTTTACGAGTTCCCATTGGACTTTTTGAGCTTAGTTGCAGGCCTTTCCATGTGCAACTCAAATTCTATTACGAAGTCAAAGAGTGAAGAAAATAGATAATATGTATCACTGTAACGGGATTAAAGAATGAAATTAAAACACTATGTAATATCCTTTTCTATAAGTAATACAAAAACTTATCTAATCAAGTAAATAAATTAAGCAAGGCTTAAACATACCAACTACAGTTGATACAAATAAGGCAAAGAAATAAAATTATCACAATAGTGTCGCCAAATGCAGTTAACATATTGCATGAAATAGGTAACAAAATTCCAAGAAACGAAAATTCCACAGCAGCAGCAAATAGGTAAAGGATCGAGCAGAAATTACAGTATCACCATTAGAACAATTCACTCTGTAAACAACACTTGGAGCAGTAGTTATCAGCGTCAAGTTGTACTCTCGCTCAAGCCTTTCCTGAAATGAAAGTTCACCAAAAAGAAATCCATTCAGAATGTCAACATTAACAAATATCCTTACAAATATAACAATATAAAAAATGAGGAGAAAGTTCAGTTTGAATTCACTATACCTGAACAATTTCCATATGGAGAAGGCCCAAGAATCCACATCGGAAACCAAAACCCATGGCACTTGAAGTCTCAGGCTCAAACTAAAAAATTCAACACAGAGAATAGATTTTAAATTATTACTCGCTAACCGAGCATAATCTATGTATCCTACGTCAAACATGTTAAATTATTATATTTAAGACACATAAGCGAAAATAAAATGCTAAAACATTTCTGCTGTTTCAGATAAAGCAAAAATTACTTCTACGACAGCATGCACCAAAAGAATTTGAAGAAAAAGTTCCATTTGTTGGATATGTTAAAGGGAGAGGGATAGGGACACTGCCCGCATACGGTAAGCTAGCAGGCAGCAACAATGGGGGCTCGGGATGGGGTATCATACAGGAGGTGCAGGGGGTTCATATCTAAGGGGTAAGAGAGAGATAGACAGTATGCAGGCGGTGTGCCACCATTTTCCCTAATTTAAAACTCACAGGAGCTTGACCCAGTTAGCAGAAAGGGAGATAAAAATCAGACACGACTGCAAAGCCACATCTATCTGCCCAGCTCGTTGTGGGACTTAACCCGACACCTTACAATATGAGCTGACGACAGCCATGCACCACCTGTGTCCTCCCAAAGGCATCCCTCTCTTTTAAGAGGGATCGCTGGACACAAGAGTATTCAGAGTGTCCACGAAGTGATTTTTGTCTCTTGGGAGTTGGGACAAGGGAGAACGATTGTTGTAAAATGAGGTAAGAGGTAAAAGGGTATTTTTGTCATAGGGTATTTATGTCTTGTACTCATATTCTGGAATGTTCTCCATATTATAAATAAAGCTGGCCTGTGTCCGATAAGACACAAGTCATTCTATTATTTCAACATGGCATCAGAGCGGGTTACTCAAAAAACCTAATCCTGGTCCATCTCCCTCTTCTCTCTCTTTCTCGTTTTTAGCATCACCACCAAAACCGAGGCCTCTCCCTCTCCCTCTCCTCTTCTCTGGATTTTGCATCTCCACTACCACCACCCTTTTTCATTGCTCTCGGTGGGCTCCTTCTAATCCACCGAGAGCCTTTTCTCTCTTTTGATATGCCTCTCATGATATAAATCACTCACGGGATTTTATCCCATGCTCTGAGAGGTCTGCGATTTTTTTTTTTCACAGATTTTTTTCTGTGATTCTTTTTTCGATCTACAAGGCCACCCTTGTATGACGATTTATCAGGGCCAATCCCTGCTTGTTTGTTGGTGATTCACAGGGCCAATCCTTATCTCTTGCTGCTCCAGACTCAAGATCGATTGGTTTTAAGGTTTTCCCTGATATCGTTTTTTTTTCAGGACTACCTTGAAATCTTCCTTTGCTGATTCGTCCTCTGATATTGATTTTTTCTTCATCCTCATTGGTGTTTCTGGAGCTGAGTATTGTTGGCAGTGTTTCCAAGGCCATCCCTTTGTTATTGGATTGTTACAAGAACCACTCTCTGCAGGTTTCGGTTTTCACAGGTTCTTCACCAGATCGGTTTTTTCCAGATTTTTGGTTGCCTTTGGTTTGGTGCTATTTTATTTGCTTGATCAACCATGCCAGACTCCGACGTTACTACTGGTGACTCTTACAGTGGCAGTGGAAATTCTACCCATAATTTTTCTGCTTTTCCACCATGTGCTATCAAGCTTGATGGCACTAACTATCTGATGTGGTCACGGTCCTGCCTTCTGTCCATCAAATCCAGAGGTTATTATGGCTCTTACTGGTACTACAAGTTGGCCACTTACTGGGACTACAGAGATTGACAAATGGGAGTGTGAAAATTCCTTGGTTCTGGCATTCCATGTGCATTCTATGAAGCCCTCCATCTCTCGATGTTACCTTCTTGATTCAGCTGCAAAAATATGGAAGGCTGCCCAAGACACTTATTCCTAGGTAGGGAATGATGCATAGGTCTTTGAACTCCGAAAAAAAAATTCACGAGCTGCAGCAAAAAGACATGCCTCTCTTAGAGTACTATAACGAGCTTTGCTCTCTATGGCAGGAGTTTGATTTTTATGAGGAGTATGTTCCAACTACTGCGGCAGATGTTACCAAGTTCAAGAAGCGGGAAGATAAGATCCGTGTCTATGATTTTTTAGCCGGGCTGAATATCGAATATGATCAGCTTCGGGCACATGTGTTGAGCCGTGATCCTTTCCCTACCTTGGAGCAATCATATGCCCTGATTCAGCTTGAGGATAGGCATTGTACTACTATGCTGCCCACACCGTCTCCGGCACCTCCCGAGAGATCAGCTTTTGTGTCCAGCTTGCAGTCCCATAATGATATTTCTCGGTCTGGTAGCTCCTCAACCAAAGCACCTGTCAAGTGTGATTACTGTGGTAAGGAGCGTCACAGCAAGGATTATTGCTGGAAGCTACATGGTCGTCCGGCTGATGCCTCTGGTTCTTCTAGTCGTGGTCGTGGCCGTGGCAATTCCAACCCGGCTCCTTCTAGCCAGGCCAACCATACTGAGGCTTCTGACACCGCCTCTCCCGGCTTAGCCTAATCTCCAGATGAACTCCTGGCCTTCCGCCGTCTTCTGTCTCACATGGACAAGCCCTCTCCATCTGCATCAGCATTTGCCTCTGCCATTACCGAACCTCTTCCTGGTAATTCAGGTATTCCATTTTGTGGTCTTAGTACATCTGTCCTCTCCTCCCCATGGATCATTGACTCTAGGGCTACGGATTACATGACAGGTTCCTCTGACTTCTTTTTCTCAGTATTCTCCCTGCTCTGGTAAAGGCAGGGTTCGTTCAGCTAATGGCACTTTTTCCTCTATATCTGGTATTGGTTCCGTTTCTTGTTCGTCCAATTTATCCCTTTCATCTGTGTTGCATGTCCCTTCTTTTCCTAATAATCTGTTGTCTATAAGTAGTCTTACCTCCAAACTGAATTGCAAAGTTACTTTTTTTTCCTTCTCATTGTGTTTTTCAGGATCTGGTAACAGGGGCAACGATTGGTTCTGGTAGAGTGCATCGTGGTCTGTACCTACTTGATGTCGAGTCGTCATCAGTCTCTGGTCAGGCACTTCAGGCTTCTTCTCCATCTCCTCCAGCTTCTGAACTTCTTCATTGGCATCGCAGATTGGGACACCCCCCATTGGGAACCTCAGCTAGACTTTTCCTTCTTTTAAGCATTGTACTGAATTTTTTTGCGAGGCATGTGTTTTAACCAAGCAAACCAGAACTACTTATTCTGTTTCCGACAATAAAAGTTTAGTTCCTTTTTCATTAATTCATTCAGATATTTGGGAACCATCTCGGATTGTATATGTCACTAGGTTCCGCTGGTTTATTACTTTAATTGATTGTTATTCTCGCACTTCATGAGTTTATTTGATGCGTACCAAGGCGGAGGCCTTCTTTTGCTTTTAGCATTTTTACCAGATGGTCCAGACCCAATTTGGAGCCACCATTAAGGTTCTTCGAAGTGACAATGGTCGGGAATACATTGACACCTCCTTTCAAGCCTACCTTTCTTCTCATGGGATACTTCACTAGACTAGTTGTGTCGACACTCCGGCTCAGAATGGTGTGGTTAAGCGGAAAAATCGACATCTCTTGAAAGGGGGATTGGTCTTTACTTTAATAGATGAATGTTCTTAAACATTTTTGGAGCGATGATGTTGTCACTGCAGCCTTCTTAATCACCCGCATGCCATCTCGTGTACTTGGCTTTTGCTGCCCCTTGGATCTCCTACAGGGTTCTGCGGCTTTTTCAGTATCTCCAAAAATTTGGCTGTGTTTGCTACGCTCGTGACTACCATCCCCATGGGAAGTTTGATCCTCGTAGCCTTCGGTGTATTTTCTTGGGCTATTCTGCCACTCAGAAGGGCTATCGGTGCTATCATCCACCCACTCAGCGTTGGTTTGTTACCTTCGATGTCGTCTTTCATGAGTATGAACTCTAAACCCTACTATACGGGGCCTCATCTTCAGGGGGAGCTTTCATCTACTGTTAAAGATGGGCAGCCTCTCACGTCGGACACCTCTACTATTCCAGCCGAGCTTCCTATGCAGGGGGAAACTCCTTCCATTTTAGTTTGGCCTCGACCAGCAATACGTGTCTACACTCGCAAAGGGCAGAATTAGACCACTGGTGTTACATCTCCAACTTTACCAAACCAATCGCCACCACTTGAACCTGATCGTGTTGTCCTTGATCCTGGTAATTCTCTTCCCTCTTATGACCGTGATCCTTCCCTTGATTTTCCTATTGCCACTCGTAAAGGCACTAGGTCTTGTACCTTGCATCTTATTGCTAAGACTGTCTCTTATGACTCTCTTTCCCCTTCCTTTTATAGTTTTGTGTCTTCTTTGTCTTCTGTATCTATTCCTCAGAACTGGCAGGAAGCTATTGCTCACTCGCAGTGGCAGACAGCCATGGTAGAAGAGATGCAGGCTCTAAAGAAGAAAGGCACATGGGAGCTAGTTTCCCTTCCTCCACAGACGAAGACGGTTGGATTCAAATGGGTCTTTGCAGTCAAGCAAAGGGCTAATGGTACAGTGGATCAATATAAAGCCAGACATGTTGCAAAGGGCTTTACTCAAACATATGGGATAGATTATCAGGAGACGTTTGCTTCAGTAGCCAAGATGAACACCATTCGTGGTATCTTGTCATGTGCTGCTACAACAACTGGATGTAAAGAATGCCTTTCTCAATGGAGAATTGAAGAAAGAAGTGTATATGGACATTCCACCTGGCTTCTCGAGTCCTAAAACTCAACGAAAAGTGTGCAGACTGAGGTGTGCACTATATGGGCTGAAACAATCACTCTGTGCCTAGTTTGGCAGATTTCATCAAGCTATGGTTGCAGCAGTACACTCTCAAAGCAATGCTAAAGATTTTTTTTTTTTTATAGTATATATGGATGATATAGTCGTTCCTGGTGACGACATTGGAGAGATTTCCAGGCTCAAGAGCTTCTTGGGCAAGGAATTGAAATTAAGGATCATGGACAATTGCGCCATAGTTGTTAAGGTGCCTAGGCGAATCAAGATGGTCGAGTGGGTTAAAAAACAAGGCGATAAGACGTCGCCTAGGCAACCAAGGCGACACCAAAAATCAAGGCGAGGTCAAGGCGCCCAGATGCCTAGGCGACGCCTTGACAACTATGAGCTGCGCTACTTTCTCGGCATTGAAGTCGCAAGGTCCTCTAGTGGTATTTACTTGTCTCAAAGGAAGTATGTACTTGATCTCCTCTCTGAGACAAGCATGTTGGGATGCAAGCCAGTTGATTCTCCCATTGAAGTTAATTCTCATTTGGTAAGCAAGGAAGGTGATCCCGTGGACAAAGGCCGATATCAGCGACTAGTCGGACGATTGATTTATTTCTCTCATACCCGTCCTGACATTGCATATGCAGTTAGCTTAGTTAGCCAAGTTAGCCAATACATGCATGACCCATATTCTTCACACATGGATGTTGTGCTGCGTATTCTCCATTACTTGAAATCTGCCCTAGGCCGTGGCATTCTCTTTGCTCCTCATGATCATCTTCGTGTTGAGGCGTATGCTGATGCGGATTGGGCAGGATCACCTGATGATCGCAGGTCTACTTCTGATTATGGCACCTTGGTTGGTGGTAACCTTGTCACTTGGAGGAGCAAGAAGCAATTGGTTGTTGCAAGGTCTAGTGCTGAAGCAGAGTTCAGGGCAATGGCACATGGTATTTGCGAGCTTCTTTGGCTACAGCGTCTTCTTACTGATTTGGTTGTGCCTGTCATCCTTCTTATGCGGCTTTACTGTGACGGCAAATCAGCTATTAGCTCACAACCCAGTTCAGCATGACTGAACAAAACATGTCGAAAGTGATCACCACTTCATCAAAGAAAAGCTGGATTTGGGTCTCATTTATGTGCCTTTTGTTCCTCGCAATGAACAACTGGCTGATATCTTTACAAAAGGTCTTAGTACTAAGGTCTTTCACCCTATTATTGGCAAGTTGTGCATGTGTGGCATTTATGCACCAACTTGAGGGGGAGTGTTGTAAAATGGGGTACAAGGGTATTTATGTCTTGTACTCATATTGTGGAATGTTCTCCTCCATATTATAAATAAAGCTGGCCTGTGTCCCATAAGACACAAGTCATTCTATTATTTCAACAACGATATATCATCAAATTGATAAAGAAAAACCTCCTCGAGCATTTCTAGATATGGGATCAACCAATCAATTTCTTGTCTATTATTTTTCAGTTTCCATTACTCTGACTTATGACTAGCTTGGAATCTCACCTCACATTGATGCGCTTTGCTTGATGGACATGTCAATGGCAAGCTTGAGGCCAGGTATACAGGCTTCGTACTCCGCAATGTAATTTGTACATTCAAAATGGAGCCTGCTGATTAAAGTCAGACGGGACATCAAAATTTAACTATATAATTTCTGGAATCATTATAGGCTCCGCCAAAGTTCATCTGCGACTTATTTGGCTCTTCTGCAGTGACAAACAAGAAGTCTTCATCGGGGAAGTCTGTCTTCAATGCATGGTTCCAAGTTTTGCCGAATTTTCATGAAACTTCACGAAATATTTCGGTTTTGCAAAGGCTCAAAATGAAACCACATGCGATACTTAAAGATGTACATATTTTGACTGAACTTTCAAGGTTTCAGTAATAATTCAGTCTAAAGTTTCGTTTTGCTGAAATTTCAGCCAAAACGTTACTTTGGCTCTACTACAAATACAGGGTTTCGAACGAAATGGTTTCACCCAATTCACTCATTTAGATATGTTTCGCCAGTGAAGCTTGGAAACCCCATTTTTTGTGCTTTCTTGGACCAATCAGAACAAGGTTGGAACAAATACTTGGGTAATAGAGGAACGCAGTGGAAGCACGATGATTTGCTGCGTTGTTTGAAGATTTGTGCAAAATTCAAAGTTGGAGATATATCACCTTTCCCAAAAACTAATATTTGGAAGAAAAACAATAGAATAAATACTTGGTGGTTGGCATTTATAGGGCTGTTGTGGGAGTGTCTCTTGCACCATACTATGACAAGGCCAGCTTTTGTTATACAGCCAAAGCATAACTTGACTTGGCAGCAATAGCAGCATTCTAGAGGCTTAGATCCTGCCCGGAACTCGATGAGGTACTAGGAGTCTAGGATGGGCAAAGGGGTTACTTGTTGCTTATTGCTTATTCCGATATATTTGACTCTTGTAACAAACCATGTATGATGTATGATTTATGAAATGATTTATAATTTGATGTCTACTCATTCCTGATGCATATTTAAGTTGTTTTACTTGAATTATATGTGTTCTAGTACTAAAAATTGTGTGAAATCCCGCATTAAATGGCTTGAGCTTGGAGATTCCAGTTCGGCTTACTTCCATCGCTCTATGAAAGCCCGCTCCAACTCAAATTCCATTCCCATGCTTCAGACTCGGTATGGCACCCCGATCACCATTGTCCATGACATTAAAAAGGAAGTCATCTCCTTCTTCTCCTCCCTATTCTGCCCGCCACCCCCCTCCCCCCCCCCCCATCCCCACTAACCTCATTAATAAATTTGTCCCCCCTTCCCTCTTTGCTTCCCTCCAATCTATCCTCTCGGAGGAGGAAATCCTCAAAGTGGCTCTCTCGCACAAATCCAATCGGGCCCCCAGTCCTAACGGGTTTAGTCTGGGGTTCTTCTCGGCTAGCTGGTACATCATCAAAGATGACCTTATTAAAGCTATCTGTAGCTTCTTCTTCAACCCCAGCCAGCTCCCTAGAATCAACCAAACTTTTCTTTGCCTCATCCCCCAAAAAAGAGGGAGCCTCCTCCTTGTCTGACTTCAGACCTATCTCCCTCTGAAACCTCCTCTACAAATTCATTGCCATAATTCTGGGTAATAGGCTATAGTCGGTTGTCCCTTCCATAGTCAGACGTAATCAATCAACTTTCATTTCCACCAGAAGTATTGTTGATAATGTCCACCTTTGTTCGGAAATTGTCCGGGGCTTCGATCGTAAATCGCACTCCCCAGCTGCCCTTATGAAAATGGAAATCCACAAAGCATTTGACTCCCTGCAATGGGATTTCATTTGTGATGTCTTCACTCATATGCCCTTCCCCCATGCTTTTGTCTGTTGGATCCACTATTACATCTCTTTCCCTTCCTTCTCAGTCATCGTTAATGGCTCCCCCGCTGGATTCTTCCCTTTCAACGTTGCCATCCGCCAAGGTTGCCCTCTTTCTCCTTTCCTCTCTCCCTTGCCCACGAGGTCCTATATAGGAGTGTCCAGTCTAAAACTGACTAACATCTCACCTCCCCATTCCCAAGTGCAAGAGTCTCAACCTTACCCATCTTGCCTTCGCTGATGATCTCATGATCTTCTCCAAGGCTTCACCCTCCTCTATCTCTTCCATCATACCCTCTCTACAACTCTTTGAAAACCTCTCTGTTGGGAAAGCTTTGTTTTGATAGTTTTCCAACAAATCCAAGATTACTTAAATCTGATTTATATTGAAGGAGTTGTATTCTGGTCAAAGTTAATTTGGTGTGCGTGAATGCTGTCAAAATGGCTCTGATTGAAAATTATTTTTTAGACATCAAAACAAATGAATATTTTACCGCACTTTTGGTTTTTAGCAATGTTTTACCATATTAAGATTTATGAAATTTTTTGATTTGAGAAAAACCCTAGCATTAGAAAGTTGAAAATTCCACCTATCGTCGAAAATCCAGTTTTTGTTCATGAATTGGTGGGTTGACTTTTATGCTTTTGGAATTTTATTTTTTCACTATTTTTATTGGATTCAAATAGGGGGTATTTGCATAATTATGAATAATATCTGAAGTAAATGAAAAACATTTACTTAAATGATATTAGGCATAAAAAAGTGTTTGGCCTGGTTTCGAAAAAAAATAAGTGCCTATCCTAGTTTCCACCCAGGTTCCCTCAAGTTTCGATGGGGATAAGTGACACTTAGAAACTAGCGAAATATGGTCGAAACATGGTTGAAACCAGTCGAAACCAACCAAAACCATGAACTTTTAAAACTCCCTGCTTAACTTGTCTCGTTTTCTTGCGAAACCAAGATATCTTGGTGGTTTCGGTCAGTTTCGACCGAGTTCTTTTTCCATGCCCGTCTCTTTGTAGTTAATTTGTCAGCAATAGAGCAGGCATCCTCAATTGCCAAGAAAACAAAAAATGACCTTGCTCCACAAAGGCCTTGGCCTTTTTAATAAGATATAGATATTAACATGGACCCCCCCTTCCCCCCTCCATACGATCCTTGAGCCAATGAATAACCAAGGAGGAGTTCCCTCAACTATCACATCATCCCATACATTTCCCAGAGCCATCTCAAGTCCTTGATTATTGCCTTCAATTCTCCATAATAGAATCAGCTACATCAATGAGGCCAGAATAGGCCAAGAAAACCCGGCCATCATGGTCTCTAAATACCTCTTGAGTTCTTGCCTGCCCATCATTAATTGAACTCCCATCATTGTTTAACTTAATAAAATTTATTACGAGTGGGAAATCAATCATGATAGATGATATCACGAACCACAGAAAAGGAGATAATAAAGTCCCAGTGCCTCATGAAGTAATCAATGGAAATACCATAGAAGACCTCAACTCACATGGCCCACCTTGCTGTCCTCAAGATGACGATCTGACACTTACCGTCCCTGAAACATCCTGTTATTCCTCTCCTCCCAAATAGTCCATACTGCCACAAGGAAAACAGTTTCAACTACATTATAAGTAGAAGGATGCACGGTTATCCATGCAACTTTTTATGTACAGGAAGATCCAGTCGGTCTTTAAGCTATCTGATGGCTCTAGTTTGGCTGTTACTGTAGCTCGTTATGAGACCCCCTGCACACAACGATATTGACAAGGTTGGTGTGATTCCAGACCATCTTCTACCTAGGTCATTTCCTACAGATGAAGATGGATTTTGTACCTGTCTCAAAGACCCTGCATCTGCTTGCTCAATAAAGTAAAGCTATTTTCAAGTTGACAGGGTCTTTTTTATGTGAATATTAGCATTATTTGTTCAACTAATGTTCTTGCAAACTAAAGACAACAAAAGAATCCATACATGAACCTTATCCCAACTTAATGGGGTCGACCTCTGCCGCTGCAAACCCCCTCTCCCAACCCAGTCCCCCTGCTTCCGCCTCTCCTCCCTCTCCACCACCCCCTCCACCTCCCCCCCCCCTCCCCAATTTTCACTCGCTCTACAAATCCCACCACCTACCCCAAACCTTAGACCTCCCTCTTCAACAGGCAACCCATCATCACCACCGACAGGCATTCCCTCCATTTCGTCCCCCCTTCCTTTTTAGATGACTCCAAGATAGGCTTCTATCCTAAGGGTCTTCTTGATGAAGAAATCTCCAAATGGCAGTGCTGCCTTGTGGGCCACTTCCTTGCCCCCCCCCCTTTCACGTGGTTAAGTCTTCTCTCCAAAAACAGTGGCGAATTGCTAGTGCTGTCTTCACCTACCTGATGTCCAACGGCATCTTCATTTTCAAGTTCTCTGACGACTTCGATAAGGCTCGAGCACTGGAAGGTGGTCCTTGGCAGACTGGCAAGAAACTGATCTTCCTTCGACAATGGGACCATCGCTCCTCCCTTAGCAAAATAGACTTCAAATCCATACCCATTTGGCCAATCTCCCTGGTATCCCCCTACACTACTGGTGCCCCTCTGGCCTCAGCATCCTTGGCTCGACCATTGGAACTCCCCTTTACTCCGACGAACGTACTAAGAACATGGATAGACTATCGTTTGCCAGAATCTGTGTCGAAATCAACGCTGAAGCTCCTTCTCCAAATTTCGTCACCATCCAGGAAGAAGAAGGTCATTCCTTTTCTCAGAGTGTTCTCTATGAGTGGCTTCCCCACTACTGCTCCTCCTGCAAGGTTTTTGGTCACCCCTCAAAGCAGTACCTCCCTATTTCCGACGGATCCAACGCTTCCTTGACTCCTCAAACTGTCGCTTCGGTTCCCTCTGTCGATGATGATGCTTGCGGTAAAGCGCCTAGAGACGGCGTCTTAGATGCCGTTACCATCGAAGCTACAGTCAATGCCCCAGTCATTGTTGTAGAAGATAGTCGTCCTAATGCTGACCCTTCTAAGTTGCCGGAGTTTGATTCTTCTCTCATCCTCTCCTGTAGCCGGAAAAAAGAGAGAAAACGGTACCGGAAAAATACTCAAACTTCCAAGGTTCTGAACTCCGGCGAGTTGTCCGCTGCCCCCCTGACTTGCAGAGCTCCCTTCACTGGCCATAATAGGTTTGCACTGCTACAGAGCCTCGATCACGATGCTGATTGTGATGTCGCTTTCCTGCCTGCTCCTTCTGAGCCCTGGTTGACCCTTGAAACTGATCTGCCGGCTTCCCCTGCAGACCTGTTTGCAACCTCCCTTACGCCTTCTCAAATCCCACTTTCCCCTTTTGTTAACCCTACCCAAACCCCCTCCCTCTGCTTCACCCTTTTGTCATCCCTTATCCAGCTCTTAATCTCCGTCGCCCTCGTTATCTGCAAAGTCCCCCTGGTCAAACCCCCCTTTTCCCTTCTCCCATCTGGCCCCACCTCCCACCTTTTTTCACGTGAATCAATTCTGACCTCCCAAACTCGTCTCATCCTCTTTAAACCCTCCCTTTGCTGACCCGACCATTTCTCTTGAACCGACTCTTAGCCCCATCCACCTTATCCCTTTAAATCCCTCTACACCAAACCGGTTGAACTACTTCTCTCCCCTTGTTGAACCAAACCTTAGCCCCCTTCCCTCCCTTACGGTTTCCCTTCACCCCCTACCCCCTTGCTCCCTCTTACTTCCTCTTTGAAGATTCCACTACCCAATTCTCCTCTAGTTTGCTTCCCCCCCCCCCTCAAGGAATACCGCCTCCGTCCCGACTTCCCGTAACGTTCCTCCTGCAACTCGCGCCAGCTCCTTCTTTGGTTGGTTGCCCCCTCCCACCCATTGATTATGATTCCTTGGACCATTTGGAATGTCTGTGGCCTTAATGCCCCGGCCAAACAAGTAGATATTCGATCCCGTCTTAAAAAATCTTCCAAGTCCCCCCTTTGTTGCCTCCTTGAAACTAAGATTCTTGAGCCCAATTCAACCCGCATCGCCTCTTCCATTGCTCCTTCTTGGTCCTTCCTCTCCAACTATTCCCACTCCCGTAACGGCAGAATTTGGATCCTTTAGGACTCCTCCAAATTCCACATTTCGGTTTCCTCCTCCTCTTCCCAATTCCTTCACCTTCGCATCTCTGACCACCTTGACAACCACCTCTTCTTTTTCACCATGGTTTATGCCTTGAATCGCCATCCTGAATGGCTCCCGCTCTGGGACGACATTCGATCCCACTCCTCATCCGTAGGGTCCTCCCTGTAGGGCCTTGGAAGTGACTTCAATGTCCTTCGGTATAGTCATGAAAAGTTGGGTGGGTCCCCCACTGACCACCATGTTGTCGAAGCCTTCAACTCCTGTCTCGAGGACTCTGGGCTTAATGACCTTAGGTGGTCGGGTGCCGACCTTTCCTGACACAATAGACGCTCAGATCCCGATAGAGTTGCTTGTAAACTCGATCGTGTCCTCATCAACGAAGCCTGGCTCTCCTCCTCCCTTCCTCCTATGCCTTCTTTGACCTCCCTAGCTGATCTGACTACTCCTCTATTTCCCTTTTTGTCCTCCCCTTCTTATCCTTTGGCCCCAAACCCTTCAAATTGTTTGATATGTGGACCTCCCACCAAGATTTCCTCCCTATTGTCCAAGCCGCTTGGGACATCTCTGTCCAATCCTTCTCTTTCCCCCTCCTCGCCTTCTCTAAAAAGCTCAAAAATATCAAATTGGCCCTCAAATCCTGGAACTCCTCCACCTTTGGAAACATCTCCTCCCGTGTCTCCCTTTGTCGAGACTCCCTTTCCTCCATCTAATCCCGCCTCCAATTGGACCCTTTCAATTCCTCTCTCGCGGAAGAAGAGAACCTGGCTGCCTCTGAGCTATCCTCCCTATTTTCCCAAGAAGAAAGTTTCCTCACGCAAAAATCCCGTATCAAATGGCTTGAGCTCGGCGACTCCAATACCGCCTTTTTTCACCGTTCCCTTCAAGCCCTCTCCAACTCCAACTCCAGCCTCTCTCTTACCTCTTCTGATGGCTCTATTCTTTCTTCTGTGGATGCCATCAAATCAGAAGTTGCGACTTACTTCACTGATATTTTTTGCCCCCCCTCTACCCCCCAAGACCCCATCCCTGAGGACCTCATCAACAAATTCATCCCCGTCCATCTCCTCAGCTCCCTCCACTCCAACCCCTCCGACTCCGAGATCACCTCTGATGTTCGCTCCCACAAGGCTAGCAAAGCTCTTGGCTCTGATGGCTTCAGCATGGGTTTCTTCTCCGCATGCTGGGATATCATTGGTATCGAGCTAATTAGTGCTATCAAGAGCTTCTTCTTCAACCCTCGTCAGATCCAAAGTATCAATCATACCTTCCTTTGCCTTATCCCCAAGAAATTTGGAGCTTCCTCCATGGCCGATTTCAGACCCATCTCCCTCTTTAATCTCCTTTACAAGTTCATTTCCAAAATCCTTGCCAACCGCCTCCATCTTGTCATTGACTCCCTAGTTAGTGCCAACCAATCCGCCTTCATCTCCAGGTGTAGCATTTCAGATAACATCATCCTTTGCCAGGAAATTATTCGAGGTTTTGACCGCAAATCCCACTCCCCGTCTGCCCTCTTGAAATTCGATATCCACAAAGTTTTTGACTCCATCCGCTGGGATTTTATCTCCCAAGTTCTCCTCAAAATGTCCTTCCCTCCTATCTTTGTCGATTGGATTCACTCCTGCATCTCTACTCCTCTCTTCTCTGTCCTTTTGAATGGCAGCCCGACTGGTTACTTCCCCTCCTCTGTCGATATCCGTCAAGGTTGTCCCCTCTCCCCCTTCCTTTTTTGCCTCTCTCTGGAGGTGCTCTCCCGTAGTATCCAATCTAAAACCGACCTCCATCTCATCTCTCCCATCCCCAAGTGTAAGCCCACAAATTTGACTCACCTTGCTTTCGCCGACTATCTCATGATCTTCTCCAAGGCTGACTAGCTATCCATTGAGTCCATCATGTCATCCCTTCGCCTTTTTCAGAGCCTTTCCGGCCTCCGCATCAACCACCTCAAATCCCATATCTTCCTTGTTGGTGTGCCAGACACTACCAGAGCCATCCTCTCCTCTCTCACCGGCTTCACCCTTGGCACCCTTCTTGTCCGATATCTTGGCCTCCCCCTTATCCTAGCTAGACTCTCAGCCCACCATTGCTCCCCCATTTTAGATCTCCTTCGCAAGAGGTTGCAGCTCTGGAAAGCCAGGCTTCTCTCCTATGCTGGTCGGCTAGAGCTCATCAGATCAGTGCTTCAAGCTTGTTACATTTATTGGAGTGGTGTTTTTAGCCTACCCAAGGCTATAATCAAGGCAGCGGAGTCTATTATGTGTGCCTTCCTTTGGAAAGGAGTGGATTAAGCTAGGTTTCTTCATCCTATAAGTTGGTCTTCCCTCTGCCTCCCTAAATCTGAAGGAGGTCTTGGTCTTCGAAGGATAAAAGATGTCAACATTGTTGGTTCTCTTAAACTTATTTGGAAGCTCCTCACCAACAAAACCAGCATTTGGACTTCTTGGGTTTACGCAGGGCCCCTCCGCAAGGACTCCATTTGGTTTGTAAGCCCAGTGGCTGACTCCTCTTGGGTTTGGCGCAGAATTTTACAAGTGAGACACATAGCCATTGAAGCTATCTCTTACAGGATCGATGATGGCCTCTCTACCTCTCTTTGGCTGGACAAATGACACCCCTCTGGTGTCCTCTCTTCAGTCGTGAGTTCCCATGACATCTACTCCTCCGGATTGGACAGATCTTCCTTGGTTGCTTCCATCATCAGCAGAGGCTCTTGGTCCCCCCCTATTTCTCCCCGTCCCCATGCTGACCTCTGGAGCTCCCTCCCCCCTATCCCCCCTGTCACCGAGGTAGAAGCGACACCATTCTATGGCTCCCTTCCCCCTCCGACAGATTCAGTTCTCACTCCGCTTGGAATATGGTTAGACATAGAGGGACCCACTGTCATTGGCACAAAGTAGTCTGGTTCAAAGGGCTTATCCCTCGTCACAGTCTCACCTCTTGGCGCCCTAGCCAATTGCCTCCCCACTCATGTCTTCCTCATTCACCGCCACATGCAGGTCCCCCCCAACTGCTGTCTTTGTTGGAATGGGCTTGAGGATACAGATCACCTATTCTTCTCTTGCCCCTTTGCTTCTTCCATTTGGACATGTGTCCTTTGTCATTGCTGGCCAGGTCGTAGAAGTCCCCTCCCTCTTAGCCGGGAATGGGTTTGGATTGATATGACATTCGTTGGGAACTCGATTTGTGATTCTGTTGGCAAGCTTGCCTTTTGTGCCGCAATCTCCCACATTTGGATGGAGCATTATCTCAGAAGATGGAGGTCCAACTCTCGCTCTCTTGACAAGATTTGGAAAGCCATCTCCTTTGATGTTTCTTCTAGAATTAGTTCCCTTCCCCTCACTGTTGTTAAGGATACCCCAAGGAACAGGCTCATTGTTGTCTCCTGGGACCTTCCTCTTTCCATTTTGCAGCCGAGCTAGCTCTTAGCTTTGGCTTTTTGCCCTCGGGCTTGTATATTCCTTCTCTTTTCTTCGTAATTTAAATTATTATTCACCCAAAAAAAAAAGTAGAAGGATGCACTAAACGTGAATGGGTTTATGCGATAGAGGGAATATCCTTGGAGATTTCTCATCTTGAGAGGCATATTATTCACTTGGCTTCCTTCGAAAATATCACATTCCAGTGGAAGCCAAGAGACTGCCATGTATTAGCATATGATTTAGCTTGGCAACATGTGGTCCTACCAATATTGTGTTGTGGGGACAGCTTACCTTTCTTAGTGTGTAATTTGGTCTGTTCTTTCCTATATTGCACCTTTGGGCTCGTCGTTTGTTTCTGGTAGGAGTTAGCCCATTGGCCATAGTATTTTATATCTAGTTCCTTCCGTTCCTTTTCCAATAAAATCACTTATTATCCAACACAAAAGAAACTGAAGTATATAGATATTTAATTCAACCCAAAAGAAAAATATCACATAAAGTATCAAGATGTTTCCAACTTCAACTCCCAAGCAATATTTTGCCTCACCCGTAGTGCTGCATCATTAAGTTGCAACTTCTCTAATGCATCACGCAACTCAGGAAACCTGCCAACCAAGTTGATAATAAGAATCAATGGATGTGAAAATTTTAGCACATGAAACCTCACTGTCAAACAAGATATTTAGGGGGCGAGCAAAAGATCCATACTGGTCAGCATCGACAGGAAACAAGCCACAAAAAACCATTGGAGTGGCTTCCTCATATCCAGGTAGTGAGTTCTCTGCCTTCCTGCCATAGTGAGTAATAGTATCACCCACTCTCGCATCTGCTACTAATCTTATAGAAGCTGAAAGGTAACCCACCTAGAAAGTCAAGAAAAGACAGTAGCATTCAGAAATAATAACCACCAAGAAGGAGGCCAGAATAAGAGAGTCCTGCATTAGAAGAAGAAAAAAGATACCATGATTTTGAACATAAACAATGAGCAAGAAGAATGAAACTAGTCCCATCTCTCCCCCCCCCCCCAACAAAAAAAATAAATCTATTAAATTCACATCTTATAAGTTGGTAGATCACAGTTTCCACCCAGTGGTGAAGATTTAACTTTTCATATTGACCTGTCTACTTGAAGATAACAGATTCCTCGCCGATGAGACAACACATAGGTAGACACAGATGAGAATAATTCGGAATCTAATGGGATCAAAATAAGTTTGAGATGAATACCTTTGCAAAGTAGTTAGATTTGTTGGAGCAAGGTGAATTATATACTTTTTCTTTCCATACCTTAACCCTTTTCCCTTTCCTATTATTTTAATAAAATTCTACTCACTGACCAAGAAAAAGATTAACAACATCCAGAATGCAACTTTATCGGCCAGATGCACAAAGATTGATGCAGGAAGGATAGCATAGTAGGGGAAATTGATGAAGGAAACCAAGCAAACCAGCAATACTTGGAATGAAATCAACAAAGTAGCACCCAAGCTACTCCTAAAATGTCTGGTTACAAAAAGTGAGAATAAACTCCTCAATACTATTAAAAATTACAATAAATATACAACAATGTTCATATAAGAATTTCCTATTAAGACTGTCTTGACCCTTTTTTCTAACATAACCTTGTTGCTAGTATAGATCCATACAATAAATAAAAAAAGACAAACAACCTTGCTCAAACTTTTAATCTTAAGACTAAAACAACCTTGCTTAAACTCTTAAACTAACTAAGCATTCAAATTCCAACAATTAAAATTCCCCCACAAACTAACACCAATTCAATAAATCAGTGTTAAGATTCTTGATACCACTAGGAATTGCAAGATCTTGGTTTCCTTGGACATGTAACTCAATAACCTTTCAAATGAAACCAAAATCACACAAATGGACATGTTTTGACCACCCAAAAGTAACCTAAATAAAAGTGACGGACTGGTGCTACTGCTGCTACTTTAACTTCTATTCCTTGCCATTAATTTGTATTTATGTTGTCTTTAATCTACCATTAATGTCACAAAAAAAAAATTTGATGATTTTCTCCTATTGATCAGACCAATAAATCTCCGCGAATTTGCTGATTCCTGCCCTACATCAGATTTCAATCGATGACTCAACGTCTTGTCCTTTTGCTTGAAAGCTCTGAAATGATAGTATTTTGAGAAGATTTAGTTTGCATCAAAGATGAAGCATTATTTAATATTGGCAAGTAGGAGCTCTACGAGAGAAACCAGGTTTTCTTATCTTCCCCCAATTAGTTCCCATAAAGAGGTTGACTCCTGAGAAACCAGTAACTTGGTGGATTCATCAGGTAAGAGTTCCCAGATTTTAACAACTAAGTAAGCTGAAAACCATCCAAAAGCAAGCCACTGTTCCTCTATACCCATCTAATGAGGCCAATTCAACAGCATTCAACCCAAGCCAATATTGAGTTCACTGGCAATCAAGAAATGTACATTATGACCAAGTGGTCACGGGTTCAAGTCTGGAACAGCCTCTCTGGGAAAGCAGGGGTAAGGCTGCGTACATTATGACCCTCCCCAGACCCCGCAGTGGTGGGTGCCTTGTGCACTGGATATGCCCTTCTGGCAATCAAGAAATGCAAATGAGATGGCGGATGATTTGGCTAACAAGGGTTGGTCGGACCCAAATCTGTTTGAAAGATCCTATTCCCTTGAGAGACATGAAAGAGAGTCCATTATTGTTCTGGTTTGGGGTTTAAGGGGGGTAAGTCCTCCAAGGAGGGCTCCGGCTTCGTGTTGCCTATTTTACACATGTACACATGCACAAAAAGCAAAGCAAGCACTCAAATTTTTACTTTTTTTTTGGATGAATAAAAAATTCATTAACCAAAGGAAAGAAGGGGGGGGGGGAATACAAGCATGAGACAAGAACAAAGCCTTGCCTAATCAAGACAAGGACAAACAAACAAAGGGGAAGATCCCCAACAAAAGCGCACTAAAAAAAGGAGATGCCTGAACTAACAACCAAAACCAGTCAAAGCGAAGCAAACTATCCAGGATCCATTGGCTCACGGCAAAGTGCATGACCTCTGATATCTGAGCTTAGAGGCGCAATCCTCTCCGGGCAGGGCAAGGAATAGGCAATGTAGGGACGATTCTTAGGAAAAGGAGGGGAGCTAGGGTTACGGCGGCGAAAAACTCGAAGAGATGGGGGGGGCAATAGACTGGGACGCAGAGTGGAGGAACCCAGCGTTGGAGTTTAGGCCCAAGTGTGGGTGGGGCAGGACAGAAGGGAAAGCAACTCAATTTGGTAAAGAGGCTGGGATCTTTTCTTCCTTTTTTTCCATGGGGGCAGGGGAAGAGACCAGTTCTGCTATTTAGAAATTTTTTTAAAAAAAAATTGGAAGTGATGGGCAGATTGCGAGCAATTTACCACCAACAACCTTTACCATTATGTATCAATTGAAGAGTAATGGCAGTCTCCTAATAAAAGTGGTGTTGTACTTGTATCCATGGGTGATTCTGAATTGTGTATGTCTGTCGTTCTGCTCAAAAAAAAACAGAAACAAGAATACAGAAAGCTTTAGCAGTGCAACAAAAGAAATTTTAATAATGTTGATAAGCACTTAGCACTTAAGTTCTTAGAAGATACTTCATGTGTGGATATTTTTATCCCAAACCTGTACAGTGGGGTTAGCACTTAAGTATCACATGTACGTGTATTTAGAAAAGAAGAAAAATTAGATACTACATGTCCCTTTCTTCCCAAACAAGAAGTCCCCCAAAAAACATTTTGCAGTTAGATGCTGAAAACAAAGGATATGAATGCAATATGACAAAACTAAGCATTAGTTCCAGCAATTTTACCTCACCAGCATACAATTTATCAACTTGCATTTGACTGGGTGATAAGACTCCAATTTCATCAGCAAAGTAATCCTAAAACTTGCAAGTGACACGAGATGTTACTATGTTAGCAAGGTTAGTACAAAAGATAAAGTCAGAATTTATAAAAATAATAAAGATGCATTCAGTCTAAACTTTTCTTTTCCACATTCATTAAAAAAACATATTTTTTCCTCGATGCTTCAAAGAACTCTGCCCTGCCATCTCTGGTTGTTTAGACATTGTGAAAGATTATACATTCAGTATTCCATAATCATCTCTTCTCACATCAACTTCTGAATTAAACAGTTCAATCCATAAAATAATTACTGTGTCCACAAATTTTTATGGATAACTAAAATAACATTTTCATGCAGTGGACTATTAGACTGAATCTTAAAACTCCAATTACAAATTCTTTTGCATCTGTATAGAGAACTATCCAGGAAAACTCCAACACCACCAATCAAATAAAGAAAACAAAGAAGACTTGCAGAAGACATTTACCTTCTCACTAGCCATAAAATATATTCTGTCACCTTTCTTTATAGCTCCATCAATTACTCGAAAGTATACAATAACACCTCTATATGGATCATAATAACTGCACAAGTGGCAAACCATGTATCATAACAGGAACAGCAAAATACAAACTTATACATAAATTATTAACATGAGAAATGTAAAACAGTTATACGACATGAACAGAAAAATGTATCATATGAACTGCAGGAGTATAAATTTTAGTGTTCACTTTTTCTAATAATAAACAGAAATTTATTGAACAAAGAGAGCAAAAAATAAACAAATGAAATATTCACAAAAGAAATGCATCCCTGCACACTCCACCACTTGCAAGAAAACCCACCAAATGATTCACCAACTGATCCATCTGAATGAGATATTCTATTGGGAGGCAAAATGAGATAATCTCCAAGATAAAAATCTATTTTTGCTCATTCACCCAATAATAATGCAAGTCACCTTCTACAGTGAAACTTCCAAATACTAAGGGATATGTTAGCCCAAGTTCCTGAAGATGGGATAAAATATCAGCACAAACCTCTCACCAAGTCCACCAAGCTCAATGTAAAGGATAAAGTATAGCCTTGCCAGTTCTAAACGCCTTTACATAGGGGCCATGAGAACACATACCCCACTACTACAAATTATGATTAGTAAACTCTCCCACTTGAGCAAATGTTGGATGGGTTGCCACAGAGAAGTTCTTTTCAGGTTCAAAACTGCACGTGTGGTGCTTTAGCCAATGCTTGACCAAGGCCAGCCAAACACCGTCCAAGCCATCTTAGCATCACCCAAACATGACTTCACAATAACCAATGGAACACGACCTGCACACAAGCCAACGCTCACTCGATCTAGCCATCATTGTTACTTCATTGCATCCCCACCAAGACACTATCCGAACAGTTAAGGCCACTTGATGGGCCAAGCCCGACAACCTAGAAGCCGCTTCCATGTATCCCAGCATAGACGCTCGTCCAACACCATGGATTCCTTGATGCAATCTAATTTAACCTAATTGTAGGTTCAGATGCAAACCCTAGGTAAGGATTAAGGAACCACCAAGAAAACCAGATTATAGGTAGAATTGATATCACTTGATTGGCGACTCAGATCTCCCTGAAACTCTGGTCAAGTGTAGTGTTCAGACGAAGGAACAAAACCCCTCAAATTTCAATGACATCCCACGGCTGAAAATGAGCTTATGGCCCAAACTGAGATCGTATTTTTGGAGACTGAACAGATCTTCAGATTGTAACACTTTCTAACATAGTTGTCACAGTGTCTACTGTCTAGGCAACCCAAGGCGTTGGAGGGGCCTGGACATACGACGACACCACAAGGCTACTAAGGCACCCGCCTAGGTGTCACCTTTGACAACTATGGGTTCAGATCTAAAACAACCAACAATGATGATGCATAAACAAAGAAAGAAAGAAGAAGTAGAAGAAAGAATATAAGGTAACAAAGGAGAGAACTACCGATTGGAAACAATGGCCTTAACCTCCAATCGGTGGCATGTGTTTCCTTATAATAAATATATGCAGTAATGTTGAGAACCATGGGATTGGTATTTTAGCTTATTGTATTAGGGTTTTATATTATTTCCCTAATTTTTCCTTTTCCTTTTCCTTTTTTGCCCTCTTAGGGTTGTAAGCACATTATAAATAAGAGGACCTCAGTCATTAATGACAAGTCAATTCATTCTCTCATCTCTGATTCCGAACTTTGTTTCAGAGCCCGAAACCCTAGAAAAACTTTTTGGTTTTTCCCATCGCTCACCTCACCGCCGCCGCCACCTTGGAGGCTTCGCCTTCTCGTCTAGCATGGTTGACGGTTTCAGAACCATGCGCCATTAAAACCTTTTTCCGCCGCGCCTCCTCACCGCACCTAACCTTTCCGCTGCCGCTGCCGTTGCCGCCTGGTTCTCGGCCTTTTCCATTACCGCCAGACCTTGTAGCTCTCTCTACCCGCGATTTGATCGCCGTGCCAAATCCATCGGCCCCTTCCTTGCCGGTGCTGTCTACCGCCGCAACCCACAGGTTGCCGCGTCTTCTCCCACCGGCCTCCTCTGCCGGCGCAGCCATTGCCACGACTTGCCGGTCGCCGCCCCTCTACCACGACCCTTCTCTTGGTCGTGCTGCCGCTGCGACCCCATCATCGTGCCGATCTCCACCGCGACCTTCTGTCGCCGTGCCTCTTTCCCGCCAATCTCTTCCGGTGCTGCCGCCGTGACCCACCTGATCACCGTGCCTTTTTTCGCCGGATCTTCTACTTAGGGTTGCTGCCCACTTCTCTTGGGTTAGCTTTTCTTTGTGCTTGCTCCCGTGGGTGATGATATTACCAGTGTGACTTCGACGGGTACTCTCCCTATGCCTCCTCTTGGATGCTCCACCTCCACGGAGCATTCTACTACCCTTCAGCCTGGCCCTATAAAGCTCAATGGCCAGAACTATCTCACCTGGTCTCATGCCTGTCTGCGCACCCTACGTGGAAACAATTATGCAGGCCTTGTTACTGGACAATCTCCCAAGCCTACAGATCCGACCTCTGCAGCTCTATGGTCATCTAATGATGCCCTGGTGATGTCTTTTCTCATTAATTCCATGGAAGCCTCTGTGAGTCCCAACTTTGTTCTCCTAAACTTGGCTAAGGAATTATGGGATGTTGTTCGCCAGGCCTACTCCTAGGCAGGGAATTATGCTCAGATCTATGAGATCTGGCGCCAAGTTCGGAACACTACTCTGAAGGAGCTCACCCTTACTGCATAATACACTGCCCTCACTTCTCTGTGGCAACAGTTGGACTTCTATCACCCAATTCCCATTATTCACCCTGAAGATGCTAGTACCTTCCAGAAAGAGAGGGAGATGGAACGGGTGTATGACTTCTTGACAGGACTTACCCCTGAATTTGATCCTGTTCGTGTGCAGATTATAGGGCGTGATACATTCCCCACTCTTCTTCAGGCATACAATATGGTCCAATCTGAAGAACATCGCCGGACAGTTATGATGCCCACTACTACTCCTGTTCGATCTGCTCTACTCACTATACCACCTGCACCTCCCCCTACCAATTCCTTTAACGGAACTACACCAGGTCGTGCCCCTATACAATGCGACTATTGTGGTCGTCTTCGCCACATACAAGAGACGTGTTGGAAGCTCCATGGGCACCCCAAAAATGGGTGCAATGCCAAGCCTGCCGCTGCTCGTTCCCAGGCTAACCTTTCTGATGCATCTGATGTTGTCCTTGCTACAGCTACCCGGCACCCTTCTCTTTGGATCAAATGGCTGCCCTTCAGAAGCTTATGACACAGAGGACTACAGGACTCTCCTCTTCCCTTGTTTTTAACCTTGCCCAGTCAGGTATTTTTTCATGTTTCTTCTCCTAGTCCTTTATGGTTAATTGATTCAGGGGCTACCGATCACATGACTAGCAACTCTGAGGTCTTCCATACCTACTCTCCTTGCTCTGGGCAGGATAAGGTACGTGTTGCCGATGGATCCCTTTCCTCCATTTCGGGTAAAGGTTCTGTGTCCTGTGGTTCTCATCTTTCTCTTTCTTCTGTTTTACATGTTCCCAAGTTATGTGCTAATTTATTATCTATTTATCATTTAACTAATGAGTTAAATTGTTCCATTCATTTCTTCTCCACTCATTATGTCTTTCAAGATCTAGTGACGGGCGCAACGATTGGGTATGGTCGGGTCCGTGATGGTCTCTATTATTTGGATTCTACACCGACTGTTCCGGCTCCCTCTTCTGCCTATATCCGTCATTCTGATAGTGCTCTGACCAAGCTCCTCCATTGGCATCGTCACTTGGGACATCCCTCTTTTCATGTCTTACGTACTTTGTTTCCTGAGTTAGTTAAACATTATGGTGTGGAACACCTTAATTGTGAAATCTATGAATTTTCTAAGAACACCCAAACGTCTTATTTTCAACTGATAGTAATTGTAATATCCCATTTTCTATTATTCATTCTGATGTTTGGGGTCCTCTCGGACCATTAATCGCAATGGTTTTTGTTGGTTTATTACTTTTATTGATAATTGCACTCGCCTCACATGGGTTTATCTTCTCCATAATAAGTCTGATGTTTTTTCTTGCTTTAAGTCTTTCCATGCTATGCTTCGTACTCAGTTTAATGCATCTGTCAGGGTATTATGTAGTGATAATGGTACAAAATACCTAGACCATGTTTTTCAAGAGTACCTCACTTCCCATGGTATTCTCTCCCAAACCTCCTGGGTTCGGACCCTAGAGCAGAATGGCATCCCTGAAAGGAAAAATCACCATCTGCTAGATGTTGCTCGGGCCTTAATGTTTACCACTGGTGTTCCTAAACATTATTGGGGAGATGCCGTGTTAACAGCCAACTACCTTATTAATCAGGTTCCCTCTAGTGTTCTTAACTTTAAGCAAGCTTTAAAATCTCGTTTCGTTTCGATGTTTCGGTCTGACCGAAATTTCCAAGATATTGAAATTCCGTCGAAATATGGTATTTTTTCGATGAGTTTTGCTTGGCCATTTGTGAGTGTAAAATGCCAAAATGACTGAGATTTCCGAAATTTCCGAAACGAGATGACCGAAATTTTCGAAATATTGCATTTTTTCAATTCGATGTTGCATTTCATTTCGACTCGACCGAAATATTCGAAATTTCAATCGATATGAAACGAGTTTTTTATGACTTTAAGACACCATTGCCCTTTCTCCCTGACCCTGCTATTGCCACCTCCCATCCACCCAAGGTTTTTGGTTATGTGTGCTTTGTCCACAACTCCACCTCGTTCTAAGCTGGATCATCGTGCTTGTAAGTGTATTTTCCTGGGCTACTCGGCCTCCCAGAAGGGTTACAAATGCTATCACCCTCTATCTTGCTGGCTCTATATCACCATGGATGTCACTTTCCATGAATAGGATCCCTATTTTATACAACCTCTTCAGGGGGAGAGTCTTGAGAAAGAGCCAATGTCTTTTTCTCCCATGGTTGTTGCAAATATTGACGATATTATTCCTGCTACTAGTTCTGACATCCCTGTTCAGGAGGAGCCTGACATTACATTTCAAGGGGAGCCTCCAAATGACACCACTAGTAAAGGTTCTGCTCCTGCCCCATTGGATGTAATAACCTACACTCGAAAGAAATCCAAGCACAAGGAGACCATGAAACACCAACCATTACCCACTGCGGCGCCTTCTCCAGATGCTACCTCTCCTTCAGGTAATTCTTCTCCTCATATTGCTAAAACTGATGATCGCCCCATTGCCTTAAGGAAAGGAGTTTGTTCCTGCACTCAACACCATATTTCTCATTTTGTTTCCTATCATTCCCTTTCTCCTTCCCATCTTGCTTTTGTCTCTTCCTTGTCTTTTGTGTCTATTCCACAGGATTGGAAGGAAGTCATTAAAGATCCAAAGTGGCATGCTGCCATGGTAGAAGAAATGCAAGCATTAGACAAGAATGGTACATGGGAACTTGTTCCATGTCCCCAAGGGAAAAAATTAGTTGGGTGCAATTGGGTCTTTACAGTCAAGCAAAGGGCTGATGGGACGGTTGAAAGGTACAAGGCTTGTCTGGTAGCCAAAGGTTTTACCCAGGACTATGGGATAAACTACCAAGAAACATTTGCACCTGTCATGTGTTGTTAACCTTGGATGGAACCTGCAATAATTAAATGTAAAAAATGCCTTCTTGAATGGTGAACTTGAAGAAGAGGTTCACATGGATTTGCCTCCCAGATTTGCTTCGCCTTCCACAACTGGCAGAGTATTCAGATTACAGAAGTCTCTCTATAGCCCCAAACAATCTCCTACGGCCTGGTTTGGTCGGTTCTTAAAGGCCATGCAGAAATTTGGGTATCATCAAAGCCAAGCTTGTGGTCCCCCCCCCCCCCCAATTTTAGGTCTTGGTTTCGCCACTAGTTTCGCCAGGCCACAAAACCTAGATCTTGGCGAGATCATGTATTTTTTTTCTCAACTCGATGGTAGGTTTCGGTGGCCATATGGCCAAGATAGGGGCTGAAACTTGACATTCCCCCTATTTTAGGCCTTCTAAACACAGTGGAACCATTAGTTTTTACAAATTCAAACCCAAAATGGTACTTTGACTACGGACCCCAAGTTGGTAGTCTATGGCGTGCGTGAGGTCTACCTTAGGTTCTTGAAATGCAGCTTGGAGGAGATTAGCAACTTCAATCTTCAATGAATCAAGCTTTGATGAGGTGTTGGAGGTGTGATTTGCCAAAAGAAATGAAAAAAATCACCCAAAGATGGAGTTTCCCCTTCACAAAGGCAAGATCTCGTAGAGTTATGGTGTTTTATAAGCTTTAATAAGGTCGAAACTGAGAAATAGCTAGAGATCTCGGCGATATACCGAGATCTTGAGCGAGATATTGCATTATTTCTGTATCATGTAATCTCGTCTCGAGATGCTACGAAACCGAGATTAGAGCGAGATCTCGCCGAGATCTTGAACTATGCCCCCCCCCCTCCCCCTTTCCCCCTTGTCTTGCCCAAGTCTGGGCCTCCCTTTCCCCTTCCCCTCCCCCTCCTCTCAATCGGACAAGAACATATGGAACCCCTCCCCCAATGGCCTTTTTAGCTCCAAATTGGCTTGGAATTTTGTTCGTATCCAAGCTTCAACAGTTCTCTGGCATAAACTCATCTAGTTCAAAGGTCATATCCCCTTTCATAGTTTCAATGTTTGGCGTACCCTGAACAAATGCCTTCCCACCCAGGCTTTTCTTCTGAACCGCCACATACATGTTTCCCCTACTTGTATCCTGTGTTGGAACGGATTTGAGGACATTGACCACCTTTTCTTCTCTTGCCGTTTCACATCCCCAATTTGGAAGAAAGCCCTCCAATCCATTTGGCCCCACCCGAGAAGGCCTTTACCTTTTCCCCGTGAGTGGCTTTGGATGGATATGACTTTTTCAGGCAGTTCTATTTGTGATACAACAGGTAACTTGTGCTAGGGGCTGTCATCTCCAATATTTAGATGGAGAGAAATCTTAGTAGATGGACCTCCAACTCCCGATCTTTTGATAAGAATTGGAAAGCCATCTTCTTTGATGTTAGCTCTATGTTTTAGATTGTTCGTTCTGGCTCACTTGTGGACTCTCCTAGAAATAGGCATATTGCTTCATTTTGGAGCTTAGATGTTTCTTATATTCAGACTCCTAGCCCGCCCTTATAGGGCTTGTTAGGGCTTAGGTCTTTGTATAGCTTCCCCCCCCCCTCTCTTCTCCCTGTGTTTTCTCCCCTCCCCCCTTTTTTCTGTCCCATTTTTGGTAATGCATTTTTATTCACCCAAAAAAAAAAATGACAGCCTGATTATCACAGTACATGTCAGTAGGCTTATTAGTAGAAAAACCAATCTTTTGAAGAAAAGACTTCAACCACATCAACTCAACTGCAGTATCACTCCAGATTCCTATCCTCATCACCATATTTCAAAATTTCAACGATTTATCTTGGTTTTGACCCTAGTTGCAATGAAACCACCAACAACTTGACAAGTTTACAGGGTTTCGATCGAAATTTCAGCGAAATGACCGAATTGGTCAAAATTCCCTCACAATGGTTAAAATCATGTATTGCTTTCCAATTTTATGGTCCGTCATCCCTATTGCATATTTCAATTATTTTTATTGAATGCTGTATGTTATATGACTAAACTATGTGTAGAATAAGCTATATAAGGGAAATGATACAGTAGGCTATGGCGTATATTAGCAACCTAGGGTCTGAAGCCAAACTACCACTTACAAGGGGAATTTCCCTATCTAATGATGCAAACATGTGTAAACATGCTCAAAATAGGCACTATAAGTAAGAAGTTTAGGGCATACTACCATCATTTGGCCACTGAAATGACCATTTTGAGTTGAGCTGTGAAATGGACCAAATTTCGATCCCATTTCACATATTACGACAGCATATTTTGGTTTCCAAGGTTGAAATCCTAGTCAAATTGAAAATTGGAACCTTCATCAGCACAAGCTATGAATTCCTCTAGGTGGTATCTGTCATTTATATGGCCACAAGAATCTCATGGTCCCTTAGGTTTTCTATTAAGGAAAAGTTCCACAGATATCCAAAATAGTGATGATATGGTAAATACCCTCTTGTGAGAAGAATAAGACCCTTAATTTAAACCTAGAATACTAGTAATCATACCACAAATCCTTCGAAAACCTAATTTTGCTACCTGCCCATCACTAAACCACATACAGGGATAAATTATAAAATGGGTAGGATCCCACAAGTGACTTTAAGGCACATATAAGATTAGCTTAATAAGCATTAAAATAGCCAACAATTAGGGTCACAGTTGTTTTAATGACCAAATGCAAGAGAATATACGGTTCTTTCAGCAATCTCTACAACATTTTCATTAACCATGAACTACTTCCCTCATACCCATTTGGTTGGGTAAGGGTTAGTCGAGTTGAGCATTTCCCCCAGCCTCCCAATGCCAAGTCCACCAAACTTTAAAGAGGTGCACATACTCATAGCACCGTACTATTTTAGCAAAGATACATATGTATAGAATATGAATTAATTGGAAGAGTACAATCAAACAATGTTCAGAAGATGTAACATGCAAAATGCTTTGGAACATAACATGGGAATTTATTATTAAAATATCATTTATGTTAAACATTTCCACAGTAATTTTTTATGTTCTTGCAACTTATAGTCTTATATATAGTGTAGAAATACTAAGAGAAACTAGAACTTAAAAGGATAAATAAAAAAGAAAAAAATTCTACGAGGAAACAGTCTCTAAAAAATAGTTCTGTCCACAAAGGATCGGTCTTGACTCTTGAGTGAGTACATCAAACAGAAAAAATATGAGTAACCGCATGTAAAAAAGTCATAAAACCAAAACAGCCTTCCAAAAGACTCAAAGTAATGAAAGCGTTATTATTCCATAACACAGCTGACTTACAGCTGTTCAGTAATGATATGCTTTTTTTAGTGCATGCCAAATAACATAGAGGGCCAAATCTTTTGCTCAAGGTGAAAACATTACTTGTGAATATGGAAAAAGCTCTAATCACAAGGAAATTATAAGATATAGAAGTTAAAATAGTTTCTAACATCACATGGGGAAGACCAAGACCATCACAAAATTGCATTTGACTGAGGACTAAAAGAAGAGAGAGGAGACATAGATGGCAGCCCAAAACTGATCTGAATTCTGCCAGTGAATTTTTCTTTGCTGATCCCAAGCCCAGATAAAAAAATAAGGTTGATTCATCAGGTTTTGCGGCTGGCATTTCAAAAACCTATAGCAGAACCCATCAATCCTTAAGGCAGATATGGACCAACCGAACCAACCAAAGACAAAACATCTCCCAGAAAAACTTGGGTCAAAGAAGGTGAAACCTGTCATTTAGATGAACATATGAAGGTTTCAATATCTTTGAGATAAGGAAGAATGCGAACAAGGTGTCACGATGGTGGAAGACTTCTAATTAAAATCAAAAGTGCTGGAGATGTTTCAAAATACCTCCAACATTAATTTGTGGTATTTTGCAGAGAGGTCTTCAGCACTTATTTTCATCCCATCAGCAAGCCATAATTAGGATTTGCACCAACATAGTGATTCAGTTCCACAAATTCTTTGACTGTACAAGTTCAGTTGATTCAGTCCAAGCTATAAAAGAAAAAACTCAAACCCACCTTCCATGTGGAATGTGATGCATATGCAATTGAATATTCCAAGGGATCAACTATCCCGCAAACTAAACCATTTGATGCAGGTCCAAACACCCGCAAGAAGAAGAAGTAGCCCTAGAAATAGGGCTGAATGTTAGGATGTTGGAGCCTTAGTTTTAATTTTTAGTTTTCAGTTTCTATACTTAGTTTTTTTTTTTTTTTTTTTGACAACTTAACTTGAACAGGTCCAACCATGGTTCAATTTAACTCTTTCCTATTGGCTAGAATTTGTTTTATTCTTATTGGTCCTTAGAGGATCTTTTAAGTTACTTGTTTTTTAGTCCCCCTCCATGATTTCTATTGAGGGTTGGATTTGTTTTGTACTAGGAATCAGTCTTAGGACTCTTATTCCTAAGCTGAATTGATGTAAGGCCATTGGCCATTGAATTATAAATAAGAATAATCGTGGGAGGCTTCCCCACAGTTCAAATTTTCAAATTCTGCTTTTAGCTTTGCTGTTTATGTGCTGCTGCCTTTGCTCCAATCGTGAGTGCTACCTTGTGGATCTCAAGGTGAAGGGATTGGGGGATTACCAATCGACTCCTTGCATCTGTTCAGATCGGGAGGCTCTCTTAATCATCTTCAAGCTGCTGCTGCTATTGAAGATTAGTTCTACAAGTAAATATTTTACAGTTTTGCAAAGAACCTTCTTCTTCTAATCCTCCAACCCAAGCCTACTTCCCTTCCAGCTCCATTCCACCATCAGATCTGTCCAAACTCACACCACAGTTCCAGCAACTCATCCCCCTTACTCGACCTCCATTCCAATCCAACATAACATATAAACCATAATTCCCCCTCATCTCTGTGAAACCTAAAAACCCCTAAAATCTGTCCAGACCTAACCAACCATCCAAATCACACCAAACTACAACCAAACCATCCTCTCCATACCAGTAACACTTGACCAGCACCCCTTGACCTAATTCCCCCTCTAAACCCTAGATCTCATCATCCCCTTCATTCCTAAAACCCAAAACCCTAATTTCCTAAAATTCAAATCTTCACTCAAACCCTACCAATCCTACCTCATTAGACTCCTATAGACCTGCCTAGCTTTACCCAATAAACCCCAACCACATTGTCCAAAACCTAACCCTAGTTCTGACCTAAAATTCCCAATTCTGCCCAATCGGCCAGCACCTTTGTGAGAGCCTGATCTACCTGGTTCCTAGTAGACCTTTGTCTATCTAGGACTACATTACCATTAGAATAGTTCTAGCCTTATTCAAAGGACAACTCTTTCACCATAACGCAGGTAAAATTAGGAGCTCATATCAGTGAACTTTTAATGTGGAATGACATGCCTGAATCATAACTCCTTTAATGCCGTCACTATATCTTTGTACTGTTTGCAACAACTCAGTCAATTCAATAAACAAATACATAAATATTTTAAGGGCAACCGGGTGAAGCCCATTGTAGTACACTAGTACCAGCAGCATTTTCTGCAACGCGGCAGATTGAATGAGGGGCCTGAATTCACATGACCAATACATGGTCCCCTGTACCCATTCAACGGTTCATATTTGCCCAAATGGCATGCTATATGGCAAAATTTGGGGGCTGGAACTTCACTCCACATCTATACTGCCTGGCCCGCACCCTTTTTGCCATATTTTAAATATTAAAACAGTTGAGTTCATATATACAAGTTCAAGAATTTCTTTTGCTACTAATAACACGAATAGAGCTAATTCTCAACAACCACCTGAGTGTAAACTGTAAAGAATGTCATGGCATAATAGAACATGAATATATAGCGTGTTGGAAATTACTTTCCAGCATGCTAAGGTATTTTACCTATCAAATATAAGAGCTCTTAAAGGCTTTTCAGCAGTATCCTTGGGTGGGGGAATCCTTTTAACAATGGCATTAAGGATTTCCGTTATACCTACACCCTCCTACAAAGGAAAGAGAAAACCAAAGAAAAATATATTTATAAAATTAATCCATACAGATGTAGAAAATAGGGCACTGGGCGGAAAATGAGAACTAATGGAACAAGTACAGATCCTTGACAAGCTTTCATGTTCCTTCCATTTTAATAGCTAGGCACGATGCCACAAGTTACACACAAATCAAAGATTGCATTTTGCACTTACCTTAGCTGAGCAGTAAATCGCCTCACTACAATCCAATCCAACAATCTGCAGACAAAGATGAAAAGTTAACGTAGAACTTTTTTCTTTAGCTGGCATTATATGTACTTGACTTGTTTCCTTCTCAACAGTATCAAAATGCAATGTGTAAAGCAATATACCACCATCATCTACAACAGATAGTAAGAATGCAAGAAATAATTCAAGAACTGATGATGAGAAATCCTTATGTTTTTCAGTTACTAGCAATTTTCACTATAATGAATTGTGTAGCATTTGTAACTTTAATTATCTTGATAAGAATAGTAGGTCGAAAATGCAAGTATTGGAGAGGAAGCACGCTTTCCAATATCTACTCGTACCAGAGCAAACTTTCCAAGAGAAAATGTTCAAATAATCTATACTAATTTCCTCTAATCAAAGTTGACAAGTTAAAAAACAGGGACCAATAGTAGGATATAAAGTCATGCACTATCTCCAGGGCTCACACACCAACCTCTTCAATCTCTTGTGAGACACGATATGGTTCAGCACCTGGGAGATCTATTTTGTTCAAAACCTGAATTAAAACAGAAACAATCATAACTATCAGAAATTCAGAAATTTCCCATTTTCATAAACTGTATAAATTTGAGGAAAGGTAAGAGATACCCATCTAAATTTGCCATAAGGGAAAAAAATCATATGGATGGGAAAAATGATAAAGATTCGATGACGTGGGATCAACCTTTGTAAGATAAAGAATCAATGATGTGGGTATCAACCTTTATTGCATGTGGGTGATAACCTTTGTTTTTGTGTACAAAAGAAAATAGCCAAGTAATCATCTTTTAGTTCATTTTTGTGCTACAAGAGTGGTTTTTTTTTAAACCTATTGGAAAATTTTAACTAGACATCATGGATTTTCCTCAAATGAGTCAGGATCATTTGCGTATGAGGCAAAACAACTAGCAAGACATTTAAGCAAAAATCTTCAGGAATAGGACAAACAGAAAAATCACTTTTCTAGAGGAACAATTCACCCTAGTAAGTTAAGTTTAATAATTTTTTCTTTTATTTAAAATTAATTTCAAACCTTTAATATTATCATATGAGTTTCAAACTTTTAATATTGATATTATTAAAATTGTGCAACTGATTGGTGGCTCAACTATGGTGTAATGCTCCAAACTTAAGGAAGATTACAATTCAGGTCTGATCCCTAACAGCATCCCCAAGTGGTTGTGAACGAAACTGGAGCACATTGGGTTTATGCAAAACAAACCACACAACTGCCTAACATCAACCACATCTTTGACAAAGAAGATCCAGTCAAAGCATGGATAGAGGGCATTGATAGGATGTTGGTGTTGGTGAGGATCGGCAAATAACAGCACCTGATCCAGTTATATAGAACATCATTAGACAAATGGATAAAGAAGAAACACAACCACCACATAGACAAGCAACAAGACCCTGACATTAGTAGCTCTGACGATGGTGATCCTAGGAGAATGAGGTCTAGTGCTCAGTATCCAGGAACCCAACAGGATAGTGAGAATAGTGATGACGATGATAATGGTGGTGGTTGTGTGGTATATACGTAGATGAACCCTTCTTCCCTATCGTTTAAAGCTTAAGAGATTGAAAGGGAATAGAATTCGGACACGGTGTTGGTGAAATAGTTTAGTAACGGATGGCTTTATCGAGGAAGCCAATAACTCCCTACTCGTGAGAGCAGAATACTTTTTGGATTGAAAAGGCTGTCCACCTCATCATTCATTATCATATTTATAAAATAGTAGACTCACAGTTACACCCCACTACCTCTCCCTACAATTTCTCCTACCTATCCCCCCTCCAATAGCAATAAACTACCCACAACTACACCACTCAACGTGGGATAACTACTAAATAATAAATTAAACAGCAACTCCTATAACTTCTACATAAAATAACAACCCACATTCTACATCAAATAACAATTTTGGTCCACGTCACGCTAACACATATCAAGCTCCTCCCTCCTTGAGTTTGGTCTTGTCCTCAAGACCAAGTTCTGGAAACTGAACCCACATCGTCTCCAAGTACTCCCAAGTAGCCTCAGATGGGGAAAGTCCTCGCCAATGAATTAGAACTTGAACACGTCTTTTGTGTATGCGTTGATCGAGTACAGCTTGGGGTAACGGATGGAAGGTATCATCTCCTTGCACCGCTGGCAGCTCGTCCTCGACTTGGTGACGTTCCCCGATTTGTTTCTTGAGTAAGGAAACATGGAAAGTGGGATGAATCTTGGAGTCTACAGGCAACGCTAACTTGTAGGCCACCTTCCCTATTCTTTGGGTGATCTGGTAGGGCCCATAGTACCTTGGCGCTAGCTTATGGGATTTCCTCATTGCAAGAGATGTTTGCCTGTATGGGTGTAATTTAAGAAATACCCAGTCTCCAACTTCAAATTGCCTCTCTTGATGGTGTTTATCATAAACACGTTTCATCCGAGATTGTGCTTCAGCAAGGGTGGCTCTCAACTCCTTAAGTCTTTGATCTCTAGCCAGCAATTGCAGCTCAACGGCTTCTACCTTGGCAGTACTTGGTATGTAAGTCAGCAGAGAAGGGGGTGGCCGCCCATAGACGATGTCAAATGGAGTTGTTTTAATGGCTGAGTGCCAGCTGGTGTTATAGCAATACTCCGACCATGCTAACCAGTTTCCCCATTCTTTCGGATGCGAACTCGTAAAACAACGAAGATACACTTCCAATGTGCGATTGACCACTTCGCTTTGGCCATCAGTCTGTGGATGATACGCCAAACTGAGGTTAAAACTCGTACCATTAAGTTGCAAAAGCTCCTTCCAAAAATGGCTGGTGAACGTAGGATCACGATCACACACAATAGACTTAGGCATCCCATGCAGCTTCAAAATATTTTCAAAAAATATCTGCGCAACTCCTACGGCCGTGTAAGGATGCGACATTGGAATGAAATGTGCATATTTTGAGAGTCGATCCACCACCACTAAAATAACCGTTTTTCCCTAAGAATTAGGAAGACCCTCCACGAAGTCCATGGATATGTCCTCCCAAACCCGTTCAGGAATGGGTAACGGTTGTAGCAACCCAGCTGGGTGCTGTAACTCCGCCTTGTGGCGTAGACACATGTCACATTGTGCTAGCTTTTCAAGGATAGATTTCCTCATACCGATCCAATAGAAGGTTGATCTTATCCTTTGAAATGTCTTTTGGTACCCCTCATGCGTGCTGTTATGGAACTGCTTGATGATGATGCTTATAAGGGAGAGTTTTTAGGGATGTAAATTCTGGCTTTGAAGAAAATGATTCCATCTCTAACTTCCCATGGGCCCACTGCTTCGTCAGCTTCTATTTTGTTGAGAAGTTGTTGCATCTCCACATTGGACTTGTTCTCTTCCTTAATAGCCTCCACCCAATTAGGAACAGGGAAAGATACAGCCGTTAGTTGATAAGTCTCCCCCTCTCCCATGTTTTCCTCTTCTCTCCTGGATAGAACATCGGCTACAATGTTTTCCCTTCCCCTCTTGTACTCCACTACGAAATCGTAGTGCATTAACTTGTATAACCACCTTTGTTGTGCCGGGGTGGTTATTTTCTGCTCCCACAAGTATTTTAAACTTCTTTGGTCGGATCTCACCACAAATTGGCGACCAATCAAGTAAGAGTGCCACCTCTGCACTGCTATGACAAGAGCTAAGACTTCTTTTTCATATGTAGAAAGTAGGAGATTCTGCCCTTGCAAAGCCTGACTGAAAAAAGCTATAGGCTGGCTCTGTAATAGGACGGCGCCGATTCCCGATTCACTAGCATCGCACTCCACAATAAAAGTAGATGAGAAATCGGGTAAAGCCAACACAGGTGCACGTGTCATGGCCTCCTTCAATTTCTTGAAAGCTTCCTCCGCTGCCGTTGTCCACCAGAACATGTTCTTTTTTAGCATATTAGTGAGAGGCCCTGCTATCTTACCGTAGTTTTGAATAAACTTTCAGTAATATCCAGTGAGACCAAGAAAACCACGCATAGCCTTCATTGTTTTGGGCTTCGGCCAGCTCATCATTGAGGATATTTTGTCGGGGTCGACTCCAACTCCATCGGCTGAAATTATATGGCCAAGGTAATGAATGCGGTTTTGTCCAAATTAACATTTCTCCCTCTTCACAAACAGTTGGTGTGCTCTAAGAAGTTGTAAAGGGATCTCCAGATGTCTCAAATGCTCCTCCCATGTAGCACTATAAATTAAAATGTTGTCAAAGAAAACTAAAATGAATCTCCTTAAATAGTCCTTGAATACCTGGTTCATTAGTGCTTGGAAAGTCGAGGGCGCATTGGTGAGACCGAAAGGCATTACCAAGAACTCGTAATGTCCATGATGAGTCCGAAATGCTGTTTTTTCGGTGTCCTCTGGCACCACTCTGATTTGATGATAACCTGAACGGAGATCAAGTTTGGAGAAAAATCGGGCACAATGAAGTTCATCTAGCAATTCATCTATCAACGGTATGGGGAACTTATCTTTAATAGTGATTTTATTGAGAGCCCGGTAGTCCACGCACATACGCCAAGTATTGTCGTGCTTCTTGACGAGAATCACCGGTGATGAATACGGGTTGTTGCTACTTGCTAGACCGTATAACTCCAGTAGAGAGCATGTCGCCAACTATCTTCTCAATTTCTTTTTTTTGAAAATAGGGATGTCAATAAGCTTTTACGCACACTGGTTGCGAATTGGGCTTGAGTGGGATTCAATGATCATGGAACCTGATTGGTGGTAACCCCTTTGGTTCAGCAAAAATATCTCCATAACCTTCCAATAGTTGTTGAATTTCTATTGGAACTGAATTTGTTCCCATGCTTGTAGTGGGAGGTGAGATGGAATTAAGTTGTAACAACAACCCTTGCTTGCTTTTCCTTGTTTCACGCATGGGGTTATCCATCACTTTATTTTCACCTGCAATCATTCCTTTGAATACTACTTCTTTTCCTGCCAACTCATACTTCATAATAAGATTTGCAAAGTCCCAGGTAATGGGGCCCAATTTTCGTAACCAATGAGCACCTAATACCACTTCATAACCACCCAAAGCCAAAAGAAAGAAATCTGTCGTTACCGTAACTCCTTGAACAGATAGAGAAACGTTGGTGCACATACCAGGACTTGCGATCTTCTCTCTAGAGGCAACCATAACTTGAAATGGTTGCTGATTTGTAGGGGAGAGCCCAACCTTCCTTGCGAGTTTTTAACTCAGGAAATTATGTGTACTCCCAGAGTCAACTAACATAGTCACTGCCACACGTCCAAGTCTTCTAGCAATCCGCATAGTCTCTGGCGCCCTTACTCCGCAAATGGCATGTAAGGAGATTTCAGGTAAGTGGGTTACCTCCTCTATCACGTCATCTCCTTGTTCTGGAACCGCATCATCCTCCTCCTCTGCATCACAGCCTTCAATGAGAAACAATTTTTTGCATTTGTGCCCTGGCACGAAGCGCTCGTTACAATTGTAACAGAGCCCTTTGGACCTCCGCTCCTGCATTTCAGTAGCTGTCAGACGTTTAATGGGTAAGGTGCTGCCTTCCTTCATGGGTTCCTTACTGATGGCGGTACCCTTGCGTGGTTCAAATTGGGGGGTTGCCCTCCTCTGTGAGACGTTTCTGGCTCCATACAGCCTAGCTAGGCCAATAGCACTTGAGAGAGTGACAGGTTGGGCTGCTAAAACGTCAACCTTAATATTATCTCAGAGACCACTTACGAAGCAGCTTACCTGTCTGTTAGGTGAAAGTTGCCCAACCTTGGAGAGGACCTTCTCAAACTTGGATTGGTAATCTCGGACCGTCCCCGTCCGCTGCATTTTGGCAAGTTCGCCAAAGAAATCCTGGTAGGGAGTAGGACCGAACCTAGTGTGTAGTCCTTCACAAAAGGTTGCCCAAGTCATTTCTCCATCTCCTTGCTTGTATAACTGATACCACAGCTGCGCCTCCCCTTCGAGATGGAAAGATGCCAATGCAACTCGTTCCTCCTCAGGTGTTTGGTGGAATGCGAAGAATTGCTCCACTCAACAGGTCCAGCTAGTGGTGTCTCCATCCCCGCTGTACCGAGGGAAGTCCAATTTGACCATCTTCGGTAGATATGTCTGCTGGGAAGTCGCGGTTCGAACCGTGGGGCTGTTCAAAACCAGCCTGAAACCCCCTAGGTTGCTTGTAGATGCTCTAGAATTTTCCCCCACTTCACCATCAGCCTGGTACGGTTGGGATGTATTTAATTTTTCGAACATTTCGCTAATCTTGGCAAGAAGCAGTTGCTGCCCTTCCAACTTAGCCAGAATTTGTTGCCGACCTTTGTTTAAGGAGCTTACGTCTCCTTCCAACCTTTCTACACGCTGCTCCATTCCTCGGCTTTGATACCAAGCTGGTATATACGTAGATGAACCCTTCTTCCCTATCGTTTAAAGCTTAAGAGATTGAAAAGGAATAGAATTCGGACACGCTGTTGGTGAAATAGTTTAGTAACGGATGGCTCTATCGAGGAAGCCAATACCTCCCTACTCGTGAGAGCAGAATAGTTTTTGGATTGAAAAGGCTGTCCACCTCATCATTCATTATCATATTTATAAAAGAGTAGACTCACAGTTACACCCCACTACCTCTCCCTACAATTCCTCCTACCTAACTCCCCCCTCCAATAGCAATAAACTACCCACAACTACACCACTCAACGTGGGATAACTACTAAATAATAAATTAAACAGCAACTCCTATAACTTCTACATAAAATAGCAACCCACATTCTACATGAAATAACGGTTTTGGTCCACGTCACGCTAACACATATCATTGTGGTGGGGATTCAAAATCTTATGTTGAGTTGCAGTTCACATGTAAGGCAGGATACACACATGCAACCCAAGATGAGGATCATGGTGCTCACCCAAAGCCACATGCTTACAGTCGGAAGGGTAAGTGTGGCCTCAATCCACATGTTACTGACGTGCTTATGGGGGGGCATGGAGTCACTGACCATGATTTCCGATCATTTTGGTGGTTCATCAGGCCATGGATGGTATACTTCTTCGGGTGCTTCTTCGGGCTATAGACATGGGGCTTCTTCGGGGTATAGAAGTTATGGATACAGTCAGGCACAACCACAATTCAGTATTGTACCAACATTGGCTAGTCCAGAGCAGTACACGCGATTCTACTGAGTCGGAGTCGCATTACCATCACTATTTCAACTGGGGTCAGTATTGCGCTATCTTCAGTCTATGCACATCATCATCCTGATTGCTCCAGTTAAGTGTTAGATTGTGCCCACAGGCACACGGTTAATATGTTTCTATTGTTTATCATTAGCTTAGTTAGTGAGAGGGGCACTCTTGGTACTTTATTTCTTAATTCTTGTGTCGGTTATTGTGCTGCTTATTCATTATAAATACAATATGAGGCCCATGGATTGCTAATTCTGCTCACAAGACAAACCGTGGGCAGGTTCTCTCCTCTCTCTTTATCGATCTCTCTTCTTCTTCCTTGTTGCTACCGGTTGTCTTTAATGGACTGATATTGTCACAGCTCCTTGGCCTAAAACACTTCCACCCTCTGAGTTTGAACCAGCCCGAAACTCTTTATGGTATTACAGTATTAGTACATGTAAGAAACCTCATCCTTTATACAATTTCAATTCAATGCACTTGTCTCATGAAACATTGTTCTCCTTTTTAGTGTTTATACATGATATATTTTATATATTGTTCATTTAAAATGTTTCATGCTTCAAAAGTGTATTTTGCATGTATCCTTATCATTTCCATGTGTATCCTGTGTCTCTCTGATACAGTATGTCTCTTAAAAAAAACCCTCCAATACGATACCCGATACTGATACTTAAACCTTGATCACAAACATAGCCCAACTTAAAAAAACCCAACCTTTGAACCCAAAGATACGCCCAACTGAAGCTCCAACACCAAGAACAGTATAAACCTAGTGAAGTGCAAACTTGCACCTAAAATCACCCTCCTCAAACAGAAAAAATCAACTAAACAAAGAAAACGCCCCAGCCAACTCAACACCACCTCTTCTATAGGCTGAGACAACCTAGCCTTGACTTCAGAATGTAGGTCGTTTCCCATGTAAACCCGCTTCTTTCACTCTGCTGCTGGAATTCACCCTAAATGCACTTCCACTTCTTGTGGTCATGGGGCCATTATAGTTCAACTCTAAAGTTGACTTCTGCCTCACCCTGATGATACACTTCTCCAGAAAAGTGACTCACCTTCTTCATTCTATTCTCTTTTCCTCCAACCTTTTAAACTAGTTAAAAGCTGTAGAATTCCGTGAATATTGGCTTGTCTCTGTGACAATGGCCATGTCTTTATTTATAATCTTAGAATATTACAAATATGAAATGACTTGCTCAACACTCAACTAACACATTTAACATGTGCATAATGAACCTAGACACTATAGGTACAAGGACAATATTACCCCTGAACCCATATTACAACATTCCCCCCTTAAGTTGGTGCATACATATCAAACATGCCCAACATGCTAACAATAGGAAAAAATAACTTGGTACTGATTCCTTTGGTAAGGATATCAGCCAACTGTTCACTAGACTGAATGAACGGGATACAAATAACCCCTTGTTCCAACTTCTCTTTGATGAAGTGCCGGTCAATCTCAACATGTTTGGTATGATCATGTTGAACCGGGTTGTGAGCAATGCTGATTGCTGACTTGCTGTCGCAGTAGAGCCTCATGGGAAGATCAGCATTCATCCCAAACCTTGAAGAAGCCCCTTGAGCCAGAGGAGTTCACAAATACCTTGTGCCATAGCCCGAAATTCAGTTTCAGCACTAGATCGAGCTAAAACAACTTGTTTTTTGCTTCTCCAAGCAGTTAGGTTTCCTCCAACAAATGTGCAATACCCGAATGTTGACTTCCAATTATCAGAGCTGCCAGCCCAATCTACATCAGTGTAAGCTTCTATCCGGAGATGATTAGTTGGAGAATACAGTACCCCTTTTCCAAGAGAGGACTTGAGATACCGAAGTATCCTGTATGCTGCTTCCAAGTGAGAAGAGTGAGGATCATGCATATATTGACTGACAACACTCACAGCAAATGTGATATCTGGTCAGGTATGTGAGAGGTATATTAATCGGCCAACTAACCTCTGATAGCTACCCTTATCCACCGGGTCACCTTCCTTACTCTTCAAATGTGTGTTGGGGAGTATCCGCTGGTTTACATCCAAGCATCCCTATTTCATTCAATAGATCGAGGGTATATTTTCTTTGGGAGAGAGATATGCCCTTAGCTAAATAGGCCACCTCAATCCCTAAGAAATATCTTAATCTACCCAAGTCCTTGACTTCAAATTCTATGCCCAAATAAGTTTTTAGCATCTGGATTTCCTATGCATCATTGCCCGTTATTACAATGTCGTCAACATAGACAATCAAGATTGTCACTTGCTATCCCACCCTTTTAACAAACAATGTGTGGTCAGCATTGCTCTGCTTATACCTATATGCAACCATAGCCTTATGGAATTGGAATCGGCCAAACCAAGCCCTTGGTGACTGCTTCAGACCATACAGAGCCTTCTTTGACTTACACACCTTTCCCTAAGTCTCTGAAGAGGTAAAACCAGGAGGTATCTCCATGTAAACATCCTCTTCCAAGTCTCCATGTAGGAAGGCATTCTTCACACCGAGTTGTTGGAGTTCCCATCCTTGATTCACAACACAAGAAATAATGAACCGCACAGTATTCATCTTTGCTACAGGAGCAAAGGTCTCTTGATAGTCAATTCCTTGGGTTTGAGTAAACCCTTTGGCTACTAGTCTTGCTTTGTATCTTTCTACTGAGCCATCAACCTTGTGCTTCACAATAAAGACCCATTTACAACCAACAAGTCTCTTTCCCAAAGGGGGACTTACCAAATCCCAGGTCTGATTTTTCTCAAGGGCAAGCATCTCTTCATTCATTGCAGCCTTCCATTTCTGCTCGGCTATTGCTTCCTGCCAATTGTTAGGAATAGAGACAGAGGATAAAGAAGATACGAAAGCATGGAAAGCAGGAGTTAGACAGTTGTATGACACAAAATTAGAAATGGGGTGTTGTGTACAACTTCTTTTTTGTTTTCAAATAGCAATGGGTAAATCGAGACTGGGATCAAGAGGAGGCTTACCAGAAATACGACTAGGAGCAAGACTTAGAGTAGGAACAAATGGCGATTGTGTAGGTGGTGCAGTGGTGGTGGTCTCTTTCTCTTTGTACCGAGGGCCATCCAAAGGAAAATCAGTTTCCCGAGAGTACGTTTGTTTCACATTTTTCTCCCCCTGCACCTATTGCTCAGTCTGTCCCACTTCCTATTCCTGACTTTTAACTCCATCTTCTAGTTCAAACGAAACATCCTCTATAGTAGGTATTTCAACATCCGGAGGAGCAATCAGCGGGACCTCTTCACCACTTAGAATCTCCCCCTGAAGAGGTACTGGCTGTGGAAAGTAAGCCTCAGACTCCTGGAAAACTACATCCATGGTGACAAACACCTTTCTTGTAGGAGGATGATAGCACTTATATCCCTTCTGGGTGGCTAAGTAACCAAGAAAAATACACCGTAACCCTTTGGGATCAAACTTGCCGTGTACATGGTGATTTCGTGCCAACACGACACAGCCAAATACTTTTGGCGGCACAGTCAAAGTGGATTTCCCAACCAGCAGATCCAAGGGACAGCTGCCATGTAAGACCCGAGAGGGAAGCCTATTAATCAGATAAGTGGTGGTGAGTACAGCAACACCCCAGAAATGAGAAGGCACAGCCATAGAAAACATAAGAGAACGAGCAACCTCCAATAGATGTCTATTCTTGCATTCAGTCACCCCATTTTGAGCAGGAGTGTCAACACAAGAAGTCTGGCGTATGATCCCATGGCTGTCCAAATACGAGCGAAAGGCACCATCCATATACTCTTTACTATTTATTTGATCGAAGAATCTTCACCTTGGCATCGACCTGGGTCTGGACCATTTTATGGAACAAAAGGAAACAATTGAACATATGTATATCATGTTGGAACCGCTTCCTCTAAAAGGCCGACCTTGAAGGAAAGGGAGGAAACAATATGTATATCATACTGGAGCTCTAACACGGCGGACTATCCAAAGGGAGACACGGGTGGATAAATAATTCAACACCTGCCCGCTCCCAGGGAGATTCGATACCGTGACCCCTGTCTGCTATGATACCATGTAGAATTCCGTAAATACTGACTTGTCTCTGTGACAGTGGCCATGCCTTTATTTATAATCTTAGAATATTACAAATATGGAATGACTTGCTCAACACTCAACTAACACATTTAATATGTGCATAATGAACCTAGACACTATAGTCTATAGGTACAAGGGCAATATTACCCCTGAACCCATATTACAACAAAAGCAAACTCCCCTCCACCAATACAGACTATGCCCCGACACTTACTTTCACCACAATAACTGCTACTTTACAGATGCTACAGCCATGACCTTCCACCTTGTTGGTAACATCAACTCCACCTCCTCAAGAGTCTTACCTTCAGTAGCCTCCATATGATCATCTTAATAGGATTTCCTGACTCTGCTTCACTATACCAGTCAATCTCCAAGACTCCAATCCCTCTTCACCAGCCTCTCCGCACTGCTCATTTCCTGTGAAACACCCACATTTGTATCATGACCCAAATCCCTCACACCAGGCAGTGAACCTTTTGTAAGTAGCAAGTGATTTATCAAATCTCTTGCTGGGAAGAAATCCTCAACAGTAACGACTTGAAATGCCATCACACGGAACACATATCCTTCAGATTCTATATCGTGGGCCACCAATATGACAGAACAAGTTCACAGTGAGGACACGGCCTAAACCTCTGATGTTGTTCAGGATTGGTTGGGAAATGAGTCACAGCTAGAAGGTCAGGAACTAAAGAAACTTTTGGAACTGCTGAGGTGCTACCACTGCCATCAAGCCTGAGATCCACCAATAGCTAAAGAACAGAAAGATAAGAGACAGCCACCAGCCAATTATAATGTCTTAAACTTGTTGATTTTATACACGTCAGTACACCATACACAGTTCACAATGTTTTTATAATAACCATGCTATAAATAATAAATAAAGTGCGTTCAACATTCAGATTAAACAAACGTTGGAGAATGTGACTACATTGTCGTCAAAGTTTGTGTGTTTCAGCCTGTTCAACTTTTCAAGATGTGTGTTGTAACTTGCAACCAATAATTCTCTGCTACATTGCAAGAAGAGAGTTATTTTTACCCCTTAGTTTTCTTTGTAAAAAATCAATGGCTACTATTCATAGAAAATATCAAACACATGACCGTACGTGGAACTGATAAAAAAAAAATCAAAGGCTTGTTGAAATTAGAGACAGATATAAACAGTTAAACAGAATTCAACTCGAAAGAGCCACATCCCAATTAGATGGCTCAGCTATAGAAGATCTTACTCAGGCACTTGCACTCTGGAAGCTCAAAAATGAAGAAGTTTCAGGATTCATGTTTGTAGGTTTTGGCTACAGATTTATGGTGGCAACCAACCTGACATTTGTCTTTCAAGTAACTAAAATCACAAACATATGCTTTAACAAAAGAATGTACTTTTAAATAAGTAGATACGCATAAATGGCATATACGTGTATATATATATATATATATACAACAACAACTCAGCCTTATCCCAACTAAATGGGGTCGGCTACATGGATCCTTGCTCTCCAATCAGTTCTATTCAAGATTGAAAACAAAAGAGTATATTATCAATAAGATGCGCCTGAATAAAAGTAGCATCAAGAGCCTAAAAAAGTGAACAGGAGACGGTATCTATCAAGGCCAAATAGGGCAGTTGATCCAAAAGGAAAAATGGAAAAAATAAGATAAATCTCGGGATGGGAAAAAGATGCTGAAAAGATTCAGTGTCGGACCATTACTGTGTTTACAAATTTGTTTAGCCCATCTTTCTATTTCTTTTTTCTCCCCCCGCCTCTCCCCACAGAAAGAGAAGAATACCAGTGTTAAAATCATTCTTGCCCATCATCCAAACTTCAACAAGACATCCAAAAAAATATGAAAAAGAAAACAGTAAATTCAACCTAGTAGCTGTAAATAATACTTTATGCCAAAAACCCAGCAATAATACAAATTGTCGTCTGACAAATAACAAGCACAACCACTAAATTATTGGCAAGGAACTTTCCAAAAGAAACTAAGTAACACAAATAATGAATGATGAAAAAAACATATCTATTAGTTGTCATGCTAACACTTACAGGAATGATTTCAAGGTTGTTTTCTAGAGCCAGATAAACATTTGCCAGTGTCTGAGCTTCCACCCCCTGCAGCACAGTGCTCATTCAGTTTACCAGAAATGAAGGCTGCTTTTTCTTCACATAAAGTTTTCCAATTCTACAAGTTTGGATTCCATAAATCCATAATGATATAAATACAACATAAGCAATGAAGATTGGCGAAGTGAGAATAATGGATCCGGCTAAGCAAGGAGTTTAGACCATCCCAAACCCAAAACTTCTCCTCATTAGCTATATCAACTAGTCATATTCTTGCTGCAAGAGGGAATTCAGTCGTGCCCCTTCAAATGGATCTGTTAATCCATGGGAGCCAGTGGAATTATAATTCTTTTCACATTTTCAGTCCTTTAATCGATTAAGGCTGTCTTTACTAAGTTATTACTTGGAAAGTTGATCAAATACTTCCATGTCTGACCACCTCCCAACGGCCCAGCCCGCCAGCTCCCCCACCCCAAGCCTCTCTGCCCCCTGCTCCTCTCCTTGTCCCTCTACCATACCATCCCCTCCCCTCCCCCCTCCCCCCTCCCCATCCGCTCCCGGCAACAAGACCGGGAGTTCCCTCTTCAGCCATGCCCCCCCTGCTCGTGAGGGCCACTTCCTTCACTTCGTCTCTCCCTCCCTCGTTGGCAACAAGAAATTCGGTCTCTGCCCTTCAGGACTGCTCGACTCTTAGATCTCTAAATGGAAAATCTGTTTGGTAGGGCATTTCCTTGGGAGCAGAACCCCCCCCCCCCCTCTTCAATATTGCCAAGATGTCCCTTACAAAACAATGGACAACTACTGGGACATTGAACACTTACCTGCTTCAGAACGGAATCTTCATCTTTAAATTCTCTGACAAAGACGATAAGCTGAAAGCCCTACACGGAGGACCATGGCAAGTGGGCAAAAAGCTCATCTTCCTCCGTCAATGGGACCAACACCTGCAACTCAACAAGGTCGACTTGCAATCCATTCCGCTGTGGATATTGCTTCCAGGCCTTCCTCTCCACTACTGGTGCGAGCAGGGCCTTAGTATCGTTGGATCCATTGTGGGAAACCCACTCTACTAAGATGAAAGAACAAAAATGATGGATCAGCATGCCTTCGCTCGTAATTGTGTTGAAATATCGAGCGACAAACTTCCTCCGAGCTTATGTCACCATCGTGGAAGATGAAGGTTTCTCCTTTCAATAGGATATCCACTTTGAATGGCTACTTCCACAATGCACTATCTGCAAGGTCTTCGGTCATCCCACCAAGGACTGCTCTCCCAAATCTCCAGCCCCTTCTAAGCTTGAAGACCATTACCCATCCACGTTGGCGGATGAACTTGGCTACTCCATCTACCTGCCTCCCCTAAGGTTGATGCAACCCCTGGATCCTGTGGCCGGAGAAGTAGGCACCACCATCCTCGCCTCAAAGAGCATCAGTCCACCTCCCTGCTACCGCTGGTCCAAACTGGTTCGCGGCTCTCCAACCCATTGGTCTCTGTGGCAAAGACGACAACTACTTTGACCCCCCTCTAAACACCTAACAACTTTGTTGGTCGGCTCCATCCCCCCTATTGTTCGACCATCTTGTTGCCCTCATCCCCCTGTGACCTCTACTTCTTCCACACCTTCAACTCTCCCCTCCCCCCCCCCCCCCCATTTTTTCCCAGCTGACTTTATTGGAGGGACCCACCCCTCCTACCCACTTAACCCCCCTTTCGGGCTCGTCCCTTACTGGGGCCCCAAACTCATTGATCCCAAGCCTTCGGCCCCCTCTCTTCTCGGGCCCCTTGGCCCCATCGAGTCATCGACCCAACCCTCACTAACACACCATCCAAACTTCGTGGGTCTTCCAGGCAACCCACCCAATCCGTCATACTCCATTGCAGAGTCTCCCCTCGCCCGAGCCCTCCCATTACAACTCCTCTTCTGCAATACCTCCTCAATTCTCCTCTTTGCTCTCCTCTCTTGCAAAGAGGTCTATCCCGCCTTCCTCCAAGGCCATCTCTCCCCATCCCCCCCCCCCCTTAAAGAGTATCGCTGCAATCACCAAAGCCATCCCCGGCTTCCAACCCTACCCATCCTTCATCCTGCCCCTTAAGGGCCTTACAGCATCCTCCTCCCCTTGGCCCTTGCTTAATGTCTCCTTGGATAGTCTGGAATGTCTGAGGTATCTATTCCTTGGCTAAACAAGCTGACATTTGTTACCAACTTAAATCCAAACACGTAGACTTCTGTTGTCTCCTTGAAACCCGAGTTCTCATTGAAAATGCTCCCTGTATTTCTTCCTCTATTGCCCCCTCCTGGTCTTTCCTTTCTAACTACTCCCACTCCCCCCTTGGCCACATTTGGATTCTTTGGGACCCCTCCAAGCTCTAAATTTCTTTATCCTCCTCTTCCTCCCAGTTCATGCACCTCTTCATCTCAGACCCAAATAGTTCTAATGGTTTTTTCTTCTCAATGGTGTACGCCCTCAACCGTGCCACTGATTGTATCCCCCTCTGGGATGATCTCCGCTCTATTGCTCCTATGGTTGGCTCTCCTCCCTAGGGGTTTGGGGTACAAGTACCTTAGTTAGTAAGTTTGGGAACGGCAATTGAACGGGAACGGATACATACGGCAATTAAACGGACTAGACGGCAATAATACTTTTCAATAATCCGGCGTAATAAAATGCATACGGCAATTATACGATACGTGTTTTATACGGCCTAGACGGCAATAATACTTTTCAAAAAAAGGGGCATATATTCATTATGTAAGTTACATATGTAACATACATTCACCACCTAATAAACAAAATAATAACATATACACAATGATTTTATCAACTAAAATAAACACAATATAATATGCTTAATTTCTGTACTCTCTCTCTCTCTCCCATTGATTCAGGGCCACCTAACAAGTGAACCACAAATTGCATCAAAGAGAAAGTTGTTCAATCTTCAAATGTTTTAACCATCTGATTAGTTAATTTATTGCTTTTAAATGGATGGTATAGTTGCAGTAAAATCACCCATAGCCTCAACTAATTCGTTCCTTTTAGATATGTCCCCAAATCTCTCTCTCTCTCTCTCTCTCTCTCTCTCTCTCTCTCTCTCTCTCTCTCTCTCTCTTCTCTCTCTCTTGCAGGGCTTCAGAGAAGAAAATTCAGGGAAGTATTACTAGCAGAGCTGCCAAGTCTCGAGTCAACCCATGAATAATTTACGAAAGCAAAATCACAAACTTACACAACAGCCGAAGGAATACAAACGAAACCCAGATTTTATACAAGGGAAAAAGCATTAAAAAAAGATCCACTAAAATTGAACATCCAAATTCAGCCTAAAGGGAAAAGAAACATAAATAAGAGAACACTAAAGGGAAAAAGGACAAACCTTCTGAACAGAGACGGAGAAGAAGAGGAGGAACAGCCGAACCGTAATGAAACGAGAAGAGAAGCCGTTGCCGTCGCCTTCGCCTTCACCGTCGCCGGTGGTGAAGATGATTGGAGATTTGGGGGGGGGGGGCGCAGGCAGCAGCCCAGTAGGGTTCGTTCGAAGTTCAAAAGAATGGGAAGGTAAAGTGAAACGAACTCGTTTAGGTTAAGTTTAGTTTTATTTTTTATTTTTTTTAAGTTTTAAAAAGTATTAAACGCGTATAATACGGTATTATTCGCGTTTAATACTCTAACGTTTAAAAAGCGTGTATTTTAGTAAAAATAAGGAAAAATGCGGCAGCAAAAGTATTTTTTATTTAAACGTTCGGGTTCGCGTATAATACGCGTATTATACGCAAACTTACTAACTAAGGGTACAACTTCAATGTTGTTAGATTTGGACATGAAAAACATGATGGAGCCCCAATTGACCTTTCCTCTGTTGATGCCTTCAATGACTACTTCGATGATATTGGTATCAACAATCTCAGATGGTCCGGCACTCCTTTACTTGGCATAACAAAAGTAGTGGTTCTGACAAAGTTGCTTACAAACTTGACGAAGTCTTAGTCAATGAAGCTTGATTGGCCTCCCTTCCCTCCTCTCATGCCTCCTTTGACCTCCCCGACATTTCCGATCACAACCCCATCTCCCTTACTGTCCAACCCTTCATCTCCTTTGGTCCCATGCTCTTCAAAGTCTTTGATATGTGGTCCCATCATCAAAACTTTCTCCCCATTGTTAAATCTGCTTGGGAGAAGCCTGTCCACTACTCCACTTCCCCCCTTACAGCCTTTGCCGCCAAGCTTCACAATGTCAAATGCGCCCTCAAACATTGGAATGCCTCCTCTTTTGGGGACATCACCTCTCGGTTCTCTATTTGTTGAGACAAGTTGGCTACCATCTAGTCCAGACTCCAAACCGATGTTCACAATATTCATCTAGTTGAAGAAGACAAAATGATCTCCCAAGATCTCATCTTGTTGATAGCCCAAGATGAGAGCTTCCTTAGACAGAAATCCAGAATCAAATGAATGGAGCTTGGGGGCTCTAATTCTGCATACTTCCACATATCTTTGAAAGCTTGAACCAATGCCAACTCCATCCCAATGCACGTTACCAATGATGGCTCTCCCATCCACAGTGTTGAAGTTATGAAATCTGAAGTTGTGGGTTTCCTCACTGAGATTTTTCAGCCCTCTATCATCTCGGATCCAGTTCCCATCCCTGAAGATCTGATTAACAAGCTCACCCCCAACCACCTTGTAGATTCTCTTCAAGCCAACCCATCAGATGAAGAGATCCTGGCGGCAGTCCTCTCCCATAAGGCTAATAGAGCCCATGATCAAGGCCATAAAAAGCTACTTTTACAATCCCATCCAGATTAAAGGGTTTAACCGCACCTTCCTTTGCCTCATCCCCAAAAAAGAAAGTGCTTCCATGATGTCTGAATTTAAACCAATCTCCCTATGCAACCTCCTCCACAAGTTCATTGGCAAAGTCCTTGCCAACCGCCACCAGTTGGTTGTTGACTCTCTGCCAATCAATCTACTTTCATTAATGGAAAAAGTATTGCAAACAAAATCCTTCTTGGTAATCAGATTGTCAGAGGTTTCAACAAGATATCCCAAGCTCCTGCTACCCTAAGAAGATGGACATCCACAAAGTTTTTGACTCTCTTAAGTGGGATTTCATCTCGAAAGTTTTGCTTAACATGGCCTTCCCTCCTCTTTTTATCCACTGGATTCATTCATGTAACTCCTCCCCTTGCTTCTCTGTGTTGGTTAATGGTAGCTCTGATGGCTCCTTTGCCTCCTCTGTGGGAATCCGTCAAGGCTGTCCCCTCTCCCCTTTCCCTTTCTCCTTGGCCCTCAAAGTCCTCTCCAGAAGCGTCCAATCGAATACGGACCAGCACCTCATCTCCCCCATTCCCAAATGCAAGGCCCTCATGTTAACTCGCCTTGCCTTTGCTGATGACCTCATGATTTTCTCAAAACTTTACCCTCTCTCCATTGAGACCATCATGTCCTCCCTTCGTCTCTTCGAAGCTTTGTTGGGTCTCCGCATAAACCTCTCTAAATCCCATCTTTTCCTGGCCTGGGTCCCTAAAGAAAGTAAAGCCCTCCTTCTTGAGTTCACCTGTTTCTCTCTTGGCTAGCTCCCCTGTTAAATACCTTGGCCTTCCCCTCACTGCTAGATTGACCGCCCATCATTGCACCCCACTGTTGGATCTTATCTGCAAGAGACTTAAGCTTTGGAAAGGCAAGCTCCTTTCTTATGCGGCCCACCTAGAATTATTCAGTTCAGTGTTGCAATCTTCCTATCTATATTGGCCCGGAGTTTTTTGATTGCTTGACTCTATTATTAAGGCTATGGAATCTCTCATGTGTGCTTTTCTTTGGAAAGGAGCTGAATCTACTAGATTTCTTCATCCTATAAGTTGGGCCACTGTTTGCCTCCCTAAAAAAAGGGGGTCTTGGCTTAAGAAGGATTCAAGAGGTGAAAACTATTGGCATTCTCAAGTTGGTTGGAAAATTGTTAGGAAGGAAAACAGCATATGGGTCGACTGGGCCTACGCCTCTCCCCTTCGAAAAGATACTCTTTGGTCGGTTGCCTCCACCTCAGATGCCTCTTGGTCCTAGCGAAAATTTTTGAAAGTCCACCCCATTGTTCTTGGTGCTATCTCCTCCAAGATTGCTGATGGCTCTTCTACTTCGCTCTAGCTTGACAACTGGCATCCTTTGGGTGTCCTTTTCTCAATTGCGGGCGCAAGAGCTATCAACTCCTCAGACATTTGCAGGGACACCTTAGTTGCTTCCATTGTCTCCAATGGTTATCCCCCCCCCCCCCTTTCACCCTCCTCCCCCTCCCCTTTGGTGGCCATTTGGAATGCCCTGCCTCCCCTCAGAGCTGGTCTAAGAGATAGGGGTGACAGTGTTTCATGGCTCCCATCTTCCCCGACCTTTGGTTCAAATCTCATTTCAAATGAAGGAATTACAAGAATATTTCAAAATAGATAGATCTCGGCAGCATCACTTCCTATATCCACTTTTCTTTCAGGAGTATATTTTACACTTGCTCACGATCATGATTTAAAGCTTGTCTAGGTCAAAGGCCATATCCCCCACCACAGCTTCACTGTTTGGAGGGCTCTCTCAAACTGCCTCCCGACGCAGTCCCTCCTCATCCATCGTCACCTTCAGGTCTCTCCCTCCTGCTGCCTCTGCTGGAATGGTTCAGAAGTCGCTGATTACTTATTCTTCGCATGCCCCTTCTCCTCAACTATCAGGAAGAAAGTCCTAAAAATTATTGGCCAAGCAATAGAAGAATCCTCCCCCTTAAGAGAGAATGGATTTGGATGGATATGACCTTTGCAGGGAAGACCATTTGTGATATCACTGGTAAACTTGCCTTTGCTACGACCATCAAACATATTTGGATGGAACGTAATATTCGCAGATGGACTACCAACTCTCGATCTTTTGATACGATTTGGAATTCCATCTACTTTGACATCAGTTCTAAGATCTCCAATCTCCCTCACCTAACTGTAAAGGATTCCCCAAAGGAACAGGCTCATTGTTGTCTCCTGGGGTCTATCCATTTCAATTTTGCAGCCCGATGCCCCCCCCCCTTGATAGGTGGTGGCATCTTTGTCCGGTTCTCCCTTTTTAGTAATGAATTTTTTATTCACCCAAAAAAAAAGTCTTTACTATTTTTAGTAATTCCAGTTTCCACTTTTTTCTGGGACGGGTAATGCAGAAAATCTTTTATTCCGAGAGAAGAAAATACATCATAGATGAGAGGGTTAGTGCATAAACCACACAAGGAAAAGAGGGGACAGTGAAGAAATTATATCTCAGCTGGCTAGTCCTGAATGATTTCCCATCATTGGATAACTTTCAGAGAAGCAGCCAATACCATAAACTCTTTAGTGACCATAGCCCATCCCCAAATACCTCCTGTTCTTGTGAGAGTTGAACCTGCAATCAGATCCAAGATTGACCCCACTGCCAAGTTGAGTTTCAGAAATATTTTATTAGCTCTTAGGTGGCTGTTTCGATGGACTCTTAGACTCTTAGTTGGTCTTAGACTCTTAGTTGGATTTCAGAGCCTAAGGGGTTCGCAACCTCCATTTAAATTTCAGACCATTCGGAGGCCACACAATAGAGATCTCTCAATTGGAACAAAGATGGGTTACCGCTGGTTTGAGGACTGATGTCTATCGTGGTTGAAGAAGAATACTTGGTGACAACATATTAATTGTCACCATAGGCCCCTCATTCCCAAAATACCCCTTCCTTTCACGTAAATCTGTCCCTATCCTTTATTTATTGTTAATGCCTAGTCTACCCTTATTCTTTAAATACTAATCCCTTTTGTGCCCCTGCCCCTCTTACTCTACCTAACAGGCCCTTAAAATTTCTGGTTATATAGCAAACTGCCATTCTCTTTTAAAACTTGGAGTCTTTTTATTGATTGGGTGGGCCCATGAGTGACCGGATAAGGGTTTTCAAACCCCAGATTGCATCAGAACAAGGCATAGTTTTTTTCTCTTTAAGAAAAGGTGAAATTTACATGAAGGTTTGTACATCACAATATAAAACATAACAGTGGCACCCAAAACACAGAATACAGCAGAAAAGAAAGAGATCCTAATCTGGAAGAGTAATGTAGAAGGATTATCAGGTATTCACGATGAAACAGAGCAAAAGAACCAGCAGAACAGGGATTGCGTTAAATCTGAGCAGCCAACTTGAGACCTCTTGGGGCAATAATTTTCTTTCTATTTTTTGAGTCTATATCTGTTTCTTTATTGAAGGTCATGCTTGGCGCGTTAGCCAAGTGCTCACTTGCTGAACGCTTGGTCACAGGTTCAAGTCCTGGAAACAGCCTCTCTGCAAACAGGGGTAAGGCTGCGTACATTTGACCCTCCCCAGACCCTGCTAAATGTGGGAGCCTTGTGCACTGGGTACGGCCTTTATATCTGTTTCTTTATTAAAAGGCCATAGTCCCTGGTTAATAGTGTTAGAAAAGGGTTACTACAGTTGTAATTAATGCAATCTGAAAATCCAAATTATGGATCTCAGATGCAAGCAGACCCAATGATCAAACTGTAATCAGATCTGAGATAAAGGAAGCAACTGTGCTGTTAAGGGAGGAGGCTGCTGCTGCTGTTCCGTTGGTCTCCCCGGTGCCGGTGGGGGGGGTCCAACGGGTCAGGGATGCCGCCGCCAAGGTTTATAAGAGGCATTTGCGTGTTCAGAGATGTTTGCCTCCGGTAGCAAGATGGTATCAACATGGATATAGGAGGGTGAGGCAGAGACAGAAGAGGGGTACTTGGCAGCTCAGTGGTGAGGTACAACGACGCATTACTAGGTCCATGGGGCCGGCAGGTTCACTTCCCATCATCCCATCATGAATTGTCTCTTCTGGAATGCCAGAGGGGTAGGGAATAAGCCTACTTCGAGGCGATTGAAGACTTTGATCAATCTGCACAATGCAGACATTGTTGCCATTGCTGAACCTAAAGCTCAGCCGTCAAAAGCGCGTTTGATCCAAAGGAGGATTGGCATGGCTGAAGTTCACGTCTCAGAGAGGATCTGGATCTTCTGGAGGGCGTCGTTGCAGGTCCAGGTGGTAGTGGAGGAGGAGCAGTTTGTCTCTTTAGACTGTGGTTTGGGAAACTCGGTGCGGTTCCTCGTCACCTTTGTTCATGGTCTCTACTCGGTGGGGGAGAGGAGAGAGTTGTGGGAGGCTCTGATTCAGTTTTTGGTTGGCTCTGGGCTGCCCTGGGCGGTGGGGGGAGACTTCAATGCAATCTTGGCCCCTCATGAAAGGTGGGGGGGAGGCCAGCTTGCTCTATGGCTTTGGATGAGTTTGGTGACTATGTCAGTGCGGCAGGTCTCTTTGACCTGGGCTATGTGGGCAACATGTTCACACGGTCAAACAACCAGGAGGGCGCTAGTAGGGTGTTGGCAAGGCTAGACCGTTTCTTGGTTAACTCAGCTTGGATGTCAGTGTTTCCACAGTGTGAAGTTACCCACTTGAGCAGGGTGTGCTCTGATCATTCGCCGCTATGGCTGTCTTGCTCTTACGATGGGAGTCGGCCTCGCTCAGGTTTCAAATTTCAGCAAATGTGGCTACACCACGCTAATTTCCAGGAGTTTGTGAAGTCTCAGTGGGAGGTTCCGGTCGATGGCTCCCCGCTTGTAGCTTTGTATTTGAAGTTGAAACGCCTGAGGGGCTCCCTAAGTACCTGGAATAGGGAGGTGTTCGGCAATATTCACCAGAAGGTTAGGGATGCAGAAGACGCAGTCAGTAGGGTGGAGGTGGCAGCGGACCAAGACGCCAGGCCGCAAACTAGGGAGGCTTTGGGGGAGGCTAGGAAAGTGCTGGAGGAGATTTTCTCCAGCAGTTGTTGCAGGAGGAGATTTTCTGGAAGCAGAAATCCAGAGTTGCTTGGTTGAAAGAAGGAGATAGGAACACTAAATTCTTTCACAACATGGTCAATGTTCGGCGCAAGCAGGGGAAAATCAGGAGGATCAAATCAAATGATGGTGCTTGGGTCACTTCCCAGGAGGGTGTGCAGGAGGTTGCAATGTCCTATTTTGCTGATATGTTCTCCTCTTAGGGCTGTTTTGTTGATGAGGAATTGCTTACTTCTATTCCTCAGGCGGTGACTGAGGGGGATAATGCAGCGTTGCTTGCCCCTGGGTCGTTGGAGGAGGTAAGATTGGCGGTCTTTTCACTTTCTTGCGACAGTGCCCCTGGCCCAGATGGCTTCTCTGGGCATTTCTTTACGGCGTGCTGGGAAGTGATTTGTGATGATGTCTGGGCGGCAGTGAAGGATTTTTTTGGCGGTGGGGCGCTCCCAAGAAGTTATACCTCGGCAAATCTGGCGCTTGTTCCTAAGAAGGACTGTCCGGAGGTTATGTCGGATCTACGGCCTATTAGTCTCTGTAACTTTTCTTACAAGATTTCTCCAAGATCTTTGTTTCCAGGCTAGCAGGTGTTCTCCCTTCCCTGATTGCGAAGGAGCAGGGTGCGTTTGTACAGGGCCGGAGCATACATGATAACATCTCTATTGCACAGGAGGTTACCTCGGAGTTGAACAAGAAAACGAGGGGGGGAAATGTTGTGTTGAAGTTGGACATGGCCAAGGCGTATGACAGGCTCGAATGGAATTTCCTCTTCTCGGTGCTTGCTTGATTCGGGTTTGCAGATGCTTGGATAGACTTGGTAAGGAAAACAGTGGATAACTGTTGGTTCTCTATAGTGTTGGGGGGTCAGGCAACAGGTTTCTTCAAGTCTACTAGGGGGGTGCATCAGGGGGATCCCCTATCCCCGGCTTTGTTCATTCTTGCTGAGGAGGTTCTTAGTAGGGGGCATCTCAAAGTTGTTCTCTGAAGGCCAGGCAGTCTATTATTCGCTCCCCGGGGGTGCCCTGGCATCTCCCACTGTCTGTATGCAGATGACACCGTTATCTTCACTAGGGGGTTAAAATCCTCTCTTAAGCAGATCATTGGCTTTATTTCCAAATATGAGGGCTCTTCTGGGCAGCTGGTCAACAAGCAGAAAAGTTGTTTCATTGTGGGGGACAAGGTGTCGGGTGCTAGAGCTCGGTTGGTGGGTGCGGTCACTGGGTTCCCTAACCGTAGCCTCCCTCTAACCTACCTGGGGGCACCTCTTTACACAGGCCGGCTGAAGGGTTGTTTCTTTGATGATTTGATTGCGAAGTTGAGGCGAAGGGTGGCTGGGTGGAAGGCCAAGCTGCTATCTTCGGGTGGGCGGGTCACTCTTCTCCTCCATGTGTTGTCGTCTATTCCCCTTCATGTCCTTGCTACTTTGGCGCCTCCAAAAGAGGTTCTTCGGCGGATCTATGGTATTCTTGCAGACTTCTTATGGGGTAACTCGGAATGGGGTAAACGAAGGCACTGGGTGAGTTGGAAGAAGGTGTGCAGGGCGCTGGCGAAGGGTGGTTTGGGGATTAGATTGCTTGAAGAAGTGGGCCTTGCTCTTAGGCTGAAAGGCCTATGGAGGATTATGTCGGAACACTCGCTTTGGGAGGTTTTCCTCACGGACAAACTTTTGAAAAACTGCCATCTTGCTTTGTTTTCTGCTAATGGGGGAGGTTCAAAGTCATGGAGAGACACCTTGGCGTGCAAGGACATTCTGCTGTCCAAGGCAAGGTGGCTTATTGGTACAGGAGATATTTTATTCTGGTTGGATGATTGGACTGGAAAGGGGCCGCCGTTGGATTATGTGGATAATGCGCTCCAGCTTGACACCGCTCTTCAAGTAAAGGATGTGTTGGGGGTGGACAGCAGCCGGAATCATGCAGTCATTGGCCAGATTGATGCAGATGAGGTTAGACAAGGGATTCTCCAGGGCGGCTACTTGATTTCAGGGGAGCCAGACAGGCTGGTTTGGACTCCTGCTAGTGATGGCGTATTCTCTGTGAAATCGTTGTGGAACGAGCTACGAGGACGCTCACCCGAGTGTGGCTATTCCAGTTGGATTTGGAATCAGACACTGCCAACAAAAATTGGTTTTTTCACGTGGCAGATTTTTAATGGTGCGATTCCCACAGACGAATCGGTGAAGAAGGTTGGTATTCCTCTGGCATCGAGGTGCAACTGTTGTGGGAGCCCAAGATGTGAGTCCACAGATCATTGTCTTGCTTTCGGTGGGACTGCTACTAGGGTGTGGAGCTTTTTCTCGGGGATTTTTTATGTTCCTGATGTTTTATCACTGGATGTCAGAAGCCGGATTTTGCTGTGGCATGAATCGGCCAGTTGTAATAGCCTGGCGGCCTTCATTGCCGGGCTGTTGCCCTCTTTGATTGTGTGGGAACTTTGGAAAGAAAGGTGCAACAGAAGGCACGGGGAACGGATGAGGTCGGCTCAGGGAGTCATTGGCAGCATTATGGCTTGGGTAAGATGTCTGCCTCTGCCCTCCAAGCTTGGCAAAAGCTATTCGTTGAGGGAACAGAAAATTCTAGCAGTTCTTGGAATGGCAGCCCCGCCATCTCGGATTGCTCGGCCTATCCCGGTTTACTGGTAGCCCCCATTGTCACTGAAGTTGAATGTGGATGGAGCATGTAGAGGTAATCCAGGCGAAGGGGGAGGAGGAGGAATCTTAAGGGACAGCGAAGGGGTGGTTATGGCTGCCTTCGCTAATTTTTATGGTCCTTGTACGAATTCCATCGCTGAGCTACGAGCTATGAGAGATGGTTTAAAGCTGTGTCAAGAGCAGGGCCTTGTGGGAGTGGTGATTAACTCGGACTCTATCTCCACAGTGCGCATGTTTAATCTTAGAAGATGTGGATTGTGGAAGGGGTGGTACTGGTTTCACGAGTCCTTGGAGCTGATTGAGTTGGTAAATCCTAGCATCTCTTTTGCCTATAGGGAAAGTAATAGAGCTGCGGACTGGCTGGCAAACCATGCGTGCAACGTCAGGCAGTCCTCCACTTTTGGTCAAGGCGATTTGCCGCAAGGGGATTTGCTACGTATTTTAAGGGAAGACAGGGCTGGTCCTGTGCTCAGGCAGTAGTACATATGGTTTCTTTTTTGTTTGGTTTTCCGGGTTAGGGGTAAGGCGGCATGTCCCCCCCTTGTATTCATTTATTCTTTTTGGAACTTAATAAAATTCTAGGGGCTGCCCCGGGTCCCAGAGAATATTCGGGTTTAAAAAAAAAAAAAAAAGAAGGGAAGAAATAAGATCAAAGGAAGGGGAGAGAAAAGAGATCAGATCAATCTGCTTGGGAGGAAGAAGAGAAGAAATCAGGTCGGAATACCATTCCCATATGCACTTCTCAACAGCACAAACTCTTAAAAAAACTCATATTCTTTATTTAAATGATCTCTAATTGATGGGGGTGTGATACATATATAAAGACCTTCTAAAATTCCTAAAATGACTCATAACAGGACTCCTAATCACTCTAACACACTCAATCAAGTAATAACTCAAAACATAACTCTATCTAACTATTAAGTATCCAAAGTATCTTGCGTCTCTCCAACACAACATCCCTTAAAATCACCCCTTCGTTACAATACCGGATACTGATACTTAAATTCTTGATTAGGCTTGTAAACAGAGACAGATCTTAGTATTTTCCAGATTTAAGAAAAAGAATTATGCTCTTCCAATCCTTTTGGTGTTTTTTTCGTTCTCTATCTCTTGCTTCTACTCTTTTTTGTTACTTCTCTGCAAGCAAGTTACACCACATGATGCAATCTGAAAAACCAGATTAAGGAGCTCAGATGCAAGTAGGTCCAATAATCAAATATGTAATCTAATCTGACATAAAGGAAGCAACTGCGTTGTCAAAGGAAGAAATCAGATTGATCGAAGGGGAGGTAAGAGAGATGAAATTGATCTTCTTGGGAGAAAGAAGAAAGAAGAAGAGAAGAAATCAGATTTGGGATACCAGTCCCGTATGCACTGCTCAACAGTACCAAAACTCTTTCAAAAATACTCATATTATTTATTCAAATCATCTCTAATTGATGGGGGATGTATCACATATATATAGACCTTCTAAAATTCCTAATTTGACTCATAAAAGGACTCCTAATCACTCTAAAACATTGAATAAAATAAATAAACTCAAAACAGAATTCTATCTAGCTATTAAGTATCATAATCAAACTCAAACATTCAATTTAACTACTAATCCCGTATACTAACATTATCCCCACTTTATAGGCTTATAAATTAGGCCCATTACATCAATAAACCCAAAAATAAGAAGTCTAAGGTCTATAGAACCCAACCATGGACCAAAATAAAATGTTATGAGGCCCAATTGACCCAATTGGACAATCTTAACTGCATCACCATATTTGGATTCGCTTCTTTCTGCATCATGAGGTCTTACCCTGTAACTTTTTTTTGGGGGGGATGAATAACAGAATGTATTTTCATTCTTCTCATATCAAGAAGTTTATGCATAGGGTTGTGTAATCAACATAATTCTTTTCCTGCAACTATTTATCACCCTTCAATTCATTTCATTAAATTCTGTTTAGCTGACTACTGTTATTGCTTGTCTTATTTTGGCTGATTTCTTTTCTGACATTCAAAACTTTGAACCCTTATCTAAATTTTGCTTGTGATTACTGTAGGGTTTCCATCCTCCTTCCCTTGGCAGATGAAACCCATGAAAGGGTAGTTTGGTGGATGGGGACCACAGGAGGCAGACAGGGCAAAGCACACCAGAAGATAACAAGAGATTGGGCCATTGAGGAACTCAACAAGGCAAAAAAAAAGGAGGGAGTAAAAAATAGAATCGACAACAAGTATAGGTTTAAATATTTAAACCCTCCAATAAAGTTCATGATCCATCACAACCTGAACTGGAATTGCATATCCGAACTAAGAAACCTAAACCAATGACCCAAGACCTGATCAGGCCAGCTGCAGATCACCCATTTAACCTACCCCATTCCCTTCCTAATCAAGATCATAAGGTAGAGAGTTCACACTGGCCTCATCAAAGGTGAAAAATAGAAATTAATTAAATAAATAAAAGAAAAAATAGAAGAAAATTGCACCTGAGAGGCATCTACGACAAGGAGAGCACCCTCACAAGCAGCGAGAGAACGAGAAACCTACAAAAATGGAACAGTAAGGTATGACAGCAGCCTAAATATCATAAGTAATTCATTTTCCATCAAGAATGTTGTAATAGGATGGGGATCAGATGAAGTACGGCTTGGAATAATGAATTATGAAGCATTTGAAGGGATCCCCCTAGTTCAGTTAGGATAAAAAAGTTCAAATATCATAATTAGGGAAAAATGTAGAATGTAACACAACATTTACAAGATACATGAATTGGCTAAGAACAAGTGAAGCCTAAACATTCTGAAGGACCAGAAAACATATAGGGGTGCCTGTTGAGACATTGTATTATACTATTATTACATGTGTTATCAGTGATTCTAATTTGTGTTTGTTTGTGAAAAAGGCCCAATATTAATGGTACATCTAATTACCCTCTCAAGCTCCAAAGTGAGCATAAAAGATGCCTAAAGCAAGTGGACGGTATGTTGTCAAGCTACATCAAATTGGCAGACTCGAGCTTGGTAAACATCTGTGGCATGAAGTGGCATATTTATTGCAAGATCATAAGCCACCTCAGTAAGCCAATTGCTCGCATGAAGTGTCGACAAACATTGAAGATCATGACATTAGTAAGACCATGTGTGGCATGATTTGGCAATAAAATTGGAAGACCATTTAGCCACCTCAGTAACTCCATCCGAGGCATGAAGCTGGGAAGCCAAGTGGAAGACTTAACCTTTACTTCAGTAAGACCATTGAAGAATGCGCCAAGACCTCAGAAGACCTAGGAGGAGATTTGTATCTTGAAAAATTCATGTAATTCCTAAGTTGTAATATGGTCCTCACTTAGGCTCTTAGACCCATAGGACTTGGTCTTCTAAGTCACTCAAAAAGACCAAATTGGTATAACCTTGGATTGGGACTAGACAAATAACCATACGGGAACAACTAGACCTAAATTGGTATATTAGATTAGGCATATAGGCCAAAAACATGTTGGAGGTCAAAATGCCAAAGAGTCAACCTGTTTGGTCCGAAAAAGGACTACCAGACGCCTGAATCCGGATGATGTTACCCAAGAGCTGCCTAAATTGGATTGAAGATCGGACGGAGCTTTTGACCAACCCCAGTCGATGCCTGGACAGTGTACCGGTCAACCGGAAAATGGCTAGCTACTATTAATGGCTATAAAACGGTCATTTCTATAATGGCTAACTCCTGAGGCGGTCGATTGGCTCTGCGAAAATTAGAGCCTTTGGGGCCTCTTTTCCTCCTCTATTCAAGAGGTTAGAAGGACTTAGCTAGGACTTTTGCACATATCTAGTCTTGGGTTTTAGAGTTTAGTGAGAATCACTCCTGTGCTTTTAACTTGCATATTTTACCTTGTAAAGGTTTTATGCACAAGTTATAAATTCGGCTATTTGAGCCATTGTTGTAAATTGAGTGGCAACACTCAAAGACTCTTCAAAGAGAGGAGTTGTTGGAGATTAGGAAATCTTTGTTGTTGTAAGGGCTGTAGGTTTAGCCCAGAAAACTACTTGCGTTTGAGTGTTAGCCAAAACACTTGGGTTAATTGTGAGCCCAAACCAAACAATTGGGAGAAGGCTTGATCAATGCCATTTGGAAATTGATCCATATCCATATTGGAAAGTCCAAGTGTGTGGGCATCACTTGATAATGGATGAAGGCAAAAGGCCGAAGCACTCTAAATCTTATTGTGTTTTACCATTATCTCGTTCACCCCTTCTCTCAATTGTGTCTTGTATCATATTACAACAATATCATTCATTTTTTGTTTGAGTAGTAAAGTTTTAAGTTGTCATATCATTCCCCATCAGCCAATTCAACCCCCTCTTGTGTTGCCACCAATCCTACAGAGCTAACTTTCGGAACTTGACACCTAGGATCCTGGCCTTATAAAGCCTGTTGAGAACTGAGCAATAACAACTTACAAGGTTTCCTATGGGGGAGAAAACTTCAGTAACGTTTAACTCTGTGTGTGTGTGTGTGTGTGAAGATTCATACTGAGGTATGTCCATGTATGTACAAGAGGATGTAAATTCTGTCACATAGTGTAATGTTTCTAGGATGAAATGTACCATGTGAGTCAAGGATGATGCAGACAATATGTCCACAAAATTTGGACTGCCACTAAAGCCACACACACTTTCAAGCTGGTTAAAGACCCTACATAAAATGATCATTCAAATCTGACAGATTTGAGGATCAATCTGACTTATCTACCCACACAAACTCAGTTCAACCAACAGAATTATGCCTTCTGCTATTTGGAGTTGATTACAAAATCTGGTTCTGCCATCCCATTCCATTGTTTAGAAACCCCACACCCTTATCTCTGTAAGGAAATTTTGAAAATCTATTTCTCCCACCCTCTTGGGAAATCTGAAACCCTACAATGGTCTATGCCAAAATAACTACTATTCCTTCACCCCATTATTTTTCATGCCCCCCCCCCCCCCTCTCACCTCCATCAGGTAATTTGGGATCTCAACCTCACCAGGAGATATAACCCATTAATATGGTAATTAGCGATGATAGGGTGAGCAATTGTAACATGGTACAAAGAAGAACAGAAAATGAGACTTCCCTCCCTCGTATTAGTTCCACAGACCACAGAGTGGGTGATCATTCCCCTCAACAATACTTATTTAATTTTCATGATATATTGGAGTGTCACACTCAACAACTGCAGAGCTAATATCCATCATTCTGTGGCCAGGCTCCCCGTTCCCTTTAGTGGTCTCACCTAGAGAATCAAGGGGACTTAACAGGATTTAAGGGCAGGATGTCAGTGCAAGGGGATCCCATGCCACTTTGCTCACCTTATTTATTATGTTGTATCCATTCTTGGTTCTAGGAATATCTTATTATCCTGGAGAGCTAGATCTTAAAAGACCTCAGCTGATGAGCTTGCGACAGAAGCAGAATAGAAAGGAAGTTTATACATCAGCTCTTATCCAATGATTTCCTAGTAGACTAGTTGCTTCATTGCGTTTTGTTTTTTTTTTTGGGTGTTTGTACCTTGTTTTCTTTCCTCCCATGGACTTGTAGACTTATTGTTCTCTCTTCAGTGTTATTGTTATTAACCTAAAAAAAAAGTATCACACCACATGATAACTGGTGGGGTGAAGATCACATCAATGTGGTATAACATAATTACTCTACCACAAATGGAAGAATAGATATCACTGATCCGTTGAAGATAAGTCCATCATCTCCATATGACAAAAATATCAGTATGAGAATATCAAATAAACTGTAGATACCTCATATGAGAAGTCTACATGCCCTGGAGTATCAATTAAATTTAGGCAATATGGCTCATTTTCGAATAAATAGCGCATTCGAGCTGCCTGAAACAAAGTATAAAGTAAATTAGAATATACAAAAACTGCTGACTTTTATTTTCTCTTGGACAGATCAGGAATACGATAGAAATGTAAGAACAAATAATATGATACAATCACCAAGAAAAAGAACAGAAGGGCAATATGATATGTTAAAGAGGCCAAGAAGTGAAAATCCCTAAGCCTATCAGGAATGAATTTAAACCCAAAATACCTCTTCACAGAAAAAATCAACAGGCTACAAGTAATTGGTACGACTCCGGTGAAGGAGATTGAAAGGAAACAGTTTAATATGGATCTATTAAAAATATCTGAGTGTCTTACAGCTTATTTTAATGGTAACCAAAAAGTTCTAGTACAAAGCTTTACTTATGGGTTACTTTTCGTAAGAGGACTCAAATAATGGGCCATTAAGCGATTTTAAGTAGTCTAATTAAAGTAGAAGTTTAGTCCCATGTCTCCAAGTTTGGAGTTATAGTTGTTCCCCTTTTTATCTATTGTGATTGCTATAAGGACTATAAGGTCATGTGCATGGTACATTAAGCGAGGGTGTATATGTATTTAGGCACACATTGTTTCCTTCTTCTACTCCTCAATTATTCTCTTCTCTTTTATTGGTTGTTCTAGGTCTCAAACTGTTACATGGATCAGTGCTTTGAAAGTGATTAGTTTCAATCACTGCTCTTGGTTTGAGAGTCTCGTTATGCTTTCTTTTGTGTTTGGTTTACAACAACCCATGTTGTTTTGTTTTTGTATCAAAACCCTAGTTAATGAAACATAAAAACTAGGGTTTCTTATGATGCAAAGTTATCAAGGCATCGCCTTGGCGTCCAGGCTCCATGGATGCCTTGCCGCCATGGCATTGTCGCATTGATTTTTTACCCTCTAAAATGCCATGGTCGCCTTCCCACCTTGATAACTATGTTATGATGATGCAGACTGACACATCTTGCATCCTTCCTGTACAGGAAGCTTCTACACTATTGCTGTTGTAGTGTTGTTTGCGACAACACTCCTTGAGACTCCTCTGTTTTTCCCTCTTTTGGTTGCAAACAATGATTGATGATATCTCCCGTTATAACCGCTGGATGCATATTTTAGGATTCATTCCTACGAACAAGGCTCCTCTATTGATCCAAGTTTGGTGCTGATCAGATAAGTAGTTTGCTGCACCATGATGGTCAGTACATTGTAGAATTTTATGTTTCTTTTCTATTTCTGTTCTCCTATCATACTTTCATCCAGCCGTTGAATTGCCCCAAGTTTTGGGGCTATTAACTACCAGTACTGCCCTACACTCGATCTGAATTTTGGCCTCATTCGAGGCACTGATTGGCTACTATTCCTTTCTCCTATTGCTAGTTGGAGTTCTCCCTTGCGATTTTTGGTCCTTGTTGGCTGGTTGGCCTTCTCTCTTGCTGATTTGTTTTTCCTACTGCTGGTCATTCCTTTTGTGGTCTGTGATATGGTCTGTGACTGATCTGGTATCATTCTATATTTTCTGATTTGGTATGACTGATTTAGGTGGCTGATTTAGTGTGGTTGTTGATTACTGCATTGTTCTGAGATATCTAATACTATCTCTTGAATATTTCTGTCATGGGTGATTCAAACCCCCTATTGATAATGTCAATGTTCAAATCACAGCTATAAACATTCAAATTGAGCAGTACTTTTAATGATTTACTATGGGCATAAGCTGTCAAGGTTTATATTAATGCCAAGGCCAAGATGAAATACTTAATGTCATTTGCCTCCTCCTACTGATTCTAAGGACTAAGCTGAATGGATGCGTGAAAACAATACTCTATTGGTCTGCCCATGGAACAATATAGATCCATTAATTGCTGCAAACGTCATGTTTCATACTATAGCTAAAGGAGACTGGGAAGATGTAAAGGAAAGATTTTCTTATGATGAGGACATGTCTGAAGTATATGATCTTTATGAGAAGATCTTTTCTTTTACGCAAGGTGATAAATCTGTGAGTGAGTACTATAGTACACTCAAAGGCATGTGAGAAGAACTTAATGTCTATTAGCCCCTTGCTACTGATTTGAAACTATTAAAGACTCAACATGCAGAGTTTCAAGTGGCCAAGTTTCTATCTGGTTTGAATTCTGAACCTATCAAAGGCCAAATACTTGGGGGTGAAAAAATTCCCTCAATGAATGAAGCCTTATATCGCATTCAATGTATTGTATCTCCTTCTCACTCTAAGTCAAATCCTCTTCCTCTTCTGAAGACAATACTATCGTTGTTGGTGGTAGTCGTGGTTTTGTTTTCCCTATTAGATGTTGTGGGTTAGGTAGAAGTCGAGGACATGGAACTGGTGGGGGTAGAGGATAGAAAACTGACCAAGCCATACGTTAGTGCTCGCACTATGACCAGATCAATCATACAATTGACAAATGTTGGGCTAAATATGTCAAACCTCAGTGTGCCCAACAACTTGTTAATACTTTTGCAAGTTGCAACTGAGCAAAGTTCTGATGTGGTGTTCTCAAATGACACTAATCTTTCTTCTTCATCTGGAAGTGTTCAGCCGGCATCCGTGTCTCTTGATAATTTGGTCACTCAATTATTTAAACAACAACTTGAGTCATCCACTGCTACACTTGCCCACACAGCTTCTACTGCGCTTCTTGCCTCTTCATCTCCTACCTCTTGGGTTTTTTATTCTGGTGCTACTTCTCATATGACGAGTAAATCTGTCGAGATAATTGAATTAGGGTAAGGCTTATATGATCCTTAGATCACACAGGCCTTGTATTTATATTAAGTAGAATGATAAGGATCCAAGTACAAATAGGAATCAACCTCAGTCCTAATCATATTAGGGATTCCTAGTACAACTAGGAATACCAAACTAGGATTCGGTTGAGGGAGATAAACAATAAAAAAGGAGAAAAATAAAAGGGAATAAAGAGGAAACATCCTAATCTAACTAGGGGTACTTCCCCAATCGGTTAGGGGGCAGTCAGTCCTAATAGAATTAGGACTGCTTACCCCAATCGGGTAGGGGATAAGTAACCTATTTCAACACTCCCCCTCAACTTGGAGCATATATATCATGCATGCCCAACTTGACTAATATAAAATGAAACAGCTTGTTACTCAGTGCCTTAGTGAACACATCAGCTAGTTGATCCGTAGACTTCACAAAGGGAACACAAATGAGGCCAGCTTCAAGCTTCTCCTTGATGAAATGTCGGTCAACCTCCACGTGTTTAGTACGATCATGCTGGACAGGGTTATGAGCAATGCTAATGGCTGCTTTATTGTCACAATAAAGCATCATAGGAAGATGGACAGCAACTCCGATATCCTGCAATAATCCTCTAAGCCACAGAAGTTCACAAATGCCTTGTGCCATCGCACGGAACTCGGCTTCAGCACTAGACCTTGCCACAACATTCTGCTTTTTGCTACGCCATGTGACAAGGTTCCTACCCACAAAGGAACAGTAGCCAAAGATAGATTTCCTGTCAGGAGAACCAGCCCAATCGGCATCAGTATAGGCTTCAATCTTCAAGTGACCATTGGAAGATAGAAGAATTCCCTTTCCTGGAGCCGACTTCAAATACCTCAAAATACGACGAACCTCATCCAGATGAGAGGAATAGGGATCATGCATGAACCAACTCACCAAACTTACAGCAACTGCAATGTCAGGACGTGTGTGAGAAAGGTAGATTAGTTTGCCCACTAACCGCTGATAAGCACCCTTGTCAACAGGTTCACCCTCTTTCTCCCTAAGTTTTGTAGTAGCTTCCATAGGAGTATCTGAAGGATGACAGCCAAGCAGCCCTGTCTCAGTTAATAGATCAAGGACATATTTCCTTTGGGAAAGAAAAATGCCCTTTGAAGATCAAGCAACTTCTATCCCTAGAAAATATTTTAGGGAACCAAGATCTTTGACCTCAAACTCAAGGCCAAGAAGAATTTTCAAATCCCTGATTCCAGCATCATCATTACCAGTGACCACAATATCATCCACATAGACTATGAGAAGAGTAACCTTATTACCAAGTCGTCTAATAAACAAAGTGTGATCAGCATTGCTTTGCTTGTAACCTGCTGAGATCATAGCCTTATGAAATCTACCAAACCAAGCCCTAGGTGACTGCTTCAAACCATAAAGGGCACGCTTCAATTTACAAACTCTGCCCTTAGTCCTGTCATTAGAGAATCCTGGTGGAATGTCCATGTATACCTCCTCCATAAGCTCTCCATGGAGGAAGGCATTTTTGACATCTAACTGCTGAAGATCCCACCCAAGATTTGCAGCACAGGATAATAGCACCCTGATGGTGTTGAGCTTTGCCACAGGTGCAAAGGTCTCCTGATAATCAACTCCATAAGTCTGAGTGAACCCCTTTGCAACCAGACGTGCCTTATATCGATCCACAGAACCATCAGCCTTCTGTTTAACCACAAAGACCCATTTACATCCAACTGGTTTTTTCCCTGCAGGAAGATTCACAAGTTCCCATGTATTATTTTTATTCAGTGCTCCCATTTCTTCCAACATCGTTGCCTTCCACTTTCCATCTGTAAATGCTTCCTGCCAATTTTTAGGAATCAAAACAGAAGAGAGAGAAGATACAAAGGCACGAAAAGAAGGAGAAAGAGAACTATAAGAGACAACGCGAGATATAGGATGAAAAGTACAAGTCCTAGTACCTTTGCGATGAGCAATAGGTAGGTCGAAGGAGGAGGGATTACCAAGAGATGGAGGATCTGGATCTGGAGCTGGCAATTGAATGGGTATTGGTGCTAAAGTGGATTGCATCTGCCCTCTGTTGGTTCTGCCCCTTGTGTAGGTGAGTATGTTGGAGTTGTCAATTCTCTTAAATTCACCAATAGTTCTCTGCCTTGCGAGTCGGCTCCCCTGCATAGGAACATTAACATCACTATTTTCTATGGTCTCCCCCTGTAAAGGATTCCCAGTAGGTGAGGGAGGAACAGCCAGAGAAGGTGGGGCAATGTCCAAAGGTGACTGGGCAGCAGTCAAAGGAAGCTGGTCAGCAGCTGTGAGAGGCTGGGCAGCAGCCGTGGGTGGTGGTAAAGATGGCTTGGCAGCAGCTAAAGGAACCTCTAGTGGAGGAATCTCAAAAGGCACATCTTCACTTGTACTCTCCCCCTGAAGAGGTGGTGAAGAATAATAAGAAAGCGTCTCATGAAAAACCACATCCATACTAACCAAGGTACGGCAGGAAGGGGGATGGTAACACTTATAACCTTTTTGGGTCAGAGAATAACCCAAGAACATACAACGGAGCCCCCTAGGCTCAAGTTTGCCAGGGGATCTGGTATTCCTAGCATAGCACACACACCCAAAGACTTTGGGAGGCACAATAAAGGAGGAATGGCCCAATAAAATATCAAAGGGAGTACGGGAACTAAGAACCCGAGAAGGTAACCTATTGATAAGATAGGCAGCAGTGAGGACTGCATCCCCCCAATATTGAGAGGGAACATTCGTCACAAACATCAAAGCCCTGGCCATTTCCAATAAGTGACGATTTTTTCTTTCTGCCACGCCATTCTGCGTAGGGGTATCAACACAGCTAGTCCAGTGAATAATGCCATGGTCAGCCAAATACTTCTGAAATTGGGACTCAATATACTCAGTTCCATTATCACTTCTCAATATGTGGAGAGTAGCCTGGAACTGAGTTTGTATCATTTTATGAAAATGTTGAAAACAGGAGAAAACCTGATTTTTAGTGTGCAAAAGATAAACCCAAGTGTTCCTAGAATGGCAATCAATGAAAGACACAAACCAACGATGACCAGAAATAGATGGTTTACGACTAGGGCCCCAAACATCAGAGTGTACCAAATTAAAACAAGTAGAACTTCTTTTATTTGAAATAGGATAATTTGAACGTGTCTGTTTGGCCAGAACACAAGCCTCACAAAAAAAGTCATCCTTAGTACGTAGGGTGACCAAACTAGAAAATAAATGAGCTAAAATGCCTAAAGGGGGGTGACCTAACCGAGAGTGCCACTGGTAGAGTTCAGAAGAGACCAAGGAGTTCTGATGCAGCGGAGATGGTAGTGGTGGTGGAGAGAAGTGACCGTCATCAAGCAGATACAGGCCACCATGCATTTTACCCAATCCAATCGTCTTCCCAGAGTCCAGATCCTGAAATACACACTGAGAAGGAAAAAAAGTGACTTTACAGTTAAGATAATGAGTAATACTACTAATGGAAAGGAGGTTAGTAGTAAAATTAGGTATGTGCAAAACAGAAGTCAAGGGAAGAGAAGAAGTGCATTGTATGATTCCTTTTCCAGATATGGAGGAAAGGGAACTATCAGCCACTTTGACCTTATCTTTCCCAGAAGTGGGCGAATATCTGTGAAACAGGTGTGAAACAGACTAGAGGAACCAGTCATATGATCTGTGGCTCCAGAATCTATGATCCAAGGATGGGAAGCCACAGAAGCACAATGACCACTAAAAGGAATACCTGACCGGGCAAAGTGTGAACCTAAAGGAGCTGAAGAATTGGCAGTAGCTGATGTAGTAGAGGCAGTGGCAGCAGAAGACCTGAGCATACGTAGGAGTGCACGTATATCATCCTGGGATAGACCGGTTTGATGAGCGGGGGCTGCAGAATAATGCAGTCGCGATCGATGTGCCTTGGGCTTTGTCTTTATCTTTGTCTTGGCAGCCCGCTTAGCTTCAAAATCTGCCGGTTTCCCATGAAGTTTCTTGCACCTCTCTTTGGTGTGATAGGGTTTGTGACAGTGCTCACAAACAACATTCCCTGTAGTAGAATCACCAAGAGAAGCAGTGCCACTAGGTGCATAAGAGGCTGGGGCAGCAGCCTTGAGAGCTGATTTATCTGTAGTAGGAGGGTGCAACATGGCAGCCCTACGGTTTTCCTCAGAGGACACCAGGGCATAAGATTGTTCAAGTGTGGGAAAAGGTTTATGGCCCAACACTTGAACACGAATCTGATCATATTCCACATTTAAGCCAGCCAAGAAGTCATAGACCCTAATCTTGTCCACATGCTTTTTATAGGAAGCAATGTCATCAACTGTAGTAGGGTGAAAATCAGAGAAGTGGTCTAACTGTTGCCACAGGCTGCGGAGAGTAGCATAGTATTTCGAAACAAAAAGGTCTCCCTGAGTAGTGTGAAGTACCTTTTTTCGAAGTTCATAAACTTGGGCATCATTACCAAGATGCCCGTAGGTTTCCTTGCAAGCAGCCCAAATCTGGTCGGTGATATTGAAGAAGAAAATTATCTTGTAGTTCGAAGTCATAGAGCCTATGAGGTATGACATGAGAACATCATTATTGGCAAGCCACTTAGTCTGAGCAGGGCCTTTATCACTGGGCTTCACACTAGTGCCATCAATATGGTCTGTGAGACCACGGCCAGCAATGGCAAAGGAGGCTGATCTGGACCATAGAAGGTAATTAGAGCCATCCAATTTGATAGCGTTAGGTGAAAAACTATGATAATCTATCTTGTTGTTGCTATCATGATCCGAGGTAGCTGTAGAGTTGGTAGAGTCACCCATACTGGCAGCAAAGAATGCCAAAAAATATCTTCAAGTGAAATCCCAGATATGAGAACCAGCAGCCAATAAGAACCCTATATCGATATGGTCAGGGTTTTGAAAAAACCCTGAATTTGATGAAATCGATGAAGGAACCAAGGGGCTGAAAAAAAATCCTGCAGTGAATGGACTTGAACTGAGGATAAGGAGCCCTTAAGAATGGGAGAAAAAATCTTCCTGAAATCAAATTCCAAAAAAAAACTGCAGTAGCTCCAAATCCGATAGAAGTAGGGTTTTGAAAAAACCCTAATTTTGCTAATATCGATCTCAAGGAGGTCCTCTTCAATAAAACTGAACTGTGGGAGCCCAAATTGCTGTCGAGTGGGTCCAAATAGGTGGAGAAGAAGCTTTCAAAAAATCAGATACAATAGTGAGCTCAAACTCCTAGATCGACAATTGTCAGGGTTTGGAAAAAAACCCTGATTTGGTAAATATCGATCTCAAGGAGGTCTTGAAACTGTGATCAGATCTGAGATAGGAACATGAAGCAATAATAAGATATTCCTGCTGCAGCTTCTGGTCTTCAAAAAAAGGAGATGATTCCTTGTATTAGAAGTAGAAGCAATCCTCAAAGAACTGAAGCTCCAATTTGCAGTGAAGTCTTGGTTCCTATCGAGCAAAATTATGTAGTAGCATCCATGAGGTAATGGGGGCAGCAACTGGATCGAAAGATCACCTCATCAGTGCTGCCCTATGTGACAATAGAGAACAAGGGAGAAGAGAAGGAGAAACCGAGAAAGAGAGAGAGAGAGAGAGAGAGAGAAAAAAAAAAAGAAAAAGAAAAAACTGAAATATCGTGGGAGATGGTCCCTAATTCGAGATTAGCTCTGATACCATGTCGAGATAATTGAATTAGGGTAAGGCTTATATGATCCTTAGATCACACAGGCCTTGTATTTATATTAAGTAGAATGATAAGGATCCAAGTACAAATAGGAATCAACCTCAGTCCTAATCATATTAGGGATTCCTAGTACAACTAGGAATACCAAACTAGGATTCGGTTGAGGGAGATAAACAATAAAAAAGGAGAAAAATAAAAGGGAATAAAGAGGAAACATCCTAATCTAACTAGGGGTACTTCCCCAATCGTTTAGGGGGCAGTCCTAATAGAATTAGGACTGCTTACCCCAATTGGGTAGGAGATAAGTAACCTATTTCAACAAAATCAATTGTGTTTTCCTCCTTTCATAAACCTAGTTATCCTTCTCGAGTTATTCTCTCTAATGAGAATTCTACTCTTGTATCTGGTCATGGTATTGTTTCTCCTACCTCATCCTTGTCTTCTATTCTTCATTTTCTTCAATAACCTTTAAATTTTTTGTCGGTAAGTCAACTTACTAAATCCTTAAACTATTCTATTATAATTTTCTCTTCGTATTGTGTTTTTCAGAGTCTAAAAACAAGGAAGACAATCAGTGTAGTGCATGAGAAGGATGGTCTGCACCATCTTGATCCAGCTTTGTCTTCTACAGCCGCTTCAGCTTCTTCCATTAGTATTTCCCCTCTTCATTGGCAATACAAATTAGAACAAGTTTCTCTTTCCAAGCTCCAGCAAATGACCCTTAGTTGCAAGACCGTCTCTCATATTGACTGTGAAGTATATGAGCTGGGAAAGCATCATTGTACTGTGTCTCCTTCTCATAATGTTGTTAGGAGTTCTTCGTCATTTCCTTTAGTCCATTCGGATATTAGAGGTCCATGTCGTGTCAAAAGTCGGTCTGATTTCTTTTGATTTATTACTTTGGTAGATGATAATTCTCGTTTGACTTGGTTATATTATTGAAAGATAATTCACAATTCATGTCTGTCTTTAAGGAATTTTATAATGAAATACAAAAACCAGTTTGCTGTTTCCCTTAGGTTATGGTTGTTTGCAGGGTTTTGGTGAGTAGGGAATAATGGGGTGGGAAGGTTGTCAGACTTTCCCAAAAACATGGGAAAATAAGGTGTTTGGATACCACAGGTGGGAAAGTTTTTAGACAAACTTTGCAAGTCAGGTTTTCATGTCGATTGGGTGTCTTCTCCACCCCACCCCCTTCAAAGTCCCATCGATTTGGTGGAACTCTTGCAGGAAGTTGAAGGAAACTTCAGTAATCCCAACCGCGTGGATACCAATCATGGATTGCGCAATTCAAAGAACTCACCCAATAAAAGCATAGAGGTTTTATGTATCCAGAGTCAATCAAGAAGTTCATGATACGTTGATAACTAAATTTAAACATAAAAAGAACAATAACAAATTAATTCGAAATGTATTCTGTAAATGCGAACCTGTAGTTTGATAGTGATACCACGCTCTCTCTCCAGATCCATATTATCCAAAAACTGCTCCTTCATCTCCCTCTTCTGCACCGTACCAGTCATCTGCAGCAACTTATCGGCTAAAGTAGACTTCCCATGATCAATATGAGCAATAATACAGAAATTCCTTATATTCGAAACAGGAACCTGTCATCATCAAACAAACAAAACTTCAAAACAACCAACTCTGCAAAAAAAACTAACTCACAGCTTCAAATCTGTTTTCCTCCATGAAAAATACCTTCAACAGACGATCCCGACCAGCATTGACAGTGGATTCAGCATCCAATACGTCCTTCGATTTTGTTCCAGTGGTCTGGCAGGAGACTCTCAGGGCTCGACGACAGCTCGAACTTGAAGTGGAATTATAGAGTTTGGAAACAGAAAGTGGTGCAGAAGAAAATGTGAAGCTTCTTCTGCCACTGTGGAGTTGCGTTGGAGTGTTAGCAGATAAGAGAACCGTGAGTCGAGAGAGGTCTGTAGCCATTCTCGGAGCGGAGCACTTGACACTTGCTTGTAGCGTTGGAGTCTATAAAAATATAGTGCGTGTTCTGAGCCACAAAAGATCAGCGAGGGTTTGAGTGCTAATTCAATCTTGAATCGGACCGATTCATGAACCGATCCGCTTTTCATCATAAAATATCATTCTCGATTTCTGAATAGACACAATTATGGATTTTTTGCCTCCTCTCTTGTTGCTGAAGTTATACAAGATAGTTACTCCTTGAGTTTGCAATTCTTGCTGGAATTGTGTGTCCAACAAATCCGAATTATTAAATTATTAAATTTAATTTTTTATATTTTATTATTTTATTTGAGATTTATAAGAATGTTCCATAAGTGTTAACCTAAAATTAGTATGAACTAGGAACAGGACTGGACATCCTGTTTATATGATTTCCATATAACATGTTACGAGAAATGGTGATTTCGATACATGGATGTGGGTACAAGTCGAGAACATGTATAGATAAAAATCTGGTATGTGTATCTTATGTATTGCTACTGGTTATGTGTATGATATGTTTATCCGCCACTCGATAACCCTTAGACCTGCGAGATTCCATTTGTTGCAATGTAGCATTACGGATTTTGCTAAGTAAATGGTTGATGTCCAATCAGACTATAAACTAGTAAATTGAATTCGTGATCCTGCATTGTAAGCAAAGAGGTTTCTCAACATGGCATCCACTGACCATTTATGGGGAATATCTAAGAGATAAAAAGTCAGTGATTGGTCGGATAGATGTTTATTCGAAATGTTTTATAAATTTATTTTCAATATAAAATTAATATATAATATATTGATGTAATTACCGCGGTCCTTCGGGACAAAGATTTCCTCTGCCCTCGCCCTTTGTTGGTATATGGTGACATAGAGTTTCGAGAGATACATGTGTGTGTGTATGGATGTGGATAACATTGTCAATGTATGATATCGATAAATGGGGGATTGGGGTCATGCATTAAAATATGCTAATACAATGAGAAGTCGCCACCTAGGGTTAGGGCCTAGGACCCATTAAGTGTAGCCCTACCCGTGGTGAGCGGAATCGGGCTACGTGACTCCATATGGTCCGACCAAAGGTTCGGGTAAGGGGTCAGGTTACGAGTGTGGGAAGGTGTTAGGCACCCACCTCGCCCGGCCGAAGCCGGTCTCTTTGTGTTAGATGCTACATAAAGACGAATGTTGTCTCTCTCTTATTACGGGGATGGGGGATATTATGAACTACATCCGGATGCTATGAATTGAACTAAAGCATAATAAACTACATTATATATGTGAAAAATGCGGACTAAAACGGTAAAATATGAAAGGACTACATTGGATCAACAAAAATGCAATAATTATACCTGTATGGTTATATGCCCCTGGCTCAGGGGAGATGGATGAATGGACCGACGCTGTTTCTTTCTCGGCAGAGTAACGGCTCTTTCGAGTGATTTGGAAAAGAGTAAACAGACAGAATAACGTCTGTAACAAAGGAGTTTCGATGGTTATCTGTGTACAAACGGGATACCAAAGCCAAAGAGCCAAAGCGCTCTATACTCAGAGAGACAATCGAAGGATCTGTCCACCACAAGAAAACTTCAAATACTCACACACTCATGAGAGAAGGAGGGGAAATGAGGGTGAAAAAGGGGGAAAAGAGGCTAGGAATCACTTGGGGAGGGTCTCTCCACCCAAAATTCCTTGGGAAATGTGGGAGGGGACCCTCCTATTTATAGGGAGGGACCCTTTCTCTCTCCTGACCGGATAATTCCTCCACGGCGCCGTGGAGATGTCCACGGCTCCGTGGGTGACGTCAGCAGGCTGATGTCACACCCCCTCATGGCGCCGTGGAAATCCGGTACACATCCCCACGGTGTCGTGGGAAGGTGCCCACGACGCCGTGGGAAGAGTCCACGGTACCGTGGGAGCGCAGTGCCATTTTTCTTTGTTTTTAGGTCTAAAATGGGCCATTTTGTGCTCAGCATAGTTCTTGGTCTTATGGGTCAGGTATCTTTGGGTCTGAAAAGAGCGAGAGTGCGTCGTCCATCGTCCATGTCCCGTTGTCATCATTGCCAATCAGGGGGTGACAAAAAATCAACGTCTACAATTGAATTTTGATTTCGAAATTTTTTGGCCGTCCAATCACGGTCACATATTCTCTCGATCAATGTGCATGATGAATTAGGGATTAGTAGCATTAAAGTACATAACCTATAACTCATTATGGGATATTAAGAAAGTGGAAGGGCTTATGCGTAATAAAAGAGTTTATTGGACACATGATATTATGTGGGAGAACAATATATTTATGGTTAAATATCTTTTTATATTATGGCAAGAGATATTATGAGAATATCTCATGAACCATAGTTTAGAAAGATTGTATCCGTTTTGAGTTTTTTGTCTTCACTTTAGTAGAAAATTGGAGTCGCAAAAATTAGAAAATTCATAAAACACAAAAATGGAAGATTGAACCAAGGCCAAGATGGAAGGGGATTACTTGAGATCCAAGGATCTCTAAAATTATAAAAGAGGGAGAGGGAAGAGCCTCTCCACAATTTTGGCAGTGCTCCCCCCCTCTCCATGCTTTCTCTCTCTCTCCTCTCTCTCTTGTGGTGTGTGATTGAGTAAGACTTGAGTTTGAGAACTCAAGAGGTTTTGGTAATTTGGCTTCTTCTACAAATTGCAAGGATTGATCAAACTTCAAAGTGTTAGATAAATTTTTTCAATCTCCATATTTGCACAAGTTGAAAGACCTATTATCTATAGGAGGAGTTATGCTTGCGACTCTAAGGAAACCATGATTTTATTTTGAAATTGCTTCATCCCTACTCTTGATCATGAACAACAAGCATTGATCCGATCCAAATTCCGTTGCGCATCGGGTTTATTCCCAATAACAATTCTCTCATGTGGTGCATAGCTCAGATTGTCAGGTTGTGGTGGTGACTTTTAATTAGGCTATTACTTTGTGAGTTGATGATATTTCTTGTCTTATATCTCAATACCGTGTATTTTTCGTACATTCCTCAACAAATTAACAACGAAGCTCATACCATAGCTACTAGGGCCTCCTCTTTGTTTCGTCTTATGTTTGATGGTTTACCCCAACCCCCACCCTCACCCTCACCCTCACCCTCAGTCCCTCACCCTTTTTTGTTATCTTGTACCTCCTTCCCAATGGAGATCCTCCATTTGGAGCCTTTAGTTTTGAGTAGTGTGGTTTCTTTCTTATCTGATAAATCAAAATTATACCGGTCAATCGTGGGCTGCCACGTGTCCTAGCTCAAGAGGGAAGACCATCCCAAGCCCGACCACCTTACGTCTCACTTGATTGGCCCAGAAGGCAAAGAACCAATAAAGACGTCCAAGACCAAGTACTACACGCAAGCTACTAACATCACCGATGAGATATATATCACCTCATCACTTGAAGGTACCACCTACCAGAGGTACAATTCCAAACGAACTCATGCACCAAGGACCTTATCCAATATACAGGGATGCATGCATGTGTATCTACCGAGAACATCTTCCCTACTGGGACTCTACCTCCCATGCGAGAGCAACCAACCAAGAGATGAATCCTACCAACTAGGAACGCCTATCTATTACGATGACTACTCGTTATCAATTGGGACTCTCCACACCGCCTCACTCCACTATAAAGAGATCTAACTTAGGCATCAGAGAGTCCTAGGCCGGAACCACACCGGTTCTCCCTTGTCACCAAGGTCCTTTTGTAGGTTGCGGAACTCGAAGGGACCACTCAGCAATTTCTTGACGCAACATTATCCTTCTACTAAATAAAAAATGTTCTTATCTTAAGAAAAAGGGGAAAGTTTTCATACACGACTATGTAAGCCATGTATGTGAGAGGGTGGGAGTTTCAAGGCATTAATTAATGGGTAGAGGTTTATGACTGGGGGTGTCAATAATGCTCGGCTAGCCCGAACCCGCCCTGAGCCCGGCTCGAACCCGACCCTGATCTACTAGCCCGAAGGGCAGGTTAGGGTTGAGTTTTGACTGACTCTGGCAGGGTCGGGTCGGGTCCAAGATAAGACCCCGGGCTTAGCCCAGCCCGGCCCAGACCCGACCCTGTATTAGTTATAAGCATTTATATTTGTAATAATATATAATATTATAAGTGAGAATACAAAAATGCCCATAAGAGTCTAAGAGATGAGTAACCCTAATCCCATATTCCCTTTTCGTTTTTCAATTTTCACTCTTCAGGCTTCATCCACAAGAAAAGTTGCCGCTCGACGCTAGCAGTCTGCCTTCCTCTTCCTCGGTTCCTCTTTCCTGGATTCACTTGACGATCAACAACCAAACTCGTTTCAGCTTGCTTAATCTCATAATCTGTTGGTAATTGCTACACACTAGATCTGTTTCTCTCCAAATTTTATGTTTGACACATTATTACTAATATCTTTGAAGTTATAAGATCGATTCTTTAATTTCCAGGTCTGAAATCACCAAACAACAACCAAACTCTGTTTTGAGAATTTTTTTCTGCAACTAGGCTATTGCACCACTTAAATCCTCCAAGTATTGTTTTCTGGTCTGGATTACGAGGAGACCCTAAGTTCTAAAATCATAGACTTGTTTGAGGAGTTATAGTTTATTCTTTGATAAGGTTTGACCATTGGGTTTATGTTCCTATCATGGGTTGAAGATGGTACTGTTCACTAATTATATAGCAAAAACCATTTCCCAAAAAAATAAAATTAAAGTCAAGGTTAGGTCAGGGACAGGGTCAATCAAGGCCAACCTGACCCTATCAGGGTCAATTAGAGTCGGGCCAACCTGACCCTATCAGGGTCAATCAGAGTCGGGTCGGGTTAGGGAAAACCTTGGCAGGGTCGGGACTGGGTTGAGGGTTTCTTGGCCCTGCCAGGGTTGGGTTGGGTTAGGGTTTAGGTTAAGGCCTCTAGGGTTGGGTCAGGGTTTAGGGAAGGCCCTGCCTAACCCGATCCATTGACACCCCTATTTATGACTTTTCCAACTCTTTGTGAGAGGGAACACGACCGTGCATGCTTATACGGCCGTGTATGAAAACTTCCCCCCTAAGAAAACAAAAAAACTTTAAATATGTAAATTACAAGACACAATAAGTAGGATGAAATTTTAATCCTCCCCACAAGCTACTTAAATTAAAATTATAATTATAATTTTAAACAATAAGGAAAAAGAACGCTATCTGGTTGCGTAGCTTGCGCAGCTCATGTGCCTAGACACAGATGTGTGAGAAAGTACTCCACTAGACGCACTACCCCATGAAAGAATACAAATTTCACTCATACGATGCTTGTGTGGCTCAGATAGCGATCAATTTAAGGAGTATTCTAATTATTCAAATAAAAGATAGTTGTCAGAAATAAGAATAACTTCATTAAAGTAGCTTAAATAAGAGTAACTTCTTATTAATAAATGAAGTAAATACTAAGTAGGTACCTCATTTACACAAATTGTCTAATTTTTGTGTGTTTCGATTTCGATATATTTCTCAGGTAGCCATCGAGCAATTCTCGATCCATTTCTAATTCCGAATAGGAAAAAGAGATTAAAATAGTAACAAGAACCAGATTCACCAGGTCTGTTGTTGTGTTTGTGTTTGGAAGTACAGTTTATGATTTGAGATTTGCTTTCTTCTTTGATCGGTTTGATGTTGATTGAAGCAGTTGAGGTGAATTTTAGAAAGAAAAAAAAGCCAGTAATGTAAACGAAGTCCTGATCAGTGCAGAATTATTGGCCTTGCGCGTTTTGTTGAACACGTTTGTGGTGTGTGATTTTCTCTCTTTTTATTCTTCCTCCCTCTTCTGGGTTTTGGTTCTTTGTGGAATCCAAGATTTATGAGGAAAGATCCAACGTCTGTTGGCTGTTGCTTGATGTTATCCATTTGATGTGATAGAGATCCAGGTGCGAGTCAGTTGAATGTATGAGCTTCAAGTTGCAGAAAGCTTTTTTTTTTTGATAAACAAGTTGCAGAAAGCTCCTTGAAGTTTCAGGGGAATGAGGGATTTCTCAGCTTTTTGTTGCCACGTTAATTTAGATTGGAGGAGAAGATATGGGTAGATGCAGCTTATGAGTTTGCTCAGAGAGGGTATCTCAGGATTCTAAGCTCACCCGACAATGGTTTCTGTAGAATAATTGGATATTGTTTTTGCAGAGCCAAGACTTTGGCTTCGTCAAGAAAACGGTTTTCGACTATGGCCGCATTTCCACGGACGCTTTCTTCCATTGCAGTTGTAGGGGGGGTATTAGCTTTGTTCTTGATTTTTGCTTCATGGGGTCTGATTTCGTATCCTATAGGTTCCACTGTTCAAGGGTATCTACTTGGGATTGACCATTCAAAGAAATCTTTACTGCCTGGTGGCAACGATTCTGAGCGTGTGCTTCCTCGGCCTGAAGCTTCACAAGATGCTATTCGTGGTTTCGTTGATCAGAAACCCTCTTCTGTTGGTGATGATGTAGTAAACAAGAGTTTGATCCTAAAGGTTCCAAATTTACCTTCTGATTCAAAACGAGGAGCTGGGTCTGTCAGTTCTGGTGATCCCAATTCTCCGAAAGCCAAGAAGATTGATCAGAAAGCAGCATCAGTTCCCTCATTGGCCTCCGATTCGATCCAAGAATCCAACAAGCCCATTAGTATTTCGGAGTCTCCGAAGGTTTTGGAAGCTGAGATTACTCAACCACCATTTTCAGGTTTGTCCAACACCTCAAAGGTTGGTGATCAAGAGGCCAACGGTAGTACCTTGAGGCTGGATGGTAAACCGGATTCTTCTTCAAATTCAACGTTGGTGACTTCGCCTTCTACATCTCCTCTGGCCGGAAAGTCTAGCAAAATTGATTCAGTTTATTCAGGTATCTTTCTATATCTATTTTCTCCTATGTCTTTATCATATTACATGTGATTCTTCTGCCACTTTCTTTTGAACCTCCGGAGGAATTTATAGTCCTTTCATCTTTATTATGTTTGTTTAGCTGATGGGTTCCCCTTGCACAGCCTTTCCTTAACTGTGAAATGCTCCAGGTAGTGTACCTTTTGTCTGTCTATATTACTTCTTTTTGTATCTATAATTTACACACTTTATTTTTGGGGTTAGAATGATGAAGATCTTGTGCTAGATAAGCCATCCATAGACGTGATAAACTGCACTTTCCACAGATATTTCTGACTACTTTTTTTGGTTATCCATTCAAAACCCACTCATCCCCACCCTTCCCCGGGGGAAAAAGGTTGATTATTATCCTTATTTAAATGCTTGTCATGGAGGGTAGCTTTGATTTTATTGCAGTGTAAGTGACTAATGGAGTGTTGTGGGTTTCTATGTTTTCTTGTGACTTAATTAATTTCTTAATGAATTCATCTCACTTTATAATTTCTTTTGATTGCTACCTCCTAAGGTGCATCTCTTGTTTAAAAGTATTGTACTTCCTTAATTTATTCAATGGCTTTTTGCAACTGAACTAGAGGTTTCAAGATCTATAATGCATTCAAATCTAGCAACTACATTCTAAAGTTTGAAGTGCATAAAAGAAAATTAATGCCATCTAAATGGATTACCAATAATATGGAAGGGGTGTGTAAATTACTGGAGGTTCTCTTTTAAAGGTATTGAGACCTCAGCCTATGAATTCCTCTGTTAGGAAATGGAAGGATGTTTTATGGCATTTTATTCTTGAAAATAGGGAAAAGGGATGGGAAAGAGAAAGGCAGATAAAAGGTTTTGATCTCTACTCTTAATTATGAGAAGAGGGAACAAATGGGCAAGGATAACAGCTAGGGCTGGGAGGGGTCAAAGTGATATTCTTAATCATAGATTTTAGAGATTTCAGTGTTAATTGCCTAGATTTATGGTGGACCTGAATTTTGTTGAATTCTCCAGTGCTGGAGAACTTGTGGTGTTCCTTTTTTATTTTTTTGCTGTGTTTGTCGGTTTTCTGTTGTGTATCCCTTGTTTAGCTCCTGTTCGAGAGAGCTTGACCTTTGTGGTGTTGCGTTCTTTCCTTTTTTCTTTTTCTTTTTTGTCATAAATTCTTGATTTATCACCAAAAATAAAAAAAGAACCATTCCAAATAGACTTGAACCAATGCCGGTTTTGATAGTGAGCCTATTTTTTTTTACCCCTTTTGCAATAAAATCTCTTGAGGGCATGGTGGAATTTCATACTCTCTCTTAAGAATGTGAATGTGAGAAAAGGCCCATTCCATTTCTTTCAACCATTCGGGATATTGGTTCTGATTTCAGTCAATTCGTCTCAAGTTTCTAGGCTGAGGGCGGGCCTTGGTGCAGCGGTAAGGTTGCTCCATTGTGACCATGTGGTCACTGGTCACGGGTTCAAGTCTGGAAACAGTCTCTTTGCGAAAGCAGAGGTAAGGCTGCGTACATTGTGACCCTCCGCAGACCCCGCTGTGGTGGGAGCCTCGAGCACTGGGTACGCCCTTTTTGTCTCAAGTTTCTAGGCTCATGACCACTGTCCTATCAGTCTTCAAGCTTTTATTAGTAGTAGTTATAAAACGGACGCAATCTTAATTTTCCATCCATTTTGTTCTGTGTTTGGTGATCTTTCTTTGTGTATGGGGATTGAGGATATGATATTATTCATTGAAGCTTTTTTGTTTAGGAAAACTAGTGGGACAGCACATGCATTACATGTGAAATATGTTTGTCATATATTGTGTTAATAGCTCAATTTTTATTGTGAAGAAAAAAAGGTAACTTTTTTAAAGCAGATAACATGCGTATGAATGATTTTTCTTGAAAGAAGGAAGAGGGAGGATCGAATTGAAGTCCGATGCCAAAAGAAATGAAAAATTAGGGGCAAAGAGCGCAAGTGTAGCACATTTTGAGTGTGATCAGGCCTTGTGTTTGTAAGAATTTTATTTTATTTTATTTTTTTTCAGTTGTGCATATAAATGATGTTAATGACAAATTGGTAAAATAGCCAAATATAGAAGACGAGTATCTCTGGGATGAAAGTTAAGGATGCAAATAAACAGTGTAGTGGTGAGGAGACAATGCTCTTTCAATTGGTCGTAGAGATTTTATTTAATATTAAGGGATTTAGTAAAGATGTATTGCCATTAGACTACCCTATCATTATATTCCTTCAACAAAATGATACTGGAATAAAATAAATAGATAAATAAAAGAGAGAGAGAGAGAGCATTGTATCTTTGGAAGACTATCTATATGAGATTTTGTAATCATGAAGCTATGAGCATTTGATTTTTATTTTTATTTTTTAAAGGCTATAAGTATTTGATACATGAAGTCATATTTTATAATGGACTTTCCACATTTTCCCTATATGAAGTATCTTTTTTCTGGATTTGTTCTGCTACTGACTTAGCCATGCTCATCTTTTGGGTATTTTTTTCATATATAATATTAAGTAGAAAACAGATAAGTTCCCTTCTGAGTCTCCATAAACTGATTATTGTAATGATAGCCCGGTGCATTGACCATGGTCAGCATGTTCTATATGAAGTCACATCTTATTTGCTATGACTTTAGTTATAACTTCTCTTATGCCAGAATTTCCACTCTGGATTTCACATGCCAGAGTACACACCAACATTGTTCTTGCTGCTCCAATTGCCCCTTCATTGTGGAATGATGTTCTAGAATGAACTAAGAGTTTGTAACTAATATGCAAATAAACTCTCTAATCTACTTTACTGCTACTCTGGTTCATAAATTGTAAAGAGTTACACCGACATATCCCATATTGGCACCCTCAGCTCCCTTTGTCCATTAGAGAGAGAGAGAGATGCCAGCTCCCTTTGTCCATTAAGAGAGAGAGAGAGGATGATGTAACTGCATTCTTGCAACTAATAGTGGTGTGGGTCTGTGCACATCAGTTTTCCTTGAGGCTATGTTTGTTTCACCATAAAGTATTTTATTGGATTTGTTGAAAACCAGACAAAATTTTATTAGGAATAGAAAAAGGGAAATTTACTGATACACGTTACAAAAAGTTAGAGAACAACATCCATTTCAAAATAGGATGCTGTTTTTACCAAAAATAGTGATGATTTCTTGATGATTGGTACTCTTGGCACCCATAGAGGACTCCGCCCCCATCATATGGCTGGATTATGTCCCCACTCAATCATGTTCAAATGTGCTTATTAGTCATGTCCAATAAAAAAAAATGCCAAATAGGGGTGAAATAAATAGCTGTGTCTATGCATAACAAATAAACAATGTTATTGCATGTACTAGTAGTCTAGTACTGTAATTTGCTATCATTAAACCAATTGACTCATGGTTTTGGTCAGTGCATCGATCATCCTACCCTACTGTAAAATACATGTATTGCATGGGTTGAGATTATAAATTTGGTTCTGTTACCACTTTGTGGTTGTAACTTTTAATTGTGAGGAGTTGATCCTTGCCAAGAGCTACCCAGTAGGGGTACCATAAATGATATTCATTATACTCTTCAAGAAAGTTTTATCTATATCTTATTATTTCTTCTCTTGGGTTGATTGCTGATACTTTGACTCGTTGTGTATTATTTAGAGACCTGTGACCTGTACGATGGCAAATGGTTATACGATTCAGCTGGGGCATTATACACAAACAACACATGCCGTGTACTAACACAGATGCAGAACTGTCAAGGCAATGGAAGGCCCGACAAAGACTATGAGAACTGGCGATGGAAACCATCTCAGTGTGACCTCCCCCGGTTCAATGCAACAAAATTCCTTGAGTTAATGAGAGGGAAGACATTAGCATTTATTGGTGATTCAGTCACCCGGAACCAAATGGAGTCTATGTTGTGCATTCTTTGGCAGGTAATTATGTAGGTATGCTGAATCTTTTACAAGTTTATAGAGCATCATCAAACACCTGCCTGGTTCCATTACATTGGTGGTGTCTGATGGTTCTAACTTCTTGCTGATTTGTGGAGTATTGACCAGTGAGCTCCACTGCTGGTGAAAAGTTGGACTCCGTTAAATTGAATGTATTGGTTTTAGCACATGCTGGATAATTGCATTCTATCTCCTATTACATTTTCAGGTGGAAGTTCCTAAAAACCGTGGAAACAAAAGAATGCAACGTTGGTACTTCAGATCGACCTCTGTGATGATTGTTAGAATATGGTCATCGTGGCTCATCCATAAGACACCAGAGGCATTTGACTTTGCTCCAGAGGGAGTGGTTAAGCTCCACCTCGATAAAACTGACGAGGACTTCATGGAATACCTTCCGACCTTTGATGTGGTGGTTCTTTCTTCTGGTCATTGGTTTGCCAAGCAATCGGTATATATCTTCAACAATGAGATTGTTGGCGGACAGCTTTGGTGGCCTGATAATTCTCGTCCAAGGAAGATTAACAACGTTGAAGCTTTTGGGATCTCTGTTGAGACAATTCTTACTGCAATTGTTACCCACCCTAATTACACAGGCCTGACCATTGTCCGATCCTACTCACCTGATCATTATGAAGGTGGTGCCTGGAACACAGGTGGGTCATGCACAGGGAAGGTTAAGCCTGCCTTGGACAGCGAACTCGTTCCCAATGGGTTTACAGATGCAATGCATCAGAAGCAAGAGATGGGTTTCGATCATGCGATCAAGAAGCAAGCGAACAAATCAAAGTTGAGACTAATGGACATAACGAAAGCATTTAGCTATCGTCATGATGGCCATCCAGGTCCATATAGGAATTCTGACCCTAATAAGATCACAAAGCGCGGCCCTAATGGACAGCCTCCGCCACAGGATTGCTTGCATTGGTGCATGCCAGGCCCAGTTGATACATGGAATGAGCTTGTGCTTGAAATCATAAGAAGAGAATTCCAGGCAATTGACAAGGCCCCAGTATGACCATATGGCAGTTCAGTCCATTGGGTTTAGTCTATTGTTTGTATAAGTTGTAATTTTATACATGTGAAATGGTAATTCTTTGGCAAAGATCAACAGATATTTATTAGAGGAAGACTAGCCGACTCCTCTTCAACTAATCTACGTAGATTTTGTAGGCTAAGGGAAAAATCTGATCCCAGTGAAAATTGGCAGCTAGGTTGTGCTCTATCATTTAAAAGTGTAAATTTTAATTTATCAAAGCTGAATGAGAGTTCATTCTGAAAGGCAAATTGGAGATGCTCTGTATTTTTTCATCCCTCAAATCACTTTTCTTTCTGGAACATTTTATGGCTGCACATTGAATAATTGATTCCTATTCCACGACTCACAATTGCATTGTGTTAAGAAACTTTGAGTTTGAAGAGCCTAGGATTGCATTGAGATTACCCTGTTTCTGAGTACAGGTTACTTAAGGTCATGTGACAAAGGCAGTTGTAGTGCGAAAAAAACTAAAAGAATAGGAGAAAAAAGATGTTGAAGGTGACAAGGATAGAATTTATAGTCCTCACACAAGACAGTTGAATGGGAGGAGGAAATCAAGCAGATAATTAGGCCTTATTTGTTTCTATGTTTAAGACACCAGAATCCTTATTTTATGTTTTTTTTTTTAATTAAGAATGAAAATAATTTAATTAAACAAATGTTTTCAACATTGTCCCTAATCAGACTTGAAAATCATTGATATTCTATTGCTACTATCTTCTTGTCTTTCTTCTTAATACATACAGATCTAAAAGTATTCATGAGTTCAAAATTATTATAAACTAAGTTATAGTTCTTCCAAGTATTCATGAGTTCAAAATTATTATAAACTAAGTTATAGTTCTTCCAGGCTAAGGCCATCTTTAGTAGTTCTTTGCATCAAAAGATCCACCACCTCTGGTGAATTAGTTGGAATTTTCTAAATAATGGTGTGGGACTTTAGTCCCACATCGGTTATGGAGAACTCTTGGCTTATATGTGATAATTGTCTTTTATCACATGTTATAATTAGAAATGATTGTACAGTGCACTTGCGAGCGAGGATGCTAACCATCCAAGCGCGTACGCGTACGGTGCAATGTGGTGCTTTGATGGCGCACGTGTGCATCGTCGCAATCAGGTGTCTTAATCTTTTCGGGATCAACGGTCCATGAGTCAGTGCGATTGTTTAGGTTCCAACCGTTGGATGGGTGACTGGTCAAAGGGGGAATGCAACCCTTGGTCCAACGTTGAACCCAGTGGTTGTAACCCAGTTGAACAGCCACTGAGCCCAATGGTTGTAGCCCATATGAATAGACATGTCCAAACCTATATATAGCCCACGAGTTCAGTCATTCAATTAAAACAAATTTTTTATATAGTTTCAAGTGATTACTGTTTTTGCAAATCAGTAATCAGTCCAGTCTGATTTATCTTGGGAGGTAGGTTTGCTGCAACCCGGTTGTAGCAATAGAATGCAAATACTGTCTTCAGGACAGAACGACCTCGTTCAATTCAAGCCAGATCTCTGTCATCTTCCTTTTTGATCTCGGATTACTAATAGAATCTTTTCAAAACTTTAGATGTGCCCACCCTTGCCAGTGCACCCCCTGCAATTCTGATTATTGAGAGTTCCCTACAAATCCATTGTTAACATATGCCACTAGATATTGCGCATTAGATATCAAAATAGAGGCCCATCCTTCAAAACTAGTATTTTGATCGAAGTTGCCTTCAACAAATGATTTACCATGAACCCCCCCCCCCCCCCGGGTAATAGCCTTTGGCACTCAAGGAGCGAATAGACTATTGTACCTTCATGGTGAGAAAAAGTGGTTGGGTCATGACTCATTGGATGGATGCTAAGATCAGTAACCCATTTCTGATGGAATTGGATACTTTCATTGCTCATATAAGGCTCTCTTTCGTATGATTTCGATAATTATCTCATAGGATGATTTCAATTTCTGAAGGTGTTTGATATATTTTTTGAACTTTATTTAGGTAACTTCGAAATCAATTTCAATAGAAATCCTTAAATAACTGTTAAGTTATCTCATTTTTTAGAAAGAAGTCCATTTCAACTATTTCATGCACATATGATCATAATGAGGGTAAAAATATCATTTGACATTTGCAATAAGCCACTCTCTCAGTCTCTCTCTCACCCTTTTTTGTAATCCTTGGTCCACCCTCAAATACAAAAACAGGAGTGTACTCAATGCACAAGGCTCCCTCAAATAATAATAATAATAACAATAGTAAAGGCTCTCATTCATATGATTTGAAAAATAATTCTAATTATATTTTAGTCAAATGTATAATAATTATATTTGACTAATAGTCCTAAAGCCCTTATTGTTATGTCATTATTATTATTAAGGTAAATGATACCTAGGGTACCCAACGTTGATAAAATTGTAAGTTGGGTACGCTATGTTTTTGTTTTTTGGTAATAGTTGGGAATTCTGTTTGAATTCATATCATTTGAGATGTCTCACATTTCAGAATATGAAGCTTGAGGTACCGTACGTTTCACCATTTATGTTTGAGGTTCTTTATTTTTAAAAAAATTAAATTTTACCCTTGCCCTACCCACTCCCTACCCACTCCCTCCTCACTCCCTTGCAACCCCACTCCACCAGTCCCGCTTTCCCCCGTAAATCCGCTCCTCACCACCACCTCCACCAACGTCGCCACCCCCATCCACCCCCTCCCTCCCCTACAACCTAGCCCCATCCCTATCCTCTCCCCCGCCCCTGCCCTTTCACAATTGCTCCACCCCAACAGCTGAATTTAGTGTTGCTTTACAATGATTCCAATTCAGTTGTAGAGTGACAATCGATTTAGTGTTTATATATTATTTATTTATTTATTTTAGGATTTTTTACAATTATCACTCCAAAAACTTTCATATCTACTATTACATTTCCCAAAACTTTCAAACAACTGTTACCTTTCCATGTTGCATACTAATAACTAAGTGACCCCCACCGTTACAGACCCGTAATGAAGGGGATTAGTAGTGATACTGTACCGTTGTCACAGAATTTGTAGGACGAACATGCCCTTCGTCTAAAGTTAAATTTTTTACAATTATCACCCCAAAAACTTTCATATCTACTATTACCCCCCCCAAAAAAACTTTCAAACAACTGCTACCCTCCCTTGTTGCATACTAATGACTAAGTGACCCCCACCGTTACAGACCTGTAATGGAGGGGGTTAGTAGTGATACCGTGCCGTTATCACGAAATTTGTAGGACAAAAATGCCCTTCGTCCAAAGTGAAATAAAACAATCTTCAAAGGGTACCTTCACTTTCTCTTCACTTCACCTATTGCAGCAAATCGGAGGAAGAAGAACTTCGTCGGTGGCCAAAACATCACCTGCTGAAGAAGTTCATCAACGCGATCCAAACAAGCAGCAATGGACTTCTCGCCAGCTGAGGAATTCCAATCCCTGGATGTGGAGAGTAATTCATCATTCATCAATGGTGTCAAGGAAGGCTGAGGCATCAACGGAAACAGACCAAATGGGCTGATCAACCGAGACATACTGAGAGAGCTGACGATCAAGAGATTTCAGAGTCTGCTCCAAGGCAGCATAACTTCGAGGATCATCACTGTTGATCTTCTCAGACAACTTCTCTCTGGAGAAGCGGTCGTCGAAGGAGGGGAAGAATTGAAGAATGTCATCAACCATGGTCTCACTCCGGCCAAGAGTCTTAGCAATGTGGCGAGCCACAACGATGAGTTTGTCTTCACCGTTTTCAACCATTAACGTCTGAACTTATACGATTCAATCCAAACTCTCTCTCACCTAAGGCAATAACCACATCACTGAGATTGAGAATGAAAGAGGGATAAGGTTTTCTGTACAGATTTGGCTTCGAAAATGGTAATCAAGAGAAGAAAAGGTATCTGTGGCGAAGTGTTGGATATGGATAGGGAGACAAGAAGATGAGATAATAAAGGGTTATGGTTCTCCTTCAAGGAACGCAGTTTCTGTGAAAGAGAGTAGCTATAGTAGTAAATCATCCTAATTCCTATGGAGGGCAGGTCGTCGAGACGAAGAAAACAAAAAAATAACCCTTGGAAGATTGTTTTATTTCACTTTGGACGAAGGACATTTTCGTCCTATAAATTCTGTAACAACGGCACAACATCACTACTCACCCCCTCCGTTACGGGTCTGTAACGGTGGGGGTCACTTAGTCATTAGTATGTAACAGGGGGGGTAGCAGTTGTTTGAAAGTTTTTTTTGGGGAAGGGGTAATAGTAGATATGAAAGTTTTTGGGGTGGTAATTGTAAAATATTTCATTTTGGACGAAGGGCATTTTCGTCCTACAAAATTTGTGACAACGGCACAGTATCACTACTAACCCCCTCCGTTACGGGTCTGTAACGGTGGGGGTCACTTGGCTCTGTATGGTAATGCTTCTGTTTTTTTTTAGTGTTTTTGGATCCAACACACTTTTATGTGTTTCTGTGTTTTTTGAGTGTTTCTGGGTCCTAAAATGCTGTATGGTAACCCTGAAAAAAAAAACGTTTCTAAAGTTTAGAAGAAACAGAAATATGTATGGATCACACTTAACAGAATCGTTTCTATTGATCCACACCAACACATTTCAATCTCCTTGTTGTCACCTAATTTCAGATTTAGATAATTAGGAATATAAAGAAAGAGGGTTTCCATTTAACTCTTACAAAAATGAATCTTAGTTTTGCTAGTCAAATGTTCTTATTTGTGGACTCACTGCATGAAGATGCAGTCCTACATTTTCCCTTCTGTTCTGCTCTTCCTATTTCTTTGTTATATTTTTTCTGCAATCATCCATAACTTGAGAACAATGGCCATCATTTAGAGCACATAAACCTTGCAATTATCAACCACTGCATCGAATCTCAAGCCTACACCATTCCTTAACAATTCCCTCCAGCTTATTGGCATATAAACCACATAAACCCAACAGATTGAAAGGAAATGTAAAAATACGAAGAACCTGAATGAACCACCCATCTAACTTAAAACTACTCAAAAACACTAGAAACCACTCCCATCCTGACCAGCACCACATATTGGCTGGATAAGAAATCTTTTTGAGTTTCTTGAAATTCCTAAGCTGTTAGGTTAGTTTTGCCGTTGGGATAGAAGTATATTGCCCATTGATGCCCTCCGATGGTGAACATATCACTTGATATGTATTTTCCTGCACCCATCCCCTTCGCAAGAGAGTATCCCTTTATTGTGAATTGATGCGAACCATTCATCATCTCGTCGATGGACTTGGAGCACGAATCCAGCGAAGGAACGTATATGGACGACAAGGAGCGTTTGTTCTGAGAGAGATTGGACTCACATTTAGCCATGATTTCATCAAATTAAGCGAACTCCTCAGACAATATGTTTCTTCTTTTTTCTCCTGGACCTTTTCACGCAATGATCAAACCCTAGCATGTAAATCGAAACACTAAAACCCCAACCTGCATATATCTACGAATTCGCATCGAAATTCGATCTTTCTTCGACCTAACTTTCTATCGTGGAAACCCAAAAGGAAAAGTTTAAATGCAGTAGATCGTCGAATCTTCCCGAAGAGGAAAGTGAAACCTTTTGATTTTTGGCAGCAGAAACGACACCCAATTGCCCAAAACCCGAATCTCAGGGAGAAGATAGCCCGCGGCGAACCCTAGAAGAAGACGCTGCAACCAGAGAAGCTTGAAGGTTCGATCGTGGTTTCAATCCCTCGCTGCCTTCGATCGCAGAGTACCTTCCAAGAAGAAGACGATAATTTTAGGGTAATTTTGATGGGTTTTATGTTTTCTAAGGAAAATACCACAAATACCCCTCTAATTAAAGACGGGCGTTGTTCCTCCGATTTTTCGAAGAAGTGTTTTTATCAAGTGAGAAACACCAAATGGGGCTCTAAAGTATGCCCAATCACCGGTTCGTTTCAAAAAACAAAAAATCAAATCGGACATACAGTTTTAAGGGTGTTTCTATTCCCCAATCACCGGTTCGTTTCAAAAAACAAAAAATAAAATTGGACATACAGTTTTAAGGGTGTTTCTATTCCAAAAAAATGAAAAAACACTAGAAACACTAAAAATGAACGTTACCATACAAAGTCATATTGCAACGGTGGAGTGTAATAGTTGTTTGAAAGTTTTGGAGAGGGATAATAGCAGATATGAAATTTTTTGGGATGGTAATTGCAAAATCCCTTTATTTTATTATTATCATTATTATTTTTATTGTCATTGTTATTATTATTTTGAAAGAGGGTTCCTTGAAAAGCACTGTGAGTCTATGACCTCTACACCAACACAAGGACCAATGAAAATATGCATAAAAACATTAAAAAGACGGGATTTTTGCTTTTCATGAGAGAGGGGTGATCATTTTGTGCCTCATCCGTTTGAGTGCATGGCCATATTGCCTAATAGGATTTGCTTCACCTATTATTGTTGTTATCATCATCAACATCATTATCATAAAAATCTATTCTTAAATTTAACTACAAAATAGATTTTTATTCCTGAAGTATTTTTTATTAATGAAACCAAATAATTTCAAAATTTTGATTAAAATTATTTATTAACTTATTTTAAGAAATCAATTTGATATTGAAATAGAAATCCAAGAAGCCTAAAAGGAGTAAGGACCTTTCATTTCATCCTGCTTTAACGAACCGTGGTGCGCACTACGCACTGTACGAGGGTACTATGAAAGCAACCCCTGGGGTCCGCTTCTGCATGAGAGAATGAAGATGCGAGGAAAGAAGATGACGCGGGGAAGCAGCAGAGCTGCGGATTCCAAGAAACGGCAGCAGTGAACTTTGACTTTAATTTCTCTATCAACTCTCAACTAATACACCAAACTCAAATTTTAAAGACCCCACCAAAGAGAAAGAAGAGGAAAATAAGATTAACACTTCAAAAACAACGAAGTCAGTCAATCGGTTGAAGTAAACAAAAGCGGAAACACACAGATTTTCGATTAAAAGCTCTGACACGGGTTGTTCTATTTGGCGTTCTTCTTCCACTTCTTGGTTCTGACCCACCAAATCGAAGACTTTTCCTTGTTTTGGGTTATCATTTCTTTGATTCTAAAGTGTGAACTCAACTGGGTTCATGGCGATTCCCTGTGAATCTGCAGTACTTGTCTAGTGGCCGCGAATCTAGGGTTTCTGTTTCCTTGTCTTGAAGCCGATCATTTCAGCAAATCTATGCTTCTTTAAGGTGTTTAATCAGTACGTTTGAATATTCTTCTGCTAATTTGGAGGCGCAGGTGGTTAGTATTTTTGGTCCTAGATGGGAGTTTCACTGAGCGATCTATGAGAAGCTAAGTATTCGAGGGCTTTGCCAGTTTGGCTTGAATTTCACAGTGATCAAGCTGGTTGATTTCCAAAACTTTTGCGGGGAAATTGTTATGTTTGTGTAATATTAGTAGCAGCAGATGTTGTTCTGTAAATTTTCCGGGATTTGCTAGAAGATGGTTCTCAGCCTGAAAATTTATTTTCTGGGTATATCCCAAAAATTTGCATGAGAGATCATTGGATGTAGTTCTGTAGATTGTCTGGGATTTGCTGGAAGTAGGTAGTGGTAAGCCTTGAAATCTTTTGTATGAGAGTGAGGTTATGGCGGGCAAGTATAAGAAATTAAACTGGGTTTAGGATTGGCTCTTCAGAAGCTTGTTTGGAGTTGCTGCGTTTGGAGCTGAAAGGGAATTATTAGGAGAGGCATGGTGGAGTAATAATGGCTCTAAGGGCTTCACCACAGAAAGCTGCTGAGATTGTGATTGAGTCGATTGGGCTAGGATACGATATTGCCATAGATCTGCGGCTGAAGTACTGTAAGAAGGAATCACCAGATCCACGTTTGATTGAGCTCGATGAGGAGCAGGGTCGAAATGTTGTTCTGCCTGGTGGTATAACAATTCCTAATGTTTCGAAATCAATAAAATGTGATAAAGGGGAGCGGATACGGTTCAGGTCCGACGTGCTCTCATTTCAGCAGGTATTAATTAAGTGCTTCTTATACTTAATTTTGATGTTTCTGTTAAGTGTTATCGAATTTAAATCTTGGCAGTGCTGATGTAAATTCTCTTTCTTTTAACTTTTTATTTTCTCTCTCCCTCATAGAGCAGTTCATGTGATTGTTTTGGCTATTAGAACTTCCTTTGAATTTAGCATCCCAGAATAAATAAATAATCTTTCTTTGGTTGATTAACCTGTCATTTTGTTAGAAACCTATGCTGGTTTGACTCAATCATTTATTGGTTCTCTGGTTTTGCATAACAAGGTGGTTTTCTATAACTAGCATATGGATAGGTTAGTCCATTTCACTATGTAGCATTTTTTCAGTTGACATGTTATGGCACTCTTCCCTGGGCATATTTTTTGCACTGGTTCCTCACTTCCTTGGTTATCCTTTAATTGTGTCCCTCCAAATCATTGGGAGTGACTTTTAGAACACATTCGATATCAGAATAAACGCTGGCAAGGAGGCTGAAGAGCTAAGAGAACTCGAGGACGGGGTAGGGAAAGAGAAAGACGAAATCAAAGACATGACTGGAGGACACAGACAGAAAAGAAAAAAGTGTAGAGTAACTTTTGTTGAGGCTTCATTTCTCTATTGGTCTTCTTTTACCGGGAAATCCTGTGACCATGTAGAGGCATACTCTCTCATGAATCATGATACGGTTTTAGGGTTGAATGAAACTAACTGAAGATAATTATAATTTACACGCTGATCCTTGTTCTGCACTTATCTATTTTCCTTTGGCCTAAGTTTACTTTCTGTCAGTGAAGGCATACTCTGACATGATACAGTGTAAAAATATTTTCTAGTCATGTTTGCATGCAATTGGCATATAATCTGTAGACCTCAAACAAACAGAGTAAGATGAATCTGGCTGATTGGAGAATAAGAGTCTTCTTTCATTTATTCTTCTTTTTTCTTGTATTGACATTTGAATATTTGATAGCCTGTACATACTTCAAACAATGCTGTATCATCCTTCATATATCATTTTTGGCAGATGGCAGAGCAATTCAACCAGGAAATTTCTTTGTCTGGTAAAATTCCCTCTGGTCTGTTCAATGCAATGTTCGAGTTATCAGGTTGTTGGCAGAAAGATGCTGCCAATACAAAAGCCCTTGCCTTTGATGGATGGTTCATTACAATCTACACAGTTGCATTGACAAAATCTCAAATGGTACTGCGAGATCATGTTAAACAAGCTGTCCCACCATCATGGGATCCAGCTGCATTGGCAAAGTGAGAATCTTACCTTCTCATGTTTAGTAACTTTTTTGTGGAATTATGTCTTTGGAGCTCCCCCCTTCTTTTGAAAACCTTTGTGTTTGCTAACTTTCATGTGGCTTCATTGAATAAATCTTAAAATCTACAAATTGACACATCTGTTCTTTATTGCATTGTTTAATTTTACTTTCTACTATGGGAACGTGATGCCAGTCTCCATCTTAATTTTTTCACAGCATCGAGTAGGTGATGCTGGAGAATCAACTTACATGTACTTTTCAAAAAATTGAGTCCAATGTTAAGGCTTGTATCCAGTGATATTGAAAAGAAATTTCTAGTTACTGATAGAAATAACCAAAGATCAATGTACAACTAAATGCAGTGATAGAGAATATTAAAAGAAACTTGCTAATCAGTGATAAAAATAACCAAGGATCAATATAAAACTCAATTCCAGTGATAGAGAATATGTCAAACAACAAAATTAAGGTTAAACCCTAGGGCTGCTATGTTGGAGGTGAGGGAGGCCAAACAAAAATTTCCTCCCTCAGATTGTTTATCATGCGAAATAGGATTAGCCAAACATAAACAAAAGGGGCTTTAGGCTTACCTCAAAACCCCAAGTTTAGGTCTGCTGAAGTATTGAAACACTTGATCATGCTACTTGTGACTCGTCGCATGGTAGAGATCGTTACAATGGAGAAGCGCCGTCCTCAAAATAGGGTTTCACAAACCCTAGCTCTCAATCAAAGAAGAAGGAGAAGAGAGAACTGTAGGGAGCAGAGCGAGAGCCTGCCAAATCAAGGAGCTCTCTCAGAAATCCTAATTTGATAGTGGTAGTCCTCCTCCCCTTCCACTGGCTACATATAAAGAGGATATGCGGTGTGGATGATTCTAAATCAAGTTTCTGTTATATGATCAGAATCGATTTTCCTACAGAATTATGGGCTCCGTATACCCTTTTTTAGGGTTTTCCTGCCATGTTTTAGAGTATGTTATGCTGATGTATCTGACTGTTTGCCTTAAGCCTTGTGGACTTGTTCCTTATTCTAGGGAAGGCAATTGATTACAGTTTGGGCTTGATTTGCTTTACAGATCTGAAGTTTTTTGAATTCGTATTTTTTAGGATCTGAGGTTCCTATTTTGAAAGAGATCCATAATCCAACATCCAGCCATTGGATTTCTATCAAGAGGGTTTATTCTGCTATTTCAGTAGAACATTTGACCAGATTTTTGGGGCCATCAGAGGAGATTTTCCCTATGCGACTGGTTTTCTCTTGGCAGATGAAGTTTCCTCCATTTCAGATTCTGTTTTTATGCCCTACGACTTAAGTTTCTGATATTGATGGTCCCAAGCTGACATTGTGAGGGGCGGGGGTGAATTAGTGTTTTTCAATACTTCAAACCTTTAACCTGAATTGTGTTGCTCGACACGGAGACGATGAAACCCTTGTAGTCACGATTGGCTGGTGCTGACCAATTTTACCAATCACACACAGTGGTATGTACACCCACCTCGCAACCATGATGTTGCTAGGTATACCAAATAGTGCACACCCACTTTGCAGAACACACACTCCGATGTCCAAATAACAGACAAACCACAGAGAGACAAATTTACGTGGTTCGGCAATTTGCTTACGTCCACAGAGCAATGCCCTAATAGAGCTTCGTATTTTGCTCAATGCACTTCACGATTTTGATCGCTACAATGACCAAGGAGCCTCTATCCCTATTACACACCTTTGCTCCAACAAAGATATTTAGGGCCACAACCCTAAATCTATCAAGCCCCAACTTGATAGCCCTTACATGATAATGATAAAACAAAATCAAATCCCAAGCCTTACATGCACAATAATTGATTTACTCCACAAGAATCTAAACTTAGAATCATAAATATTGGGATTTGCTCTATGAGTTAGCTCAACCTCAGTAACTCCAACTGGAAGAACTGTAGGCGATGTTCTCCCCTTTAATCTCCCCTTCGATGAGGTATAGACGGTGAAGATCTCCTTTTCTCGAACTTCTTAGAGAGCCATAGACATGAATGGATTGAAGTCTTGGCTAGGAATGATCTCTTCTTCTCCTTTCCCCTCTTCTCTCCGTACGTTTTTCTCTCTTTTTGCACTTCGAAGAGTTAGGGTTTAAAGCCCTAATTGCACATTAAATAGGCAAACAGAAGATCTAATCCTGTACATGGTCCAACCACCTGATTCAAACTGATTGTTTGCGTGTCGTTGCCAAAACTCTAATATCTCTCTCTATAGGAGTCTGATTGACACGCTACTTGAGCCGTTTTAAAGAAGTTTAATTACAATATTTTCATGTTTAGATCTTCCTCTGATTTTGCTTGTGGAATGCACAGGAATCCTCGAAAACGTCACTCATGTTGAAATAGAGTTTTGTTCACTCTTCTCTAGAAATAATCTTTTACTGCTCTGCGATGGTAAATTTTCCCATCTCACTCTCCTGATACCGGATTGATTTGATTCCAAATTCGTTGGAAAGAGGACTCAAATGTCTATATTTTTTATTTATTTTGAGATTCTACAAATTCCAAGTGGAGGTTAGCTCGAAACTCTCATAGAGTGACGTTTTGTGCAAAAATAGGATTTTGGGCACCATGCACGACAACACCATTTGAGATCTTAGATTCCTTATCTGAACTCAGATTGACCCGATTCTTGAGGCATTGCGAAGCTGACTCACAGGGCTAGAGCCTTTTAGTTTTGAGCTTCAACTGATTCTCCACCAAAGATAACTCAAAACTAATGTAGATGGGATTCAAGTAAGAACCACCCTACTGTAGGATCGATGACAGGTTGCAGCAGAACATCAGAATAGAAATAAACAAGAATTAGTAACTTAGGAGGTAGAGAGCAAACCGGCCAACAGATGGCTACCAAACTTAGGTTGAGTGGATGTGATGCTGATCAGGTCCTTTGCTCCAAATTACAGCCAATTCTGATGGCTGAATGTTGAGTTATGAACAGGACTTGAAGTTAGAAACCAGCCTTCAAAATAGAAGGTTAATGGAGAAATCAATCTGGTCAGCAGTTGGGGAAACCAAACAGAGTCGATTGATGAGCAGGTTGTACTCTCCAGATGCTTTGAAGTAGCTGAAGAGATCTGAAGCCTTGAAGTTGCAGCAGAATCAGCAGAGAAACAGAGCCGCAGGGTGCAACAGTCTTTCATTTGATTGTGTAGACAGCAGCAGCAATACTTGGTGATGATTGTGGAATCGATTCAGGTCTTCAAGGACTCTCCGGCAGCAAATAGTTGCAGACACAAGAGACAGCCGTAAGCACAATCGATTGGGAGCAGAGGAATAATAAAGAAGAGAAAATAGAATAGGAGGGAAGGATAAGGAGATTCGACTCTCACCAGCCAGGCTCTCTCAGCCAGGCCTCCCATCCCTTCAAGTCACTCACATGGATAAAAGAAAACTGGCTCAAAGCAATAATAATCAACTTCATTAATTCGTGGGGTGCCTCTATGGGCATGTTATAATATATAAATAGACTGAAGGGGATGAGTCGAAAATAGAAAGAAATAAAATAGCAGTCTCTTATATGGCTGACTTGCTTTACAAGTAATGGGATTAAAATAGAAAGTAACTAGAATAAAAACTAACAAAATAGAAACTAAAATATAAACTTTAATTTAGAAACAAATTACTAACAAAATAGAAACTAGATCTATGATAAAATAGGAACTAAACTACTCCTAAATCCCCACGCATAAAGCACCATGGAATCTGATCTTGGGCCCCATAGAATCTTCTAATAATATTCTCACCAAGCCAAAATAAGGGGCTGTGACACTGTTCATGTGAAAAGTAACGTGAGCAGTGTTTTGGGCTCTTCTTCATATTTCCATCTACATAAAAAACTCTCATGAAGGTTCTGCTCACTGCCGAAATGACAGTCCAGCCCATCTACAGACTCCCAACAAAACACACTGCACTTCGCCTTGTCTCCACTCCAAGCTTTCCAGCACCACTAAACACATATCATCATTATGTGTTGGCCCTACTACGACCAAGAAGGTTGCCAACAATTACAACTCACCAAACGACACTAAACCGTCTGCCATTTGGTCTGAATGCCTTATGTCCTCACTTTATCCTTCCTAGTTTTTCTGCACATCCATCTTAACATCCTCATCTCTGCTACACCTAGCTTCTCTATATGACACTTCTTAACTGCCCAACATTCCGCCCCATACATCATAGGTGGTCGGACAACAGTCCTATAGAACTTTCCTTTAAGCTTTAAAGCAATACGTCGGCCACACAGTACTCCGGTCACGCTTTTCCACTTCATTCATCCCACTTTAATTCTTTGTGAAACATCATCATCTATGCCACCTTATTTATAGTTGACCCCAGATATCTAAAATCTAAAGTAGTCACTTTGCGGTATCTCTCTTTCCCCAATTTGCACCATATCAGTATCCATCATAGCATGACTAAAATTACACGTCAAATACTCCGTCTTCGTTCTACTAATCTTAAAACCTCTTGCTTCCATTCCAAGGTTGATCTCTATAGCTCTAACTTAGCATTAATCCCTGCTTTTGTCTCATCCGCCAAAATGATATCATCGGCAAAGAGCATACACCACGGGACCTCGTCTTGAATGCTCTTAGTTAGGTCGTCCATAATTAGCACGAATAGATAAGGGCTTAAGGTGGTATGTTCATATTCAACGGACGCCTAGGGACGCCCCAGTAAGGAGGAGTGATATGATCCCGATTGAAGGAGCTAAAAGAGTTAGGGGCAGGCCAAAAATGGCCATAGGAGAAGTGGTGAGGAAGGACATGCATAGCCTAAGTATTGTACCAAGTATGACTTAGGATAGGGCCTATTGGAGGGCAATGATCCATGTTGCGGACCCCACTTAGTTGAGATTCTCCTATCGTGCTGGTTGCATTTTACATATTGCATTTTTTTTGTGCGTCTGCTAGAACTCAGTTTTCCTTTGTTGTGTTTGGATCCATGTAGCCGACCCCATCAAGTTGGGATAAGGCTGAGTTTGTTGTTGTTGTAGATAAGGGCTTAAGACTGATCCCTAATGTAACCCAATCATAATTGGGCATTCCTTGCCCTAGCCTCCCACAGATCTCACACTAGTCACCATGCTCTCATACATATCTTTAATAACACCTATATATTTACTCGACACCCCTTTCTTCACAAGAATATGCCAGATTAAGTCTCTAGGGACTCTGTCATAGGCTTATTCTAGGTCAATAAAGACCAAATGGATATCCTTCTTGCTAGCTCTACATCTTTCCATGAGCCTCCTTAGTAAGTAAACAGCTTATGTCGTGGATTTACGTGGCATAAAACCAAATTGATTCTTCAAAATATGAGTCTCTTTTCTCAGACGGGCTTCAATAACCTTCTCCCATAGTTTCATAGTATGACACATTAGTTTTATGCTTCTATAGTTATCTGAGATAACTACTGCTGCCTCGTTAAGGTTGATTTGATTTATTCTACAACTAGGTGTTCTGGTCTGACCTATTGGTTTGGTATATTGTGGAGTGTTCTTTAAAGATACTATTGTTGCGATGTGATCATCTTTGTTCTCCTCCCCTACGTTAGTTGTCCACCTGTAGTGCTACACGTGAGGGGGGAGAGTTATTGAAGATTTTTCTGGACTTTCTGGCCTGCAGCGATGATTTTTCCATCTTGTACTGCTGCTATTTTTGGTCCTATTGCTATTGATGTTTTCTGGCCTGCAACAATGAGTATTTTCATCTTCCACTGCTGCTATCTTCTTGCCTGCGGCTGATATTTCTGCTACTTATATTGTTTGTTGCTCTCTGGATTTATTCTTATCAAAGATTTCTCTTTGTTGCTAATGCGGTTCTTTTGTTTGCCACATGTCTGGATGTGGTTGCTGATCACTAGTCTCTACTTTTGATATATTTATTCAATCTGGTCCTGCTGATTATTTATGTTCTGGTTGTATCAAGCTGGATATATATAGGGAAAATCTGTTTATATCCAAGATGGTTACAACTGATTGTTGTAATTATATTTTTCTTTCCTTTTCCCCCTTGATTATTTCTCTCTTTTTGAGTGGAAACAATTTTTTTTTTTTTGTAATTCCCCTTCTCCTTCTCCCTCTCCCCCACTCACCGCATCTCCATCCCCCTGATACTCCAAGGAAGAGCTCCTAAAATTCTCTTCTCAATAAGATCAGGAGGAAGATTTGGATGGTGCCAGCGCAATGACGTGGTTGATTATGATAATGACAGTGAGGGTGTAGACCTCCTCCTCGCACCCACCAGGAATTGGGGCCAGTTCCTTCGGGTTGAGGTGGTGAACCTGAAGAACCCGGGCACCATGAACACATCAGAGTGATATGTTCAAGAATCGCTGGTGATAGATTGATAATGATCATCTCACCTTCGGCAAACCTGATCGCATTGAACATTGACGCTTTTGTGACTCCGAACATGCACGAAGGCAATTTGGAACTGGATTCTGAGCTCATCCTCCAACTGATAGAGTTTGTACTTGTTCAGTTTTGCCTCAACCAAAGATTAATGGCAGTAATTCAGAGAATCGACAGATAAAGGCTATATAGTATTTTGACCTGTTTGTGAGCTCCTACATGAAGACACCCATTGTAATCCAAGCTCGAAGAGGAAGAGGAGAAAGACAAGTTGAGGGCTTGTTCTAATTCAGTGAGGTGGTCGGTGAAGGAGAGGCAAGAGTGACCAAATAGAGGACTGGACTCGAGGGACCATCTGCAGAAAGCATTGATGAAGCCTGTGCGCTGGAGTCTTTGTCGTCGCCGTAGGTGTTACCCGCGGCAGCGGGAGAAGGGAGAGAAGAGAGGTCAGAGGGACGAGGCAGAGAGTGGGATCTTGAGTACACAGAAGAGATCATGGGCTTGTGTCTGTTGCTCTACTAACCACCGGATTAGCAACAGTGCGTTATCGACCATCCTGGCTTGGTGGTTTGGCAATTGGCAGTGATGTTGCACCCTGAGCAATTACAGCACCATATTATTTCTATCCTCATTTGAGCTCTCCTTAGCAGCAAAATCGATGGTAGAGTTGTTTGTTATTGTCTCAAGTGTGTCAACCTTGGAAGACGAATTAGGTGTGGCATTAAACCATCTTAGAGTTCGGTCTTCTTGAATAGAAATTTTAATACCCAATTTGTGGCAAATATTAGATTGAAGGACACAGACAAGTTGCAGATAAAGAACAAAGCCATGTGTTGCTGTAAAATGCGGATAAGGGAAGATGCTGTTGGGAGTGCTCCATTTTTGATAATTGGGCTGGTTGTGCTACCATTAATCGAGGTCACTGCACACCAGTCCCCAGTTAATGCCAGATTCCCCTCCCATGCCCGCATCTCCCTCCCCCGTCTCTGCCCTGCCCTCTGCATCTCCCTCCTCCCTCCCCTTCTTTTTGGTCTCATATTGGTCTCACAGTTAGGCCTTGCTTCTACATCTTCCCCCTTTCTCTCTCTCTCTTCTGTTGTGAAATTACATAATTAGCCTTTTGTTGTAAAATGGGGTACAAGGGTATTTATGTCATTCTTATGTCATAGGGGTATTTCTGTCCTGTACCTATTCTGGAATGTTCTCCTCCATATTATAAATAAAGTTGGCCTGTGTCCCATGACTCCCATTAGACACAAGTCATTCCATTATTTCAACATGGCATTAGAGCGGGTTAATCAAGAAACCTAATTTTGGTCCATCCCTCTCTTCTCTCTCTTTCTTGTTTTTTAGCCCCTCCACCAAAACCAAGAAACCTCTCTCTCCTCTTCTCTCGGTTTTGCATCTCCACCACCATCACCCTTCTCCATTGCTCTCGGTGGGCTCCTTCTAATCCACCGAGAGCCTTTTTTTCTCTCCTTGATTATGCCTCTCATGATATAAATCACTTGAGGGATTTTTCCCATGTTTTGAGAGGTCTGCGTTTTTTTCCACAGGTTTTTTCCTAAGCTTTTTTCGATCTACAAGGCCAACCTTGAATGACGATTTCCAATCCCTGCTTGTTTGTTGGTGATTCACAGGGCCAATCCCTGTTTCGTGGCTCCAGCATCAACATTGTTCGATTTTTCAGGTTTTCCCTGATATCGTTTTTTTCAGGGCTGTCCTGCCATCGAACTTTGCTGGTCCTTCATATGATATTTTTTCTTCATTCGTATTGGTGTTTCTGCAGCTGATTATTGGTGGCAGTATTTCCAAGGACACTCCTACTTTATTGGTGTTTCTTGCTTGATCAACCATGCTGACTCCGATGTTACTACTGGTGACTCTCATGGTGGAATTGGTAATTCTACTCATAATTTTTCTGCTTTTCCACCATGTGCCATCAAGCTTGATGGTACTAATTATCTGATATGGTCACGATCTTGCCTCCTGTCCATCAAATCCAGAGGTTATTATGGCTATCTTACTGGTACTACAGTGATTGAAAAATGGAAGTGTGAAAATTCCTTGGTTATGGCATTCCGTACTCATTCTATGCAGCCCTCCATCTCTCGATGCTACCTTCTTCTTGATTCCGCTGCAAAAATATGGAAGGCTGCCCAGGATACTTATTCCCAGGTAGGGAATGATGCACATGTCTTTGAACTCCGGAAAAAATTCATGGGCTGCGGCAAAAGGAAATGTCTCTTTCTCAGTGTTATAATGAGCTCTACTCTCTATGGCAGGAGCTTGATTTTTATGAGGAATTTAGTCCGACTACTGCTGCAGATGTTACCAAGTTTAAGAAACGGAAAGATAAGATCTGTGTCTATGATTTCCTTGCTCGGCTGAATGTCAAGTATGATCAGCTTCGGGCACAAGTGTTGAGCCGTGACCTGTTCCCTACCTTGAAACAATCATATGCCCTGATTCAGCTTGAGGATCGGCGTCGTACTTCTATGCTGCCCACACCTGTTCCGGCACCTCCTGAGCGATCTGCTCTTGTATCCAACTCGCAGCCCCAAAATGATGCTTCTCGGGCTAGCAGTTCCTCTACCAAAGCACCTGTGAAGTGCGATTACTGTGGTAAGGAGTGTCACACCAAGGATTATTGTTGGAAGCTGCATGGTCGTCCGGCTGATGTTCCTGGATCTTCTGGACGTGGTCGTGACTGAGGCCTTGGTAACTCCAATCCGGCTCCTTCTAGCCAGGTCCACCATACTGAGGTCTCTGACACCTCCTCTACTGGCGCTGCCCTATCTTCAGATGAGCTCATGGCCTTCAGACGTCTTCTTTCTAAAATGGACCAGCCCCATGCATCTGCACCAGCATCTGCCTTTGCCATTGCTGAGCCTCCTTCTGGTAATTCAGGTATTCCGTTTTGTGGTCTTAGTACATCTGTCCTATCCTCTCCATGGATCATCGACTCTGGGGCTTCGGATCACATGATAGGTTCCTCTGATGTTTTTTTCTCAGTATTCCCCTTGCTTTGGTGAAGGCAGGGTTCGATTAGCTAATGACACTTATTCCTCCATATCTGGTATTGGCTCTGATATTTTTATCCCTTTCATCTGTGTTGCATGTTCTCTCTTTTCCTAATAATCTGCTGTTTATAAGTAGTCTTACTTCCATTTTGAACTACGAAGTCACTTTTTTCCCCTCCCATTGTGTCTTTCAGGATCTGGTAACAGGGGCAACGATTGGTACTGGTAGATTGCATCGTGGTCTGTACCTGCTTGATGTTGAGTCGTCATCAGTCTCTGGTCAGGCTCTTCAGATTTCCTCTCCATCTCCACCAGCTTCTGAACTTATTAATTGGCATCGCAGATTGGGCCATCCTCCCTTGGGCACCCTAGCTAGGCTTTTTCCTTCTTTTAAGCATTGTACTAAATTGTTTTGCGAGGCATTTGTTTTAGCCAAGCAAACCAGAACTACTTTTTCTGTTTCAGATAATAAAAGTTTAGTTCCCTTTTCATTAATTCATTCTGATATTTGGGGCCCATCTTGGGTTGTCTCTTTCAATGGGTAGCGCTAGTTTATTATTTTTATTGTCTGTTGTTCACGTACTACTTGGGTTTATTTGATGCGTACCAATGGGGAGCCCTTCTCTTGTTTCCAGCACTTTTACTAGATGGTTCAGACTCGGTTTGGAGTCACCATTAAAGTTCTTTGCAGTGACAATGGTCGGGAATACTTTGACACTTCCTTTCAAACCTACCTTTTTTCTCATGGGATCCTTCACCAGACTAGTTGTGTCGACACTCCGGCTCAGAATGGTGTGGCTGAACGGAAAAATCGACATCTATTGGAGGTAGCTTGGTCCTTACTTTTCCAGATGAATGTCCCTAAACATTTTTTGGAGTGATGCTGTTGTCATTGCAACTGTTTTAATCAACCGCATGCCCTCTCGGGTCCTTGGCTTCCACTGCCCCTTGGATCTGCTACAGGGTTTTGCGGCTTTTTCAGTCTCTCCAAAAATTTTTGGGTGTGTTTGCTATGCTCGAGACCACCATCCCCATGGGAAACTTGATCCTCATAGCCTTCGGTGTATTTTCTTGGGCTACTTTGCCACTCAGAAGGGTTACCGGTGTTATCATCCTCCCACTCAGCGTTGGTTTGTTACTTTGGATGACATCTTTCATGAGACTACGCCCTACCATACGGTGCCTCATCTTCAGGGGGAGCTTACATCTACTATTGAAGATGGGCAGCCCCTCATGTCTGACACTCTGACATCTCTACTGTTCTAGCCGAGCTTCCTGTGCAGGGGGAGATTCCTTCCATTTCAGTTCGGCCTAGACCACAGTTACGTGTCTACACTCGCAAAGGGCAGGATCAGACCGCGGGTGTTACATCTTCAACTCTACCGAACCAATTGCCACCTCTGGAACTTGATCCGGCTGTCTTAGATCTTGGTAATTCTCTTCCCTCTTCTGACAATGATCCTTCTCTTGACTTGCCTATTGCCGTTTGAAAAGGCACTATGGCCTGCACCTTGCATTCCATTGCTAAGACTGTGTCATATGACTCCCTTTCCCCTTCCTTTTATAGTTTTGTGTCTTCTTTGTTTTCTGTATCTATTCCTCAGAACTGTCAGGAAGCTATTGCTCATTCACAGTGATAGGCAGCCATGGTAGAAGAGATGCAGGCTCTAAAAAAGAATGACACATGGGAGCTGGTTCGTCTTCCCCCACAGAAGAAGACAGTTGGGTGCAAATGGGTCTTTGCAGTCAAGCAAAGGGTTGATGGTACAGTAGACCGATATAAAGCCAGACTTGTTGCAAAGGGCTTTACTCAGACTTGTGGGATCGACTATCAGGAGAATTTTGCTCTAGTAGCCAAGATGAACACTATTCGTGTTATCTTGTCCTATGCTGCTAACTTGGGCTGGGATCTTCAACAGTTGGATGTTAAGACTTAAGAACACCTTTCTCAATGGCGAGTTGGAGGAAGAAGTGTATATGGATATTGCACCTGGTTTCTCAAGCTCTCAAACTCAAGGAAAAGTGTGCAGATTGAAGTGTGCACTGTATGGGCTGAAGCAATCACCCTGTGCTTGGTTTGGGAGATTTCATCAAGCTATGGTTGCAGCAGGATATTCTCAGAGCAATGCTAACCATACCATATTTATCAAAAAATCAGGTGGGAAGATCGCTGTTTTGATAGTATATGTGGATGATATAATCGTTACTGGTGACGACATTGGTGAGATTTCTAGGCTCAAGAGCTTCTTGGGCAAGGAATTTGAAATCAAGGATCTTGGCCAGCTGCGCTACTCTCTCGGTATTGAAGTTGCAAGGTCCTCTAGTGGTATTTACTTGTCTTAAAGGAATTATGTGCTTGATCTCCTCTCTGAGACAGGTATGTTGGGGTGCAAGCCAGCTGACTCTCCCATTGAAGTTAATTCCCATTTGGTAAGCAAGGAAGGTTGTCCTGTGGACAAGGGCCATTATCAACGATTAGTCGGACGTTTGATTTATCTCTCTCATATGCGTCTTGACATCGCCTATGCAGTTAGCTTGGTTAGCCAGTACATGCATGACCCATACTCTTCTCACATGGATGCTGTGCTGTGTATTCTCTGTTACTTGAAATCTGCCCCAAGCCGTGGCATTCTCTTTGCTCCTCATGATCATCTTCACCTTGAGGCATATACAGCTGCGGATTGGGCAGGATCACCTGATGACTGTAGGTCTACTTCAGGTTATGGCACCTTTGTTGGTGGTAACCTTGTCACCTAGCGGAGCAAGAAGCAATCGGCGGTTGCAAGGTCTAGTGCTGATGCAGAATTCAGGGCAATGGCCCATGGTATTTGTGAGCTTCTTTGGCTTCAGTGTCTCCTTATTGGTTTGACTGTACCTGTCAGCCTTCCTATGCGGCTTCATTGTGACAGCAAATCAGCTATCAGCATTGCTCATAACCCAGTTCAGCATGACCGAACTAAACATGTGGAATTTAATCGCCACTTCATTAAGGAAAAGCTGGATTTGGGTCTCATCAGTGTGCCTTTTGTTCCTAGCAATGAACAACTGGCTGATGTCTTTACGAAAGGGCTTAGTGCTAAGGTCTTTCATCCTATTATTGGCAAGTTGGGCATGTGTGATATTTATGCACCAACTTGAGGAGTGTTGTAAAACGGGGTACAAGGGTATTTATGTCATTCTTATGTCATAGGGGTATTTCTGTCCTTTACTATATTCTGGAATGTTCTCCTCCATATTATGAATAAAGCTGGCCTGTGTCCCATTAGACACAAGTCATTCCATTATTACAACGCCCTTCTATTATATTGCCATGTATGAAGGGCAAAAAATTCTGTGTGTAGCCTGCTTCGTTACAAACAGATGCACCCATCCACCCACCTACACACACATATATATGTTTGTTTATTGCCTATCGGTTGGTGTATTCTATTCTATTATATTCTCCAACTATGGGTTATAGTTCTCTTGCCCTTCGACTTCTTGTTTCCCCTACGCAGGTTCTGTTCCTTTCTTTCTCTGGTTTTGTTTCAGTAATTTTTCTAATTTCTTGCAAATCTTGGCTGTGGTTTTGCACAGAGATAAGTAACATATGGGGAAGTTAATCATGGTGAGTTTAATGAGCATAATTTTCCTCCAAAGGAATGTTAATATGTAATTTCTGTTCCATCCTTCCAATCTCTTTATCACCTTCTCCAGGCCGGATCCAATACTCCAAAGCTATAGGGTTCCCACCTATGGAAGGACTAATTTAATTATAGGCTGAGATCCTGTTGCACAACCTGTCATTTCTGAACATTCACGCAATTCCTTACTATCCTGATTTATCTTCAATACCCTACTCTTTTCCATATTTGCATTAAGTCTGTGATATGCTGAAAACATTTTGGAACAGACATGGAATTCCTAATAGAATCTTCACTTACTTTCAAACCTTTGATGCTATTTCTCTTCTTCAGCCCTTCTATGAACCATACTAGAGACTTCAGCGGTTAGTATAAGAAAGAGATGCAACAGGGGATCTCCCTATGTAATCCCTTTCTTAGCTTCATAGAAGCTACAAGGACAACCATGTACAAGCATAGAATAATGTAGAGATATATCACAACCCTTTTATTATTACCTCCACAAACTACTAAAGTGCTATGTACCGGTACATAATCAATAGAGTCCCAAGAGACATATTCATAAGCTTCCTTAATGCCAAGTCTCCAAAGAGAAGGATGCAGTGGCATCAAGGAAGGGAAGGTCAATGTTAGAATAAGTGGGAGTATTTTGAGCAAGGATAGAATTGTAATTAGGGCCGTGACACTGTTCACGTGAACAAGTGTCGGCGGACAGTGAAGGTGAACAATGTTGGTTCAATTCTGTAATTTTTCTCTCCCCTCTTCTATTATAAATAAAGGGGCTTGGATGTTCCTTAACACATCCAAGCATTGAGCTCTATTCTTTCCTGTTAACATGGCATCAGAGCAGGTTTGAGTGTGGGCTCAAATCCCTCCTCTTTCTTCCTAATTTTTTCTCCTTTTCCTTTTTTGTCTCTGGTTTCTTTCATTGTTACAGGACAGCACTAATGAGGTGATCCGTGCTAGTTGCTGCCCCTCGATACCTCATTCATTGATGACCTAATTCAAGTTCGATAGCAACTGTGCCACTTCCTACCTACGATTTTTGAAGCCTCACCTTGGGGACTGCTTCCTTCTCTATCCGTGAGGATCATTTCTCTTTTTTCTTAGAAGATCAAGAACAACAGGGATTTCTTGGACAAGCTACTATTTTACAGCCTCTTCCCTTCATCGATATCAGCCAATTTTTTGGGTTTTTTTCAAAACCCTTACAAAATCGATCTAGGGTTTCTGGGCTTCTTTTGCTGCTGATTTTTGGAGGAGTGTTTCACCATCAACTAAGGAGCACTCGATCTGTTCTTGGCAACATCAGCTTTGTTTTTTTGGGTTCTCTTTTATTGTGCCCTAATGTCTGACGACACTTCTACTGTTACTTCTAGCCTTGATGGACAGCCATGACAAGAGTATATTCCCTTTGCTTTCTCTATCAAACTTGATGGAATTAATTACCTGATGTGGTCCAAGTCTACATATCTCACTATTGCTGGCCGTGGTCTCATTGGACATATCACTGGCACTGCCGAGAAACCATCTACTGCTGGTCCTCTTCAGGATCGATGGATCTCCAATGACTCTCAAGTCATGTCTTTTGTACTTAACTCCATGCAACCAGATCTGGCCAATGGTTATTTGCTGCTTGAAATGCTGCTCAGATTTGGCTGGCTGCGAAGGAAACTTATGGACAGGTTGGAAACGATGCCCAGGTTTATGAACTCCGCAAGAAGATTCATGACACCACTCAAAAAGTCCTTTCCATCTCTAAATATTATGCTGCCCTCCATAGTCTATGGCAACATCTGGACCACTACTCAGATTATCAGCCCACTAATGCAACCGATATTGCTACATATCGCAAGCATGTTGACAAGATTCGGGTTTATGACTTCCTGGCTGGTTTAAATGTTGAATATGACCAGATTCGAGTTCAGGTTTTGGGCAAGGTTCCATTCCCTACCTGGGAGCAGTCCTATGCTTATGTTCTTTTTGAAGAAAATCGTAGGGCAGCCATGCTACATACTCCAATCACTGACCGATCTGCTCTACAGGTTGCTGCCGCTGCTGCTCCTGCTCCCATATCTGCTGCTCCTACTGCTCCTAGTGATTCTCCCAAAGGGATTATGAGATGTGAACATTGCAATAAATCCTATCACACCAAAGCCACTTGTTGGAAGCTTCATGGTAAACCAGCTGATTTTGAGGCCAAGCGTGTTGGTCGTGGGGAATCGAAAAATAAAGCCAATCATAGCAAGACTATTCCCACGACTCCTTCTACTGACACTGGTCTCTCCCAGGATGAACTTCAGGCATTTCGTCGTATGTAACATGCCTCTGCTGCATCTACTACATCGACTCCTGTCAATCAATCCGCCACTTCGGGTTCCCATTTTGTCCACTCAGGTAGTCCGTTTGCTGGTCATTGTGCATCAGTAGTCTCCACCCCTTGGATCATAAACTCTGGTGCCACTGATCACATTACCGGATCCTCTAGCCTCTTTTATTGCTATTCACACACTTCTGGGAAATACAAAGTTTGGGTGGCTGATGGTTCTCTCTCCTCAATCTCTGGGAAAGGCTTTATCAGTTGCTCTCCGTCTATCTCTTTATCCTTTGTTTTACATATACCTAATTTTACTACTAACCTTCTAACCTTCTGTCCATTAGTAGTCATACTCGTGACTTGAACTATAAAGTGACTTTTTTCCTTCTCACTGTGTTTTTCAAGATCTGGCAACTGGGGTGACGATTGGATGGGGTAAAGTGCATGGTGGATTGTATCTGCTCGATGATGGTCGTCCTCCTTCACCATCACCACCATCTGCCTTTCATCAAACTTCATTGGTCTCTTCTAAAGTTCAGCAGTGGCATAATCGATTAGGTCACCCCCCTTTAGGAATTTTTTCTCATTTATTTCCAACATTAGTTCAACAATGTAATAACGATGACCTTTTTTGTGAGGCTTGTGTTCTGGCCAAACAGACTCGTTGAACGTATTCTATTTCTAATAAAAGAAGTCTTTCCCTTTTTAATCTGGTTCATACTGATGTTTGGGGTCCTAGTCGGAAACCTTCTATTTCTGGCCATTGTTGGTTTGTTTCCTTTATTGATTGCCACTCTAGGAGTACCTGGGTGTATTTGATGCATAATAAAAGTGATGTTTTCTCATGTTTTCAGCATTTTCATAAATTGGTTCAGACTCAATACAATGCCACTCTCAAAATTTTGAGGAGTGACAATAGCAAAGAGTATACGGAAGGTCAATTCTAGAACTACCTTGCTGCCCACGGGATACTCCACCAGACCAGTTGTGTGGTTACTCCTGCCCAGAATGGAGTGGCTGAAAGAAAAAATCGCCACCTCTTAGAGGTGGCTCGAGCAGTTATGTTGGCCCGTAATGTTCCTCTCCAATATTGGGGGATGTTGTTCTTACTGCAGCATACCTTATTAACAGGCTGCCTACGCGAGTCATTTACTCCTGTACTCCTGCTGCCCTTTTAAATGGCTCCTCAACCTTTATAGTTCCACCTAAAGTCTTTGGTTGTGTTTGTTATGTTAGGGATACTCGGTCCCCTGGTAAACTTGGACCCCGTGGCCTTCGGTGCATTTTCTTGGGCTATTCTCCCTCCCAGTAGGGTTATAAATGTTGCCATCCACCCACTCGTCGTACCATGGTGAGCTTGGATGTCATTTTCCATGAAACCCTTTCCTATTATCCTACTACACCTTTTCAGGGGGAGAATTCCAGTGAAGAGGTGTTGACTCTTGGGGCCCCTCTCCCTCTTGAGGCTCCCCTGTATAACCAGCCTGAACCTACTCTTGTCCCTAACATACCATCTAATGAAGAGGATTCCACACAGGGGGAGACCTTGGATACTGGTAATGACACAATTCTTGTTCAGGGGGAGCTTACTCTAGTCCAGACCATTGGAGAATTTCAGAAGAGAATTAATGATTCAAATCTCAAAACATATAAGAGAGGATGTTCCAAATACAAGCAGCTTCCATCCACTGCAACACAAATACCCATTCAGTTGCCGACTCAGGATCCGGATCATCTTCCATCTCCAGGTAAAACCCCTTCTCCTGAGTTACCTATTGCTCGTCGCAAAGATACTAGGACTTGTACTCAGAATTCTATATCTCATGTTGTCTCCTATAACTCCCTTTCTCCATCCTTTCATGCTTTTGTTTCTTTCCTTTCTTCTGTTTGTATTCCCCAGAATTGGCAGGAAGCTCTTGCAGATGGAAAGTAGAAGGCAGCAATGATGGAAGAAATGAGAGCCTTGCAAAAAAATGATACATGGGTTCTTGTGGTTCACTGGTTCTTCCTCCAGGGAAAAGACCAGTTGGATGTAAATGGGTGTTTATGATGAAACAGAAGGTTGATGGCACTGTGGATCAATACAAGGCACGGTTGGTGTCAAAAGGGTTCACTTAGACATTTGGGATTGACTACCAGGAGACCTGTGCACCTGTTGCTAAACTAAACATTGTCTGAGTGTTACTATCTTGTGCAGTAAATCTAGGATGGGATTTACAACAGTTTGATGTGAAGAATGCCTTCCTCTATAGAGAGCTTGAGTGAGGAGGTATATATGAACATTCCACCTGGGTTCTCATGTGACAAAACCAGCGGCATGGTATGTTAGTTGAAGTGTGCTTTATATGGGCCAAAGCAATCAACTCATACCTGGTTTGTAAGATTTCATAAGGTTATGGTTTTTGTGGAATATAAGCAGAGTAATGCTGACCATACTCTGTTTATCAAAAGGAATGGTGATAAAATAACCATTCTCATAGTCTATGTGGATGATATTGTGGTGACAGGGCATGATGGTGATGAGATCAACAAGTTGAAGACTTTCCTTGGCCATGAATTTGAAACAAAGGATCTGGGAAAGTTAAAGTACTTTCTAGGGATAGAGGTTGCACGATCTTCAAAGGGCATCTTTCTTTCTCAAAGGAAGTATATCCTAGATCTATTATCTGAGTCCGGGATGTTAGGGTGTCGCCCTGCTGATACACCTATGGAGGCTACTGCAAGACTTAAGGAAAAAGAGTGTGAACCGGTTGACAAAGGTCGTTACCAGCGGCTGGTAGGAAACTTAATTACCTCTCTCTCACATGGCCAGACATAGCCATTGTTGTGAGTTTGTTAAGTCAGTTCATGCATGATCCTTATTCCTCTCATATGGATGCTGTTCTTCGTATTCTTCGTTATTTGAAGTCAGCCCGTATACTGATGCTGTTGGGTTGGATCTTCTGATAGAAAGTCCATATCTGGTTGTTGTTGCTCCTTTTGAGGTGGAAATCTTGTCACTTGGGTGTAGCAGTGCCTGCACGGAACAACTCTCTCTCCTTTTCTTCTCTGGTAATCTTTGGAGAGAGAGAGAGAGAGAGAGAGAGAGAGAGAGAGATTCCTCTTTCTATGAGTGGGCATATAAATGGAAAGAAAAAATAGAATGAACATTTTTTTGTGGTCTCTCCTGTGTTCTTCATATTTGAAAAGAGACGTGATGATGTTTTCTTTGTTAAGAGAAGAAGGGAAGGTGTTCAAATTTTTTCTTATGTTTGTCATGTTTTATATTGAGGTGAAAGCACAAATTTGTCATTGTGAGTTACTACCCAAAAAAAAAAGTTGTGGTTTTCCCCATCCACATTATAAAGGTTTTTTACATAAAAAAATTGATGTGTTCTTGGTTATTATGTATTTCGAATAACTTAAACACAAATACAAAAATTAAAGGATAAAAAATTTTCCTCCACCCAGGACAATTCACCCACCATCGTAGGGCTCATAAACCCTTCCTAAGGTTTTAGTATGTTCCAGACACCCGATCCAAAACAAAATATATGAAAACTAATAACACGATAAATCAGACAAATATATGTAAAACTAATAATGCAGATAAATCAATTCCAAGTTGGAACCGAGGTCCAGTGCTGAAGCAGAATTTCGTGCTGTGGCGAAAGGCATTTGTGAGCTGTTATGGCTTAGAGGTTTATTACAAGATCTTGGTGTTCTTGTCCGTCTCCCTATGATGTTGTGTTGTGACGACAAGGCTGCCATTAGCATTGCTCACAATCTGGTTCAGCATAATCGTACCAAGCATGTAGAGGTTGATAGGCATTTCATAAAAAAGAAGCTGGAAGAAGGATTAACTTGTGTTCCTTTTGTGAAGTCTGCTGATCAACTGGCTGAGATCATCCTGAACGTGTTGGGCTGTGCCTTTTACCTCTTACTAGCTTTCATCTTTCTATTTATTTGCAATCTTCAATTTGTCATTTTCTTAGTCTTTTCTCATCTCTTCCCCATCCCTCTTCTCCAATCTTCTTCTTCTTCTTTTTTTTTTGTTTTTTTTTGTTTTTGCGTATATCTATGTTTTCTCTATTCTATTTGTTTGGATCCATGTAGCCAACCCCATTAAGTTGGGATAAGGCAGTGTGTTGTTGTTGTTGTTGCTAATCAACTGGCTGATGTGTTCACTAAAGGGTTGAGTGGGAAAGTCTTTCATCCTAATTTAGCCAAGTTGTGCATGTTTGATATTTATGCTCCAACTTGAGTGGGAGTGTTAGAATAAGTGGGAGAATTTTGAGCAAGGGTAGAATTGTAATTAAGGCTGTAATACTATTCATGTGAGCAATGTTGGTGAACAGTGTTGGGTCAATTTTGTAATTTTTCTCTTCGCTCTTCTATTATAAATAAAGGGGCTTGGATGTTCATTGACACATCCAAGCATTGAGCTCTATTCTTTCTGGTTAACAGTCAAGGATGCAAAGAAAGAATCTTAGCAATTTTGTACAAATTTCCAAGAGGACTAATCGACTAATACTCTCTGCAACTCAAATACCTTGCTTATTTGAGATCAAAGCTATGAAACTGGCCTCTTGTTGATGAACCCTCTCTTATAAAGTTCATAATAGACCTCAACGATGTCATTTTTACGATGTTTTGTGTAACATCCCGAACCCAGACAAGGTTCTAGGCACTGCTCAAGCAAGCGCCGACCCAGAAGGTCACAAATAAACATGTAAAAGTAGTAGCAAATGTCCCAGTATTGCGTACAACACAGCGGAAGCATAAAGATTAAGTTACATTTTAAGAGTTATTTTATGCATATACAAAAGTCTGAATCAAACATACCAAAGTGTTATTTACAATTCAAAAAGTCAACTGTTCTTATCATCATGAAATGTCTTTTGGGCCCTAACCTTGGGTTCCCAACTCTCATACACTAGAGTTGTACAAGCCTCCTCATTTGAAAAATGTCAACATATATGGAGTGAGCTTACGCTCAATGAGGTACACATGATTCTATACACAAGCATTCAAAAATACAAAAATGGATATAAAGACAGAAATGGCAAACCATAGAAATTCATTCCTTGATTAATTAGGTCCAGTCTTGGCCATTTAGTAGTGCACAATCTGTTGATGGTAGTAGTCGACCTTGTATCATTATTTTACTCGTATTCGTAGGCACTGCAGCCCTGTGGAGGATGATACGGTGAACAATATAGACGAGCTCTACTCCCATGTATCCAGGCACCGGAGCCCTAGGGGAGGAACCCTCATCTAATAAACATCATACTATTTAGATGGGTTCTACTTCCATGTATCCAAGTACCGGAGCCCTGGGGAAGGCACCCTCATCTAATAAGCATCATACTAATATAGACGGACTCTACTCCCGTGTATCCAAGCACCGGAGCCTTGGGAGAGGAACCCTCATCTATAAACATAATACTAGACATGTCTACTCCCATGTGTCTAGGCACCGTAGCCCTGTGGGAGGACAAGCTCTAATTCATTGTAAGCCACATTTACACCTTATTCCAGGCGACTAGAGCCCTGGGGCGGACATGGTCCTACTCATCATAAGGCCCGCGTCCAATACATAACCCCTTATTGGAAAGGGGACGGTAGCTACAAGGATGTTTTACGCAGTTACCATTAACCATACATACATACATACTTCTCTTTCATTTACTTTCATCTCTTCATTAGCCTTTTCATCTCATAGTCATTCATTACTTTCTCCTGGCATAATATGTGAAATTGTTCTCATACATATTTCATTGCATGGCATATATTAGATTTCAATTTTCAAGTCACATTCATAAACCATATGTGTATCATTTCATATAAATATCTCATGTCATACGTCATACAACATCTAAATATTATCAAGTAAACACTTTAAGCATTCTCATGGCATTCATTCATATAACAATATATAAACCAAGCATCATTCAATAAACACATCACATCATACAATTCATACCGATGCTTCCCTCACACAATATGCAGACACTGTATTATAGTACATAGTTATGGATCCCTCACCTTTGACTCAACTTCTCTGTTTCTTCTTAATTTCCTTTCAATTCACTGTTCCAGCAGCACTACAACTCATTAAAGTAATATAACAACATCCTATAAATAATATGAAAGAACAATAGAGCATTCCCACCATAATACAAATATTAATAAAATATTCACAGAAGTATAGAAATATAAAATTCCATCTAAATATCACTTAAATAACCATGACATGCATGCGGGGTGTTACATTTTGAGCCCAGGGATTTCTTCTTCCATATCAATCATGGCCTTCTTGACTTCCTCTTCCTCAAATTGTCTTTCTATTCTGGTCACCTTGCATTGTCAAGTGAAGTTGGGCACTACTCAATGCCATCTACCGAGGCAACTTCAGTAGAGGGTGATTGATAAAAATTAATCAATTAGGCTTTGTTCAATAACATTTGGATAATCACTAATTTCATCTCAATGTGTAATTTAGAAATTTGGTTCTGCCTCTTCCTACCCTCTGTGATATAATGAGAGAGCATTCCTGTATCCTTCTCTAATCCATCTATGCCTAGATTTTTGCCTCCTGCCCACCTCATGTTTCATAATTTGGTCAATTCATCCCTCAAACTCCCTCTCCAATTTCTCCTGCTCATCAAGCAATTTTCTCTCTTCTCCCAAAAATTTAAATTTCCTGTTCAATCATGGTCGTTCTTTCCCCCATGACCCCAAACTGTCAGCTTGGATATGACTCTACTAATTCATGAATTTAAACTTTTCCAGTCTCACTCAAAATCAGTTGGTTCCTCCCACCATCTCCTCACCTCATCCCAAAAAGATGGATGAGAAAGCCTCACATTTTCAACTGAAAATGTTTAGGGCCATAATCACTTGGTCTTAGAATGGGCTAGTACTTAGTACCTTCAGCCTTCTAGATTTTCCATATTAGCCTAACTTGGCCTGAGAACTTTCTCATGCACATCTTTGGATTAGAAATTGGGGCTAGATCTATGTTACTAGTAGTATTGTAGCTACCATTTACAACCCAAATGGAGTGTGCCTTATATTCCTATTCTTCAATCTATCCTAAGAAAATGGAGCTAATGGTGAAATGGTATCTCATGCTCTGGTTAAGGAAAATTTTTTTTTTATAGGGGAAAGGGTTCTCCAAGCGGCCCACCTAGCAATGAATCTACAAGTGGGTTTTACATATACACTCACGCGGCAGTTCAGGTGAGGCCCAAATTCTATGGACAGGTAGAGCCCAAGGTCTCTCCTCTTCTCATGCTGAGTTTCAGCCCAATCGAAATTTTCCAAGTGGCAGAACAGTGCTTTGAAAATTTCATGACTATGGGAAAGTGCACAATAGTGGTCGAGTACCTGTAGGCATGCATGGACATACGTGGGGATGCATGCCAATTCATGGAAGGATATTTGACTGAATGCTCTGAAATTTGTCACGTGGCCATGCATACTATTCTCTAGATATCCAACAGTCGGAACTGCCATATCACTCTTCCACATGGCAAACCGCTTGGAGATTCCTTTCCAAGCGGGCCACTTGGATGAATCTTTCCCGTTATTTAAAGAGAACTGTTGTAATGCCTTGTTAAACCTGCGAGTAACTCATTTTGTTGCCTTTCTCCTGTTCTGATTTTAGTTAAATGTTATCCAGTGAAGAAGTACTACTAGTACTAGTATAATTCAGCACTATGCCCAAGTGTGCCATTTCAACGTGTTACAAAGTGTCATAGAAAACTTAAAAGTTATTGTTCCTTGTTGACATTCACAGAACTGGTTGAGCTGTGTCAAACAATACAGAAGATATACTGGTTTGGAAATTCTTATATGTGATCCATATTTGATCAAATAATTCTATATTTGAGTCCAGGTTCATTGAAAGGTTTGGCACCCATGTTATTGTTGGTGTGAAGATGGGAGGGAAGGATGTAATACATTTGAAGCAGCAGCATTCATCAAATCTCCAACCTTCCGAGGTACAAAAGAGGTTAAAGGAGATAGCAGACAAGAGGTTTTTAGATGCAAATGGGCAATATGATTCGGATACAGAATTGTGTCAGAAAGACAAGGTTTGTAGCATTCTGATTTAAATGATTCTACTTAGATCTACATTTTGTTAATTTAGAGGATATGAAGTAGCATTGTTTTGTGAATTCTAATGATTCTACATAAATGAACTGAAGATTCACTGCATGCTACATCATAAATTGGGTGTTTGAAGTTCTTATCAAATTTAATCACTTTAGGGTAATTAGTGGCAAAAATAATTTGACCTTGATGTATCTTGTTAGGAAGGGAAATCCATGAAAGAGAACTACCTGAAGTCTAGTATCTGTTTACTCTTTCATTCAAACATTATTCTTCTGCATTTTTCCACCACAACGCTTGTTGGTGGATGCTTTCTTTAATTCTTTCCTTAGATGAACCTACTTTTAAGGCCCATGGATGCCTTGATTAGCTGGATGTCAAGTTTGAACGGGACTGTTGGATTGCACTTGTTGAGTTTTTATTGCCTGTTACCTTTGTCATATGCCCTAGCAAAACGATCTATAATTCTTCTATTGTGTGCAGTCTCTTAAAATAACAAATGAGCTACCTGTTCCACTGATGGAAGTGATAGTTGAGGATCCATCATTAAACACCATCAGTCCAAAATGGTTGCTCCTAATATGACTGTTATTGAGAAAGTACACTATGATACTCTACTTGAAACTTTTGGTTGCTTCTTCTTTGGCATCTTTAACTGTTGTGGTTAGCTGGTTGGGTGGTTATTAGAGGAATACTGCAATGTTCTTTGCGTAGCCCTATAACGACCCAGCCCTTCTATTGGCTTAATATTGTCCTCTCTGGTCCAATGGGCCTCAAGGCTTTAAAATGCGTCATACCAAGTAGAGGAGGCTACTCTTTATCAATAGCTCAGGATCTCCCTCCCTAGCCAATGTGGGACTCCCAAACCCCCTGGTACTCAGCCGTCTCTTGGTGGGGACACCTCAACGATCTCCCTGGCAGGCCAGTACTGAGCCGTATTCTTGGGGCATTACATAGCCCAGTCTATCCTGTGATGGTTTTGGTCAAACTTGTTAACTCATTACCTTGACCCCCATGTGACTGTGAGAGTAATGTAGAACCAAGTCCCCAACTATTCAACCAGGAACCCAACTCTACAGCAGGATCAACTTATAATAATCAGTGAATTACAGCAAGCAAATCAGCAAAGCATGGTCTGCGGCAGATGATTAGATCAGCAGTTTTTGGAGCTTGAAGGTCTCCGCAAAATAGCAACAATCTGTGAAGCCCGCAGGAAGTACCTTCAATCTTCCACGAAGGGGTTAATATAGAGGCAACAGATCAGCCTTCTCAGTGTTCAACAGCATATTCGTAGACCCTCAAATATGGTATCAATGACCTCCAAGAGAAACCCAATTGCGGGATATAAAATAGAAACTGAAAATAAAAGAAAAACAGGGAAGAAGGGGATAGAAGAAAGGACAGAATAGTGGTTTGAGCCTCTCACTCTCACATAAGTCTCTCACCTCACATATGAATCTCTCCTACACTACCTCTCTCAGCCACATAGTTGTAAACAACTCTTTTTTCTTTTCATTAAATCGTGTGTAGGCTCTTAATGGTCCATTGCATATATATTGGATGTTGCCATTGCAAGAAAGGAAATAAAGCAAAATAGAAAGTCTCTTACAATGCAATGATGAGACTTGTACAAAAAGCTAACTAAGATCTTAGCTATTAACCAAAATACAAAGTACTAAAGACATAAAATCTAAGCTAATAACTAAAGATTACACAGAAATAGAAACTATAAAATTAGAAACTTATACTAAATAAGTAGCAACTAATATCTCCATCAAATCTCCTCCATATGGGCCCACACAACTGTCCATGTGAACAGTGTTTTGGTCCTTTTCTTCTTTATGCTTCGATCTACGTCAACTCCCCCCCCCCCCCATTTGAATGAAACTCGACCTCGAGTTTTATAGAATTTAGGGATGAGCTTGGTGTGGTGCACGTCTAGTTTCAGCCCAAAACAGTACTCTGGCAGCCACAGATGTTTGGAATGTTGTCTTCGAGGCGGGGAGCTCTCTCTTCGAAAAACTTCGGTGGCATGGTGAACTCGATGTGATCAACTTCAACAGCGGATGTGTACTCGGCTGTCGTGTTCATAGTCTCCTTTTCAGCTGTGTTTTCTACTTCCACCTTTTCAACCTCCACTGTGGTGACTGGTGTCAAGCTCCTTGGGTTCTTCGACCAGATTTGGTGTGATTTCTATATCAATTTTGGATTGATTTCTTGAAATAGTCAAGAAATTGAAATTGTTTTGGTTGCATCAATCTAATATATTTCAAGAATAAGAAATCCATTTGGAAGTTCAATTTTTGAGAATAGATTCTCTATATTTCTTTGGGAGAGAGTGGTGGTGGTTGGGGCCGGAGCCGGGAATGAGGTGATGGTGGTGGCGTGGTGGTGGTGAGACCATCCGGAGGAGAAGGGTGGTGTTTTATTTTTAACATGAAAGTACTCTTTGCCCATCAAATTAACCATGTGCTCATTAAAGAGCAAAAGTGAAATAAATTGAAACAGATCGTCAGCTATTTCAGAATTTCTATTCCATTTGATTTCTATTTCACTGAAATAAGGTGCAAAAATCGAACCAAACAATTTCTAAAATAGAAATCACCCCATGAAATTGAAATAGAAATCATATCAAATCAGGCCACCTTCTTTGTGGTCCACAGTCACCTCATTTTTTGCTTCAACCGCCACTTCAATTGTAGCACCAAGTTCTTTAGTCTTGACCTCATTGTCCACCGTTGCTTTCAGATTTTTCAATGAAAGTCTCGACAGTAGGAACATCAAGGACTGGCTCGTCCTTGCCTTCACAAGTTGCTGGAATCTTTCCAACATTGACCTTGACTTCTGGTTCAGGTGCTTTGAAAAGAGGTCTCTTCTCTTCCCAAGGAGGTGCTATACATGATTCTGGAATGCCTCAACCAAGGTTCAAAAACTCGTCTCGTCCTGGTCGAGATGACTGATGGCAAGATCTCGGCGAGTTTGTGCATTTTTTCTTTTGTTGAGGAATGACGTTTATGTGGGCAAATGGCCATAGTTGGCTTCGAAACTTTATGGGAAACTTGTTTTAGGCTTAATAAACATATTTAAATCTTCAAATTGAAAAAAAAAAGCACTTAATTTGGTGTTTTGGATTTGCACCCTTGTTTGGTAGTATACGTCGGAACCCTAAATGTAATATTGCCTATTCTACACATTGTTTGAATGATATGAGACATAATTGGCAAGTAAATTATGCAATAATGGATGAAGACACACAACATTGAATAATTATTTAAGAAATTGTTAAAGACTTAAAGTTTCTACTACAACTACCGTGAACAATAATGCATAAGTCATAGACACCATTCTCCTTACAGTGAACAATAATAAATTAGTCATAGACACTCTAGTCTTCCACTGATATGAACTATGGCGTGCTGGATCGAGTCTACTCATGGTCCGATGGGGATGACATGCATTGATTGTCCTCTGTCTGCATGACATATGAATGCCACGTCATAGTGTTCGAGAAGAAACGAGAGTAGTCCTCCACAGCTGCACTAAATGGTCTCATCTATATATTGCATGTAACCTATTCTGGGGTATAGGTCACTGCAATATGAGCAACCAGTCATTTAGCCACGCTCATGATCCATGCGGATGCATGTACAGCTGGTGGGCTGGATAGGAGAAGAAACTGTCGACAAAGGACGATCCAATATGTCCCCGTGGTTGTGAGTAGTGATGTGGCAACCCCCAATAGTGTATCCCAGTTGTATTGAGTGATGAAGTGGCTAAAAAGTCAAGAAACAAGGGTTTCCTCCCTTCTCTACACAAAAAACCCTTTTTCTGTCCAGACACTTTGAAATTTCGAAATGTGGGTCGAGTTGGTGCTCTTTTGTGCCAAAATTATTGAAACACTGCATGTTTTAAGTTTTGTATGTAACCTCATCTCGAGGAGCTCGAGATTCTCGAAATATTCGAAATCTCGCCGAGATTTAGAACTATGGCCTCAACATCATTGCATTACTAGCCATCGTTTATCCAGTCGAGCCATTCGCTCATTCGATTGCATCAAGCCATCAACGCCCTAAAAACATAACCACAATTCACGAACCTAGCAAATCAGCAAAGTATAGTCGGTGGCAGATGATTAGATCTGCAGGTGTTGGAGCTTGAAGGTCTCAGCAAAATAGCAAGAGTCTGTGGAGCCGCAAGAAGTACCTTCAATCTTCCACCAAGGGATTAATATAGCAACAACAGATCAGCCTTCCCACTGCTCAACGGCACATTTTTAGACCCTCAAATATGTTATCGATAACCTCCAACAGAAACCCAATTGCAGGATTCAAATTTGAAACTGAAAATAAAAGAAAGCATAGAATATGGTTCGAGCCTCTCACTCTCACCTAGGCATCTCACCTAACATAAGACTCTCTCCCACACTGCCTCTCGCAGCCACATAGTTGTAAACAACTCTTTTTCTTTTTATTAAATTGTGTGTAGGATTCTTAATGGTCCATTGCATATATAGTGGATGTTGCTATTACAAGAAAGGAAATAAAGCAAAATAGAAAGTCTCTTACAACGCAATGATGAGACTTGTACAAAAAGCTAACTAAGGTCTTAGCCATTAACCAAAATAGAAAGTACTAAAAACAAATAAAATCTAAGCTAATTACTAAAGATTACACAGAAATAGAAACTATAAAATTAGAAATTTATACTAAAGAAGTAGCACCTAATATCCCCGTCAAATCTCCTCCATATAGGCCCACACTACTGTTCACGTGAACAGTAATGTAAACAGTGTTTTGGTCCTTTTCTTCTTCATGCTTTGATCTACATCAGAGAGGGTCAGTCTATGTGATCCAGGTTTTATTTGAACTCAATGACTTGGTCAATCCATCTCCATCCTAGGTATTTAAGTAACTGACCTGAAATGTCAGACTGTTAAACATCTGATAGTTGGTCCATATTTATATACAAAATAAATGTTAGTTTCAAATATAGACTCAATCTGGTGAACAATAAAGAAATAAGAAAAGATGAATAAAAGAGAACCCCCCTCCTAAAAAAAAGTACGTCAGCATTAAAGAGGAAAGTGAGGGTTTTCAGGTTTTGAAAACTGGAAAGAAAAATCAGTTCAAAGACTAATAAGTTGAGTAGTTGTAAGGCTATAACCTGATGTAGTATGCATTAAAAGTTTGGGTCTCACTGGCGGAATCATCTTCAATGGTACTTATGGGTTGAAGTGTTGAACTACATCAGAAAGCCACCAATATGCGTTAAAAGTTTAGTATCCTTCACCTGCAAAATTAAATTAATCAATTTTTAGTATGAGATTAGGAACAGAAGAATGCTACAATACTCAATATGAGTACCTGAAACAGAAATTTCTGTACTCAAATAAGGTTTGTTCACTAAGAGAAACTTTATTTGTTACACCACATATTCTTTTCTTTCTTGTACTTTAGACATGTGAATGAATCTTAATGTATGGTCTTCTTGAGCTCCAAGATATTAACTAATTCTCTGTTTACCTTCATATGAGCCACGCTGCTTTTCCTATGGGTCAAAAGAGAGATAATCAATGGGTCTGATATTCTTTTATACCCTCTTTAGGTCATTCCTCTTTAGATATCTGCTGTGATTTCAATTTTTTGAATGTTATCCTGGTTTGTATAACTAGCATAATAGCTTGAATAGGGGATGATACTGGCTTTCTGATGTTGTTCAAAGGAACATGAAGGCCAGCAGCAAACCAGGTCATCAAACTGGACCAAGAATGGATTAATATGCTTAATTTGAGTGCCCAATGGGTTGTCTGGGCCATGGGTTTTATATTTTTGGGTTTACTATTGTAATGGGCCAATTCTAAAAGCCCAAATATTAGGGATTTAAGCCCTATACGGGATTTAGTTATTTTGTGTTTTGTAATGTTTTAGAATGGAGTCTATTTTGAAGAGAAACTTAAGTTGCAAGGGATTCTCCCTACCATACATAGAGGTTTCCTATTTTTCTTATTTTGTTGAAGTTATAAACAAAGAGTAGGGGATCATCATATCCACTTCCATTGATTTGAGAAATAATTTACCCTTGAGCTCGGGAGTTCTGTAAGAGACACAGCATATTTTTGTGGGATTCAAAACTGCTCTACTGTGGGATGCAGTAGGGAAACCTTGATGAGATTCCTTCTCCACAGTCAGGTGAGAGGCCTAACTATCTTTCTCTCTTCTCAATCAACAAAGGTTAGCTTCCTGATTCCTATATCCTATGGTTGGTAAGATCAGTTCTTTTTCTGAATCTGTTTGTTTATTTAGTCACAAATCTGTTGGGTGAATTTCCATTGGAAGTTTTTTTTCCCTCAGTTCTGATCTTAGTTTCCTGTTTCAGACCTGTCCATCGATTCTGGTTTTTCACAGGTTTGAAGATCTTGATATCATCTATTGATTCTGCACTGCTCTTTGCGTACTGTTTCTGGGATTCTAAAATATTAAGACATCCTTCTACAATTGCTATTCTGGTTGTTGTTTCTATTCATGATCTAGCCATTAGCAGAGGGTGAAACTTTGAGAAGTTAATTCTCCCAAGGTTCCCTACCCTCGACTGAAAGGGTGTTTTCATCAGAGTAGTATAGTTGCTATTTTGGGAACTTAGTTTTTTTTTTTTACTTTTATTTTTAGAGCCTCTCATTGTTCTGCCAACAGCAGTGTTTCCACTTCTGTTTGTCTTCTGTGGTTGGGTATTTCAGTGATTGAACCTTTGTCTCAGACCAAGTAGGAAGGGCTTCCTGGGTCCCTCTCATTGTGCCATATGGACAGATAATTTGGCTATTACGACTGTTGGATAGAGGTCATGGTGCCATGTGTCCAATTTCAAAGTCTAACTCAATCAAACACGCCTGGTATATTAGGATGCATCACTGTATATGTACATGCATGCCTACTGGTACTCTGGTCATTACTTTGCACTCTCCGTACTCCTGGATTTTTCAAAACTGTGTGTGCTCCAAAATTTTATATGTGAGCAGGGGACGTCATGGGGTCTACCTCTCCACAAAGTTGGGGCCACATCCTAACTGCCATCTGGCAGATATTTGGGCCGGGCGGGAAGCCCTTGCTAGGTGGGCCATGCAGGAACCAAGAGCTCAAAGAAAAAAAAAATCTAGGTTGACCTATAGTAGTCTTATTTTATTATTTAAGCACTGCTACCTTTGATGCTCTTGTCATGAGAGAGGAGAAAAATAAAAAAAGAAAGAAAGGAAGAAAGCATAATATAGTGTATTCCTTTACCCATTTCCTTGATGAGTATGGTATTTTAGATTCCTCATCTAATCATTTATCATTTTTTGGTTCAGTTCGAGATCAGGGAGCAACGATTGAGGTTTACAGATGCTAGCACATCGAGTTCTTTTGCACTTAAGGAGGTACTTTTAGCACTTTGCTTATATTTTTTCCAGTTCACTTTTGGTTGAATTGATCATGTCTGGATCTGCTTTTTTTGCCACGTTTATTTACTTTATCTATTTGCAGGATATTTCTTACTTTTATAAGAGGAGAGGGGGAAGTGATAATAAGAATTTGCCTCACAAAGAGTGGTTACATACAGTTCAGTCTGAGCCTGATGTCATCTCGATGTCCTTCGTTCCAATCACATCTCTCTTGAATGGGGTTCCTGGTAGTGGATTCTTGAGCCATGCCATCAATCTCTATCTACGTTGTAAGTGTTATATCTATTCTCATTGTACAATTGTTGCATTTCGCTACACTTAAACAGTTACATGCCTGGCTTTCACTAAGAGGGAGTGAGTTTATGCACTCCTACTTGAATTAGGATTGCTCTACTTGAATCCTATTCCAGCTGGGTTCAAGGATTTAAACTTTGGTATCGCAGACCAGATTGGACACCGCTGTTATCTGGCCTGATACTGTCTGATCTTTGAGGAAATATCATTGGTATACTGGTATTGGCAGTACCGGCTGATCCAGTGCCAACTGCCAAGGGTACCTGCCTTCCGCCCATTCTGATCCTCAGACTTAAACTTTGGGTGGGATTCCTGGACTTATAATAATTTTGACTTGTTTGTTCCCACTACATCACCCTGGTACATAATCCAATTATTTCTGTGAGCTTAAAAGAACAGAATACAAGCTCGATGAATCATAGGTCTGATCTGAACAATAAGACAGGACGTAACTGGTCAGATCAAGAAAGTCGGTTCTTGGAAACTGAGCCTACTAAGTCTTCTAATATAGGAAAGCTGTTGTTGGAACAGTTAATTACATTATCACAATCCCAAAGAATCAGCCACTTGGTTAATTGTTACCTTCCCTTTAACAGTGATAAGCAATTAAGCAGACACATTCAATTCACCTGGTAGATCAAGTTGTGTGATGTAGATCAAAGAAAGAAGAATTATTTTGGATTTGGGTATGGTTTAGTTTTATGGGTCAATTGAGCCCACGGTTCAATAAGTTGGGCCCAAATTAAAGTCCCCAATGTGTTATATGGGTCATGGGCTAAGTAATTTTGAGTTTTCTATTGTAATGGGCCCATTCTATATGCCCACATAGGAGGGATTTGAAGCTTACCCGAAAATAGGGATTAATTTTTATTTTTTATGTAATGTTTATTTTCAGTTTTAAGTGGATACTACTTAGATAGTTAGACAGTAAGCTATCTTTCCTTTTATTTTAAGTTTCTTATTGTACAAGGCTCCCACTATATGTGTGGGTCTCTTTTATCTACTTTTTAATGTAAGACTAAAACCAGAATAGGTCTAATCCCAGGCAGGATAAAAAATAAAAACCCCAGAGAAGAAGAAAGAGAACAATCTCAAATTTGTTGGAGGAGAATGAGATGATCTCAAATGGGTAACCACAAGTAAACAAGAGAAGTAAATAATAGAATCCTTCAAATCAGTGACCTGTTGAAGCTGCAATTGAAGTTGAATAATCCTTGAAGAATTAAGTTGAACTCCCCAATAGAAGAAACCGATCAGAACAAGAGAATTGAGATCGAGCAGCAATTAGGGTTTTAAGAAAACCCTAGATTCTCGTAGATCGATGTTTGGATTGCTCCTGCTGATTCGATTGATGGAGATGTACCCTGGCAGCAATGACCTTGATGTAGTAATCTTCAAGAAATCGACGTGACAATCAGTTGAAAGAAATTCCAGAAGCTTGTAGCACTCTTGAACTCGATTTGACTCAAACTAGGGTTTGGAATCAAGAACCATTGGAAGGGGATGGGGTAATGGAATGGGCACCTCACCCTAGGCCTCTCCTATCTTATCTCAGGATTTCAACATTGCATGAGCAAACTTTTTTATTATTCAAATTCATGTCCAATGCTGGCCTCCCTTACAAACTTATATAGAAGACTCAAAAATAGACTTAGACAGTAAAAAAGAAAGGCCTAACCTAATCCTTAACTAATAAGGTATCCTAAATTGACTAGGGAAATGAAATAATAAAAAAAAAAAACTCAAAATAGGACTCTACCAAACTAATGAAGTAAATCCCGTTTTCCTACTTTTTACCCATATTTTAGGCTTATTATATTGGCCAATTACAAAATAAACACATAGAGTCAAAGGCCCACACTTCACACATGTGGTTTGATGGATTCTACCATTGATATCCATTTGGACCTTCTAATTGAGTCACTGGGATCGACAGACAACTTCCTTCGCGCGGACGGAAATTAGTACTTCGTATCCTCCCTCGCCGAACGATTGCACTGCTGCCTTGAAAGAGGAGAATGAAGAGTGAGGCCGTTGCTTGTTTCATCGCTTCGCTGGGTTCAACGTCAAATTATTCAAACAAGAAGAGGTTGTATTTTTAAGAATTTATATAAATTCTTAGCTGCAAGATAACCCATCCCAAGGCCTATTTCCACTAAAATAAGCCCTCTAAGTGACTTGTCTGCATCACTTTTATTTTCTGTTATAGTGCTATAAGCACTTATATATTGTAAGGGCCATTGTGCCTATACCCATGATTTTGAAGATGATAATGAATTGGTTTTATACCATGGCTGTGTGAAACAGTGAGATAGGTGATGTTAGAACATCAGAATCCTATAACCGGACTAGAATAACCAGAGAAGGAAGAAGGGAAAGAAGAGAAGAAGAAAGGAGAAGGAGCACGCAAGTTCCAAAGGTGGGAGAGAACCTGCGGCTAGAACAGAATGTTCTACTGTAGGTCTGCCCCTCTTATATTAATAATAAAATCATAATAAAAATAGGACAATAATGCCCCTACAACCAACCAACATTACAAAAGGACTAAGAACCGATAGAAAAGAAAGTGGAAGACCAAACTGCCCCTAACACTAATAGTTCAACACTCCCCCTCAAGCTGGTGCATATATATCTCCCATGCTCAGCTTGTTACAACAAGAACGAAAACTAGGAGCAAATAGTGACTTGGTAAACACATCAGCTAGCTCTGATCAGATGAAGAAACAAACGGTGTCTCGATCAACTTCTTCAAAACGGCACTGCAAACGAAGTGACAGCCCACTTCAATATGTTTGGTCCTCTCAAGAAAGACCGGATTACTAGCAATATAGATAGCTGCCTGATTGTCACAATACATCTTTATAGACGTCGGGATCGAAAAACCCATCTCTAGAAGTAACGACCAAATCCACATCAACTCTGCAGTAGTATGCGTCATAGCTCTATACTCTGCTTCAGCACTAGACCTGGCAACCGTGGTCTGTTTCTTGCTTCGCCACTTAACCGGGTTTCCACCAACAAAAGTACAATACCCTGTGGTAGACCGACGATCACTAGTTGAACCTGCTCAATCTGCATCAGAGTACGCAACTAACTCCTTATGTCTATTGGGACGATAAATGAGCCCTTTTCCAGGAGCACCCTCTAAATATCGAAGAATCCGAACAGCTGCATCTGAATGAGACTTACAAGGGGATTGCATGAACTGACTGAGAACCCCAACAGCAATTGATATATCTGGCCTAGTGACAATCAAGTATATTAACTTCCCATTCATTCTTTCCGTGTTTTTTTTTAAATCCACATTATTTAAATTCGTAAACTAAGTTTTACCATTGCTGTATTTTAGAGATTCTACATTACAGGCTCAATCTTTGGTTTAGTGGATATGCATATCATATAAATAGGACTCCCAAGGCTGAGCACCAAATTAGAACCTAACACACAGTATGTAATGTCACAGAAAGTTGGGGAGAATGCTGTAAGGACAAAAGGGTCACATCACATGTAAATGTATTGGGCACTAAATTAGTTGGAATTCATTGATTTTAGTCTGTTGATTAGTGATGATAGAAACCTATTGTTTGGCCCCTACACTCAGCTAGTCTACTCAACTTTTCTTCAATCTTCTAATTGGATTCTTTAGCTACTTGATTTGAATTAATTGGTTGGTTCTCCTGCCAAGTAATTTTTTCTTTCTTCTTTATACTAAGAGCTGAAATTTTTTTTTTGTCATTGATGGGCCTCTTGTTTTTGTAAGCATTATGAAGTGCACATATATAGGTAAATATAATGATTATTATCAACAGGTCGGGAAAAAAAAGGTGCCTTGATCTTATAATTTGTATCATCATTCTTATTTCTTTTCAATTGAGGCATCCAAATATTTTGGCTTCCGGTTGCAGATAAACCTCCGATTGAGGAGCTGCATCAGTTCTTGGAATTTCAACTTCCAAGGCAATGGGCACCGGTGTTCAGCGATCTTCCTCTTGGTCCGCAGTGCAAGCAGCAAAGCAGTGCATCCCTACAGTTCAGTTTTATGGGCCCCAAGCTTTATGTCAACACAACACCGGTAAAGTTTATTTTTCCCTGTTTGATTAGTTCTGTTGTATTTATTAATTATGATTCCCGAGGAGGTGGTCCCAAACATTTCAGCTGAGCTAAACCATGGGTTCTGGTGTGCATGGATGATGTTGCCGTGTGTGGCCACCCCATGGAGGTGTTAAAACTTAAGTTCCAATGTCTTAATGATCCATTAATGAGAATTAATGTTTTATAAGCCGAGGATTCGCTTATAGTATTGTATTTATTCAAAGTTTAGTCATCTCTAGTCTAATAGGTAGTGTGCCAATTGGATTGAGTCCTGTGACATTGTCATTGAAAAGAAAGTTATTAATAAGTTGTTATACCTCAGGTTATACTTTTGTCGGATATTCTCTCTAGAAAATTCATTTAGATAAATTATTGATTTTTTGGTCCTTTTTTCAGATGTTGGTATCTTGGTCATCTAAGTGTGTTGATCTTTAAACCTGGCTTGGGTTCAGGACTTCAATGTCCCAAAGGCATTGAAGTCACACTCATGTTGTGGATTGATGACAGGAAAATTGTAAAATCCCAAAATATATTGTTAATTTTGAATTCGCGGCTTACACGAATTCAGGGAAAGTTATTACTCTACAGAAATCACGTCCTCCGTCTTATGCTCTGTAAACTGTCGTCAAATACTGGGATGCTCTCCCATTGACGATGTAACTAAGTCAGTGAAGGGGATGCAATAGTGACTTCCAAAATAAAGGCTCTGTTTTTCCTCTTCCAACAGTCCAGCCCACTCCTTTCCCCCATGTGGTTTAGACCAGAGGGTGAAGGATGTTGTTTCCCAAACAGTGGCTCCATTCCCCTCTCCTCCATCTCTCATGCACCCCACCCAAAAAAAAGGGGAGAAGGGACATATTCTCATCTGTGTGTGTGCGCATGCACACGTGCATGTATTTCATCATTCATCTCAACCTTCCTACTTATCTGTTCTCTCTCTCATTCAGAAACCTTGACCAACCATAATATTCTACTTGTATCCTTCTGGTTTTTTTTTTCCATCATTATATTGTATTACATTAGCTGTTTTATTTGTTTATATACTGTATAATTATTAAAATAGTATTTATTTTATTGCTCCATAGTGACCAAGTGGTCACGGGTTCGAGTCGCAGGAAACAAGCTGCTTACATTATGACCCTCCCCAGACCCCGTAGTGGTGGGAGCCTCGTGCACTGGGTACGGCCTTTAAGTGTTCATTTTATTGCATATATTTAATAGTTGTAATTTAAGTCTAAAACCTGTACAAATACGGTTCTTTTATATAACATTCTAGTTTTATCCTCTTGTGTTTTTTGGTCATTATTCTGTATTATTATCTCGTTCATTTGTTTGTATACTATATAATTATAAAAAGTGTTCATTTTATTGGATATATTTAATTCTTCTTTTAAATTAGTGAAAAGTTGATAAATAAGGATTTTTTTGTAAGTAAATATTTTAAAATAAGTTATTAAAAAGGAAAGGTCTACATGTGAAGGGGAAAAGATCCCTACACCTACAATATGGGGAGGCTTTCCCACACCCTTTCACATCCTTACCATGTGGGGCCTTGTCGACGAAACCGTTTCCCATGCTGTGATTGGTGTGACATGAGAGATTGCCCCCACACTGGCGGCATGGGGAACTTCCTCCCATATGTGCCTAGATTTACCTGGAAAATAATACAACTCAACTCCATGCCTCATCCCAACTAAATGGGGTTGCTAAGCAGATCCTGTTTGACCATTCAACTGTATTGAACAGTATACTTCTTGTCAACCCTAATCCATGCATGTCTCTTTTTACCACTCCTCCCAAATTCATTTTCGGCCTGCCCCTTGCTCTTGTAGCTTCTCTAGTCTGAATTATATCACTCCTCCTTAATGGTGCATTTAGAGATCTTTGTTGAGCATGTTCATGCCACCTTAAATGACTTTTCGTAATGGGACTGTTTGAATGACACCTCATTAGGTGTATTTAGAACATGTCATCTTATTCGGTTGCCCTTGTCATATTCCCCGAAGTTCTTCAAATCGGGGTAAAGAGGAGTTTCAAAATAATTTGAAAGTGACTTGCCGTCATGTCATTCTCAAGAGCTGTCATTGTTTCACACGCTTTTTGAGTACACATGAAATAACCGGATTTTATCCTCATTGAAAGAAAATCAGTGCTATATTAAGAGGGCAAAAATAAGGTTACAAATTATTTGACACCTTAAGGGGTTTCAATGAGAAATCCCTTTTATCATGTACCAGGGGCTACTCCTAAATTGCCTTTGATTCGTTCATCTGTATTTTTTTTTAAGTTCTACCATTCATCCATCTCAACATCATCATCTTAGCTACAATATTTTATTCATATGTTGTTTCTTCACTGCTTAACGGCTCAACCTTTACCTCCATATATTATTACTAGTTTTATAGCTGTCCTATATAAATTTCAACAGAAAAAAAATAAAATTTCTCTTGTGGAGTTGTGGTCAACTTTTTATTTGTTTTCTTATTGTGTTTGCATGTGTATATATATATACTGATATACATGCATGATTAGACTTGAGCAACTTTTCTTGACGGCACTCTTATTCTTGCTTTTGCTTTCATTCTCTCAATGTTGCATACACTTATCAGGACATGAGGTCACTTGTTTACTTGAACTTTAATCCTATGACTAGACCTAAACCCAGTTTCGCCTTCAAGGATAAAATTTTCGTAATGTAGGAGTTTAATCATTCTGTATAATCCATGACAGGTAGATGTGGGTAAGAGGCCTGTGACTGGCCTCCGACTATATCTGGAGGGGAAGAGAAGCAACCGCCTAGCAATCCACTTGCAGCACCTTTCCTCTCTTCCAAAGATCTTCCAACTCTCTGATGACCCAAATGGAAACTTCACCAATAATTTCTATGACCCCAAGTATTATGAAAAGGTTCAGTGGAAGAACTTCTCTCATGTCTGCACTGCCCCTGTTGACTCTGATGAGGATCTCTCCATTGTCACCGGTGCCCAGTTCCAGGTTAAGGCTTATGGCATGAAGAAAATTCTATTCTTACGGCTACGCTTCTCAACAGTTTCAGGTGCAACAGTGGTCAAGAAACCTGAGTGGGATGGGTCTCCTGGGCTTGCTCATAAATCTGGAATCATCTCTGCTTTGATAAGTTCCCACTTCACAACAGCTCAGAAACCACCCCCACGTCCTGCTGATGTGAACATAAACTCTGCTATATATCCTGGTGGCCCGCCAGTTCCTGTCCAGACACCTAAGCTACTTAAGTTTGTTGACACTACTGAAATGGCAAGAGGACCACAGGACAATCCTGGTTACTGGATTGTCTCTGGTGCTAGACTAATGGTTGAGAAAGGAAAGATCTCTCTCCGTGTCAAGTATTCCCTCTTGACTGTCATGTTGCCAGATGATGATACTCCATAATATATGGATTGCAAGTTAGACTCTCTCCTGGCCCTCTGAAGGACGGAAAAGAAAATGAAACAAACAAGGAGATAGAAAGCTAAGAAATGCAAGCAAATGAGCATAAAATGATGGGGTGCTTTTTGTAGGTAGAGTGAAGCCGTCTCTGCAGTGCAGGAAGGTTAGAAAGGCATTCCCTTTTCCACATCTTTTAGTTGCATGTTGTAATGTATTATGCGCTTGTAATTGGTGATTCATATCAATGGAACAATTATTTGAATCCATCTTTCTGCCTTGGCTGGATTTTTTTTTTTTTTCTTGGGGGGGTGGGGGTGGGGTGGAGGCTAATGCTTAGCTGGATTGGTTGGGTATAAGTTTCTGAGTGAATCATTAGTCTGTTAAGGAATCTCAAAATTTGATATCAAGAAAACACAAACCACTGATGAACCTGCAAATCCAACCTAATGTGTTTCACTGGTTTCATAGAATTGTCAGAATGTCTTCCTGTCTAGACTAAAGGACCGTATCATACAATTAGGTGGTCACCCTACTTGAATGCGGATGGGTGCCACTTGTAATAAGAAATACAACTCATGTGTAGGGGTGGCAACTGGCAACTGTTGATCTGACTCATTAGCCGGGCAGGGTCAGTGCAAATATCAGTAGCATAATAAATATGTGTTCCTCATCATTAATATGTTTGCTCACAGTAATTATGGCCTCTCGGCAGAATTGATGATTGCATCTTTGATGCACTGCTAATTATCTAACCCGGTTAAATATGACTGAAGTTCAAAAAATTGGTCTGGATTGGACAGATTGATAGCCCTGTTAAGGTCTTATTATTGGGTTTTACATCAGATTAGCAGTGCAGCAACATGTACTTCAGTGATAGACTTTCTTAGTGAAGATTATTTCTCTAAAGTAAGTTGAAGTCCTTACTGAAAGTCCTAAGACACCCTTCAATCTGCTTTGCATTTAGGATTAGGATTTAGGACACTCAAAATATAATTTTAGGGATCCTTCCTTGATGATGTCCAGCTGATTCTGATTTCTTGATGCAGAGTGGTATAAAATGTTGTGATTAGGGTAGTCTGGCGAAAATCTTGCGAGTACATGGAAGACTTTCTTTTCTTTTGTTTTTTCTCTCATGCTCCTACTATTGCAATCAGATCATGAACCAAACCAGATGGAATTAATCTGCTATTGTTCACAAAATGAGAATCAGAAACCAACCGGAAACCGTCGGTTCTTTGTTTAATCAGGTCATCTTTGGGGCTCAAAAACTCAATTGTATCAACATTGAGAATAAGAAAAGAAAGTGTATGATACAAAAATAGATTAAGCAATGAGGTACTCTCTCTCTTTCAACTACTAGGAAGGAATGTTTCTCAATGGAGAAACTATAGCTATTTTCTCTTTCCTAATTAAGTAATGGAACCACTAGAATCCTTCGAATGGGTTACAATTCAGCACCGTTCAAGATCTTGAGAAGTTCCAACTGTTGAATGGAAAGGTCAGTTTGGATTAGCCATGTCTTCATAGGGAGAACCAAGTGCATGATAACAAGAGTTAGAGAGTACTACTTAACTCTGGTCTCTTGGGTATTCACTCACAGTACTAGAGGGTCTCAAACTCACAATGGAGCTCACCATGACATACTCACAAGTTTCGAAAATATAAATTATAAACTCTACCTTCTAAACCAAAAGATACATATGCATAGGGGAAGGGAAAGAGCTATTGGAATAGACTTGTTGGAAAAGACCCCATCAAAATGGATTCTCTAGAAAAACCATTGGAAGAGCAGGAGAAAGTGGAGCGGGCATTAAATGCTTGTACTGTTGTGGGAGCATTAAAGCTAGTGCGTGACATCATAGCTGCATCATTCTCTCTTGTTTTGAAAGAACTTGGATACAATATAGAGAAACCCTAATCCCAAAAGTATAAAATTACAACTCAGTATAAATGACTCCCAAAACCCCCACAACCCGCTCACCTGTGAGCGGGATCGCTGTTATTGAAGAAGAACTAAAAAAAAATACTTCTAGGATTAAACTAAGATCAGGCTTCACCAATAACAATAATCACGTACAAGACGTTGCAATTTGCACACTCATGGTGTTTTAGAAACCACCACATTGCTTCTTATCAAAAAGTTCTTGAATTAAAAATTTTGGATCCAAATATAACAATATGAGCATTCAACAAACTTAAAATCAATGAACTCAGTATTAAATCTGACCTACAATATTACAATACAAATAATCTTATTACCCTTCATCAACTTCCCAAAGTTAATTCCAGGACTGAAAGAGGGAACCTAGAATGTGACACTAAAGAACTTAGCATGCTTGAGTCGTTCAACTATATCAGCAACAGAACCTATTGCAGATACAAGTGAAACAAGGAAAGCAATCAAGCTCAAGCTTTGCAAAGCAAGCCATTTGTTGCTTCCTCTCTTGATCTTTGCTTGTGATATGTACATGGTCACAGGGAAATAAACTGTTAATGGCCAAAAGGCAATTGAGCCTAACAAACCCAGAATTGCATTAAAGAATGGTATTGCCATAGCAACTGCTGTTGTAATGATGCAGAATAAAGTTCTGAGGACAAGCTTGCAGATTGTGAATCGAAAGGAGGCTTCAGTGAAGGGCAACCTTACTGTGTAAACTTTGTTAAAGAAAATTGTTGAAGGCCATTTTGAAGCTAGCCATTTCTCATAGGATGTAAAAATAGGTTGTGCATACACCTGATACAGAAGCGAAATATATGATTCTTGTGATGAATTAATAATATTGGAATAGAAAATTTACCTGCCTAAATGTTGAACCAAATTTGAATCAGGTTTAATGAACCAGGTCGGTCTAACCAGCGGTCTAAATTTGGCTAAAAGAGGGGGGGGGGGCGGAAAATAGATGTTTTAAAACTAGAAATCCACTAGTCCTGGACTGATGAGTTTAGTCGATAACCCATGAGTCAAATCACACATTATAAATAAATAAAGGATAAGAGATCGCTGGTTGGTCGTGTAGTGCCTGCCTGCACCAGTGCGGGGGCCAATGAGAGCACACGTAGGAGCATCAACATAGATGCAATTTTTTATTTCATAGGATGTAAGGTGGTACACTGGTACTTTCATGCGCTCCTGTGTCTGGGGACAGGAGCTGCACAACCAAGTAGTGATCTTTTTCCCTAATTGAGGAAAGGGCAAGAGATCGCTGCTTGATCATGTAGCCCTTGCACCAGCGCCAGGGCATCAACATGGTTGAGATTTTTTTATTTCATGAGAAGCTCCTGTGTCTGGTATAGGAGCCATGAAACCAAGTAGCGCGCACTCCTGTGTCGGAGTGTGGCTCCTCCACCTAGACACAATCACCCATGACATGACTGTCCCGCCCCCATGAAAGGTAGAAATATCGCTCTTGTTGATGCTTCCACACGCGTTTTCATTGACCCACGCGCTGGAGTAGGGTTACGAATAGAAAACTCTCCCCCAATAGTTAAAGAACTAATATCATTGAAGCATAGGAATGTCCAGAAAATTTAAGAAACATCTTTTGAACCAGTAGAAACCTTTACTCACTGTTACAAAAGTGTTTTCTACAAAAAGAAAAAATGATTAACTTTCTTTTGGGTAAGAAAAAAGGAGAGAGAGATTACTTTGATCAACTGAGATAAGGCAGTGTTTTGTGTCTGTGAGTCTGTTAAGAATTTCTTAGATGTAAGTGAAAACTGTAGTTAAATCTACATAAATATGATAGTAAAACTAAGGCGCGTTGGGCTCTTCTGTAGCGCGATAGGGGGTGTAGCACACATCCAATGGCTCACAGTGCTTGGGCACGCAGCCCGACACCCTACCTGTGTGTTGGGCTGCATGCCTGAGCACTGCGGGCCGTCGGATGGTACGCTACAAACCCTGTTGCACTACAGAGGACCCAAATCTGACTAAGACTGTGTTTGATATGCATTCTTTATATGTATTCTAGGTCGATTTCACATTCTCGGGCGATACAAACAACTATTGTTATCATCTGAGAATGTGAAATTGATTTAGAATACATACCAAACGCTGCCTAAGTTATAAAATACACCGAAATGTACACATTGTTCAAGTATTAAAGTGTGAATTATTAAATTAGTAAGAATGGGCAATGCATACCTGAAAAGCTCCAATTAAATGAATAAGAACAGCAAGGTTTGCAATGTCGACTAGCCAGAAGGGTTCATAGAATCCGGTGAGAATATTTCCAGGAGCATTGTTTCCGAAGGCCACATATCCCATGCAACCAAGTGATACATAGAATAACGTTGTCACTCCCAGACCATACAGACTTGCTTTCTTCATCGTTTTGTTCTCTGCCGGTGGAGATTTTAGGGTGTCCTTCATTACAATTTACAATCCCAAAAGAAACAAAAAAAAATTATCAAAAAGGGTTATTGCATATATCTGTATGTAGTTAACCTACGTTATTTTCCCTTGAGCTCCATTTTAAAGAAGGAATTTTCTATTTGACACCCATCAAGGTTTGAAATTTTTTTTTGCCCTTTTGATATAATGCAAAATTTTTTAATGAGGATAATAATGTCATTTTATATGTATATTCGAAAAAAATATGTTTGAGACATAATGATATGTATGTTGCTTTCAAATTATTTTTGAAAATCCCTTTATACCCTTATCTTAAAAACTTTTGAAAATAAGACAATTATACGGAGGTCTTCAGTTCTAAATATACCAATAGAGGTGTTATTTAGACCTTCCCTTAAAAGAAAATCACCAAGCAAATAGTGAATGATTTAACACAAACTGACAACTTATGAAAAACCCAATCAAAATATTACAAGCCATTGGATTGCGGTTGGGAGTTGATTCACTACTCACATGGGGTGCCACCTCACATGAATGTCATCGTTCATGGGATGTGGGACCCACCTCTGACATGCAAGACCCATATCTCATGGACGGTGAGTGAGATCCATGTGGGTAGAGAATCTAAACTCTGGTCAAGTTGGTATCAGCTCCCCGCATGGGATGCCAACCCACATGGATCTTACCATCCATGAGATGTAGGATCCACCTCTAATGTGCAGGACCCACAACCCATGGACGGTGTGATCCATGTAGGGTGACACCCTATGTGGGAAGCTCGATACCAACTCAAAAAACCAATGACCCAACTGAAATTTTGGATTGGGATTGGTTCCTTATCTATTATTATCATATTGACCAACCCAACCCAAGACATTGCAATATTTTAACCTAATCGGCATACCTGGATTTCAACCAAAAGCATGGCATAAGTATAGGCAAAGGCAATATTTCCAAGAGCTTGGAAGGAATGCCAAACTTTTGTGGATTGAGAGATACCATTCACCCCTGCTTTAACACCAGTTAAGGTCCCTCTAAACTTGTGATGAGAAGCAAAACTTTGGATGCACAAGTACAAAGCAATGAATGAGTAAGTGAAGGACATTGCAGCTGCCATCATAGAAAGCAATGTTACTTTCTCCAAGTTTGGGAATTGAGACAATATAATTTCGATTCCACCAAAAATTAACATATATGTATTCCCTGATGTTCCACAGCTTGCATCATGACCCTTGTAATGGAAACAATTTGATCTTTTGAAAGCCCTGTTTTATTGACAAGGGTAGAGAATATTTGAAAATGAGATTAGTTTAAATAAAAAAAAAAACAAAAAACAAGAAGTTAATCAAAATAAAATTTTGTGAATGGATTTGATAAACATAATAAGGCTGACAAAGGCCAGGAGAATTCTTTTACTATAATAGAATAAAAGGTTGGGTATGCTAGCGAATATACCATAAGCTAGCGCACCCTATGTGTCTATCTCTCTCTTTCTTCTACTTCCTTATCCCTCAAAGGGGGAAGAGAGAGAAAGACACATAAGGGAATTCAGATCCTCTCTAATTACATTTAATTGTCAGAATCGACCACACCCATGGATGGTGGGAGATCACCCCCACACCCATTCCAAAATAGTACTAATTCCAAAGCATCCCATGATTTTGGAAGTTGGGGGAGGGCAAAATGGCAAATATTTTTTTCTTTTCAAACCAAATTTTTTTAAAATACGTTTATTTCTCTATTGTATTATTCCAGTTCCATGTTTTGCCAACAATAAAGACACTTAAAACAGAAAAAAGAAAAAGAAAAAGAAAAAAAAAGATGATTAGGCTCATTAAGCATAATTTAAGTGGATAAAATGACTCACATCATGCTTGTTGCAGCTACAATAACGTATCCAACTATAGTTCCCCAAAGCATCATGTATTGGCATATACCACATATAACCACATCTTTCTTCTCTGAAAGAACAACAACAAATATGTTTGCATTAGAGAGAGAGAGAGAGAGAGAGAGAGAGAGATTATGAACATACTATCCTTACATGTGTAATAATATGCAATAGTAGTTATAACATTTTTTTTTTTGGAAAAAGATCGTTAACCGGCACGTGGTTAGCATGTTTCCTACGCCTAGGCACAAATCAATGCCTTTGTGTGCTAAAAGATCGTTGAGTCCCTAATGAAATATGAAATTGCAATCAAACCAATGCCTCTGTGTGTACTTTCATTGGCTATCGTGCTAAACGATCAGTTAGCATTCTCTTGCCCTTTTTTTTTTTTAAAAAAAAATTATCATAGAACTTTTGACGAGCTTTTGACTCATGCTCATTTGAGCTGAAATTTTACAATGAGATCGATATGAGGTCCTCTTTCATATGGATCAACACATTTTGATTATCTCGCATTCGTGACAAGACAGTTTACTTAAATTTGTTATATATGCTTATCAGGACCCAAAGGAAGAGTGGAGAAAGATTGGAATACTTAGGCAGCGTTCGGTATACATTCTATGTCGATTTCGCAATCTCGGACGATAAAATGTTTTTATCTTCCAAGAATGCGAAATTGACCTAGAATACATTCCAAGAATGCACACCAAACACAGCCTTAGGCTATTGATGATAATTAATGAGTGAGGTTTGTGTTGGGTTGGTTTGGCTTGAAAAACCAAAAACCAGACCTGTATGAGGAATAGAGAAGTGGGTTGTTCAGGCCTGGCCCAGTTTTAAAAACCTTGGGAATTATCACCATTGGTGAATGGTAAGTAGTACAAATTAGGTGCGGTGTTCATTTTGCGTGCCCCTGTATATATATATATAAAAAGAGAGGGAGAGATTGAAATTGAAATACGTACCTAAACATGCTTTTACAACACCCACGTATGTGTAGTTCCTCCGACCGGTCACTGGGTCCGGAGATCGGTAGCAATCGGAAAGAAGAAGAGCAGTGTAATAGGTAATGACTGCAAAAATGACAAGAGCCAGTGGCCCAAAAATCCATCCCATCTGAGCAACACTCCATGGCAATGCTAGCACACCCGATCCTACCACCGCTGTTATGGCATGTGTTGTTGCAGTCCAAACAGTCCCTGTAAATTTTTTCCTACTACACATTAGTACTATTGATGTTTAATCATTTTGACATTTTAATTCTTGTCTGATGGTTAAATTTCGACCTGAAACAAGCATAAACTGTAATTACAAGATGAGATATACTTTTTATAAAATTATATAAAAAAAAATGCATTTTACTATAATAGAATTAAGAGTGTCAATTGGTTCGATTCAAGATACAGAACGACAAAACCAAACTGAACCAAGAATTGGATCACGTTTTTAAATCAAAATCAAACCAAGTTGGTTTGATTTTATACTCGGTTTATTAAACAGATTGGGAAGAGTTTTTAGTATTCTGAAATGTGTTCTGCGAGTGGAAGGGGTTGCAAAATGTTCATCATGTTGTGACAGGATTGTAAAGGCCGTGACTGTGATTATAAATGTACATGGGTGTTTTTTGGACTTGGCTCTCCTCTAGTTGTGGTGGGAGTTGGAGGATTCAGCCCAGCAAAAGCAGGGGTGTTTGGATCAACCCCGGACCCCTATGAAATGACCCAAACACCCCTGCTTTTGTTGGGCTGGATCCTCCAGCTCCCGTCACGGTTGAAGGAGAGCCGAATATGGGTTTTTTCGGTTCAGTTTGAAAATAGTAAATTTGCTTCAGTTTAGTTCTAACTAAATGGTGTCACCCTTGAAACAAAAATAAAACCAAACCAAGAAAAGATAATTTTTATTTTAAAATCAAAATCAAACCGATTCTTCTTCGATAAGCCCAACCCATCAACAGCCTCGAACTCTACTACACCAAACAGCTTTAAATTGTAAAATCTCAACAACCAAACGCATCTCATATGCCCGGGTGCCGTCTAGCTGGATGAACCAACATTTCTAAAAGGCAAAAGCAAATGGTCACCTTTCAGTGGGCAAAGGAATTCCCACTCCAGAGGGAAAAAAATTAAAAAGGCCAGGAAAGCTGAAAAGCTGCTCCCCCACTTTGTTAGTTTATTTATGGGAAAAAGGCTGACACGCCGCCAAGGTGCCCAATCCTCTTTCATCCCTTTTTGGAAAGATTCCCGTGATGATCCTTGACCCCATTGACCAGTCCATTGGAAACTGTCTAGTAGATATGGGTTCAAGTTTAGCTTGGCTAGCCCTAGCCTACTGGAAGCCTGCCCTAAAATTTCATGGCTTGGATTGGGCTTTTCAGCAAGTAAGTTGGGCTAGTGTTGTGATTCCAGGACCTAGGCTCGGACTGGGTTGAACCAGGGCAAAGAGAGAGAGAGAGAGAGGTCTACCTTGAACCCCTAGGCTAAGGGTGTCAATTGGGCGGATCGGTTCGATGTGGGTTTCAAGGAAACCGAAGCTGAACCGATAAAGATTTTTTCCGATTTCGGTTTGGTGTTGGTTTGTGTTACCGGGTCCAACACGGTTTGAGTAGGGCTCAATTCCTCCATTAACCTTTTCAAATGGGCTGGGCAGGGTTCATTTTTCATTTTTCGGATTTGCGTTCGGTCCTTTCGGTCGGGCTAATCGGGGGTCTATCGATATAGCCCAAACCAACCGATTAGTATCAAAGCCTATATTTGATGCCGGTCCATTATGAACTCGGTCTGATTTGGAACGGTTCGGTTTAAGCTCTGACACCCTTATCCTAGGCTGAGATATCTCAACCAAACCTCAGGCCAGATTAGGCCTGACCTGTGTGCCGGACTGGGCGAAATAAGGCCCAGCCGGGCCCAATTGCACCCCTGCTATCAATTTTATCCGGGTCATAGATTTGTATAAACCTACTAAGTCCGAATCTTTGTAGAGGAAAGGTCAACAAGCTAGCATTGTGTATGAAATGGTTAACAGTGAATGTTTTGGTAGATCCGGCCGGTTGGCTAATAAGGAACAGAGCTGTGTGTTTCTCTACTTCAGTCATGCTGACTCACATGCATAAAATCATGCCTTTGGAATCATGAAAACTCGTTTTTAATTAAAATTGTATTACATGTTTTAACCCTGAAATTTTGCATTCTTGGACAATAAAAAGAGTAATTTCATGTCGATTTCGCAAAATTTCAATTTGAAATGTTTGCAAAATCAACTAAAAATATTTTTCAAGAATACATACCAAACACAACCTGAGATGAATTGATACCTGTTCTCTGTCGACCATCATCATCATCCTTCTTCATGTCCATCTATTACCTTCAAAAGGCTCTCTCTCTCAGATTTCTTCTTCTTCTCTTCTTCTCTTCTCTAGGGCCTCTTCTTCTCTCAAATGCACAAAATTGTGAAAATTGTGTATTGGGAGCATTAGAGGGAGGGCTTTATGATCCGCTATAATAGTATATTATTGTGCGTATTAGCTAAGCAAAGCCCAAAAGGGAATAGGGGAGGGAATCAAATCCATGAAGAGGATTCCAAAAGTAACTGGGTCAATAAGTTAGAAATGGTTACAGAGACAATTGAATGGTCACACGACCTTTAATAAAGAAATTTGTATTTATTGGCACATCTTGCTGCTTTGAAACTAAACTAAAATGGGGGGGGGGGGGGGGTGTTATATGCTTTTCACCAGTGGACTCCAGTACTGATATGACACCTACTAATTAGTGGGCAAAACTCCCAGTCATCCTTTATGGGTTTTCCTCAGAATGGGTGGGGTTGACTGTTGACTGCTGAGTTAAGGAAGGAATCTGTTACCCAATATGTGCACCCAAACAAGAGGGACCTCTGTGGGACTCATCGATTAAGGATGGGAATCCTAGGTGGTTCTAAGGGTGTCAATCCGGGACCGAAATCATATATTGCAACTGATACTACACCGTATTATTATATTGTATCATATTGAATATAATTTGGTATAGTATCGGTATGAAAAAATGGAACTGTACTCAATATGGTACGGTATCGGTATGAAGGTTAAAATCATTGGTACACACCGATACCATACCATTTTATCGAATACCGATATCGTACCAAATTAAAAGTTAAACATATTGAATACCATATATAGGTATAATACCGAATACCATACCGCATAAAAATCATACCGAAATCGTACTGAGTCAATATGGTATCTGTATAGGAAATTCACCATTTATCCGGTACGGTTCCATAACAGTATGGGGTATTTGACTTCTGTACCATACCGAAATAGTACTGAATACCGGTACCATACCAGATTGACACCCTTAGGTGGTTCCCCTTGTTTATATGAGCAGCCGCATCTAGAGGGGTGCGTGTAGAGATGTAAATGGATCGAATATGGATTGGATGTAAATCGAATTTAGATTTTTGACTATTTGTTCATTTATCAGACTTGTGTAACCCAAACTTTTCTCTACCGGCAAATACGATTTCACTCTCAATCCATTTCTCTTAGTTGTCATTGTCTTATGATTCTCATTTTCTCATTCTTTAGAACTTGTTGAATCTTAAAAACCCTTACGATCCTTAAATATTTAATTTTTTATTATTAATTAAAAAAATCTATATAGATTGGATAATTTTTTTTTTTCTGGATATCTCTAAACTGATACGAATACCCTAAACAAATTCAAATGCAAATCAATCCAAATGTGTTCATTAACATGGTCCATCACTGCATCCACCACGGTTTGATCATTGAACTTTGAAAAACTCACCGAGCCCATCTGAGAAAATTCTGAGATGGTCTCAGCCCGTGACTCGATAAGCTCAAGCCCAACCCAATCAATTAAAATCATTTAATGCTCCCCACAGGCCACAGACCATCTCAGAATTTTCTCAGATGGGCTCGGTGAGTTTTTCGAAGTTCAATGATCAAACCGTGGTGGATGGAAGTGATGGACCATGTTAATGAAAACAGGGCATTTAATATGCAAATTATTAAATGTAGAACAAAAATTGTTTCATTTTATCATCATTCTGAAAGAATAAATCGAAACACATTGAAATAAATCATAAATTGTTGAGAACCATTCTCCTTTATACATGGTTCTAAGTATCGGTATCGTATCGCCCGTATCGGGGGATACATATCGGTTTTGCAGTTGTCCAATCTCAATACTAGGCTGATCCTGGAACGTGAAACGTTTTCACCGATCAATTATGGTATCGGGTGGTATCGTCGATATTGTCCATGCATCCTATCCCCTAAAGTGCGTTAAATTGTAATGTTAAATTTCTGAGTTTTGAAATCATCGTCAGACTTCTCACATCAATTTCAATCACACATTCAAGCTTTCCAAAGTCCTAATAAAGTGACCCTTGCTTGGCCAATGGGGCACTGACATTTATATAAATAGGCATTTTTTTATATTTTTCAGAGAAAACTTTGAAGCATTTTCTTACTTTTCTTTTCCCTGGAGTGTGTTTCTATGAGTTTGTGAATTGTGATTTTCTTTACTCAAAAATTAAAGAAAAAAATTGTCTTTCAAAATCAAAAACATGGTTTGAGGTATTGGTATCGTATTTGCAAGTGATCGATCCCAATATTGTGTCGATATCGTATCAGTGATACGATATGTACAAGAGGTAAAATGGTTTTAAAAAAACCATTTTTAAAACAGAATCATGGACAAATTGCACAAAATATGAAATTCAACGTGATGTCACTATTAAATATTAAAAAATATATCAAGTGAATGTTTGCGTTTATCATACAAAAGTAATTGATTTTATTGTTTTATTGGACAAATATTATTATTTTTTATTTATGGGATTTTTTGTAATTTATTTATTTATTTGGCTGATACCGGATCGATACCTGGTCCGATACCAAAAAGGTATGTTGACTCATCATTTTGGCCGATAACAATGCAATACGAACAATACCAATTTGATACCGTATTTTTCCGGGTTACTGATACCCGTTCCAATACCATGCACTAGAACCATGAGTGAGACAAGTAATTCTTCCTTTTATTTGGGAACACCCATTAAAACTCTATCTTTTGTGTTTAATAAAGTTAAAAATCAATTAGCTTCCTAGAAGATCCCTTTTCGTAATCAAGCTGGTAGATCTATTTTGATTAAGTCAGCATTTCATTCTATTGCAACGTATTTAATGTCATGTTTCCTTTTTAGAAAAAAAAAAAAAAAAACAAACAAAAAAGTCAAGAATTAGACTCTATTAGTTCCTCCTTTTGGTTGGGGAAGAAATCAGGTGAAAAGAAACTTGTGTGTACCTCTCTATCTTGGTCTTCTTTGTGTATTCCAAAGCAATGTAGTGATGCAGTGGATTACGATTCATACTTATATGATTCATAAGTATTGATTGTTAATTAAACTTGCTTGGAGATTGTTCAATTCTTATAAGGAGTTTGTATTTTCGTAATAAGTCTTTGCTTGATCCATCTTCTAATTTAATAAATGGATCTTGGGTTTGGAATGACATTAAAAAACAAAAAGATGATGTTACCTTTACTAAGGCAAGGCAGGTTTCCATGAATGCTTGTAGCTGACGATGTATCTAAACATGGTACATCTCATGATAAACTTATTTCAACTCTATCATGGCTTTATATCTTTCAGAAAGGCATGGAAAGTTCTTTAGAAAGTCATAGTTTACCCCAAATTTAAAACCTTTCTTCGAAAATTTTTGGTTCCAGGAATTCCTAACAAGCAGAAATTGGTATTTGTCATGAAGATATGTGGATTTTGGAATTACAGGATATATACAAGCAGTGAAGGTCAGAGTAAGGATGTAAATGAATCGGATTCGGCTCGGATAGTGCTATATCCGCATCCGATTAGCTTTCGAACGGATTCGGATAGTGCTAAACGGATACGGATCGAATATTTTATCTGGTTACATGTAAACATAGCTTTTCGGATAACTATAGTCTATCTGTATCTGCATCCATATAGCTTTCGGACGGATTCGGATGATACAGACACGGATATGAAAACAGATTTCGACTATTCATTTACACCCCTAGGTCAGAGGCTTCCAGCAAGGATTGAAAGGGGCAATGGCATTAGGATTCGAAGAGCTAGACGCATAGACAAATTTTGGTGATTTAGCGAAGTGGTTTAATAGTGTTTATATAGGCAGTGCTGGCTTGGGAACTTTTTTACTATCTTTATAGTATATCAAAGACTTTTAACTATGTTCAATCCTGTAAATATTTAGGTTAAGGAGAATCATCGTAGATATATAAGTTATAAATTAGCTACCATGGCATGTGAATCCCAGGTGAAAGGACAGATTGACTTGGATGTATTGGTGAATGCATGCTTATTCTGCATTGGGTTCAGGCTAACTTGATTAAATCCACCTTAAGTGCCACCCTTAAATACAGTAGTACTGAAACAACACCCAGACTGAGCCGTTCCCATTTCATAATCAGCCAATTCGACTCGGAATTGATCGACCACGCCACTCCCGATTGACCCCAATTCCTAGTAGACTGAATCCAAGCGAGTTGGAGCTCATCCTTGCGACGATTCGAATCAGAATCGATGGAGACCGACCATGCAACCTTATGTTGATTCAACTGGTTCAGTTCGAATTCTAAAAAGGCCTTTCAGTTAGATGCAATGTTGAGGCGAATCAAGCAAGCAAGCAATCCAACCAAATATCAACCCCCTTTACTAGGTGGCAAAAAAAACCCCTCCCAAGTTCCACCCAAATAAGGGGTTCAAAACAAATAGTTTTCCCTAGAATTTGATTCAAAGCAAGGAAGATCGGTTAAAATTGCCACTGAATCAAAAGGGTGGGAAAACATCATCACCTCATAGAAAATTTTAATCTAACAGCAAAGGTTGCAATGGATGACAAGGATTTTCAAGAAAGAGAACGCATGTCAAGTCTGGCACTCTTATGTCGTTGAGGGATTTATGAACGTGATTAGTTACCCCGAAGCCGATTGGGTACTCGTCCCATTCCAACATTGGATTAAAATCCTCTCCAATTCCCTAATCAAGTGCGGTGCAATTCGAGGTCACACATGAAAGATGCTTCATCCAACGGCGCGAGCTCAATTGACCCAGTTTTTTTTTTTGTGTGCTTTTCTTTCTTCTCGAGCTCAGCACCATTGGATGTCGCATCTTCCACGCGTCCACCTCACATGGAATGTTTTGGTATTTAATGTAACCCTAGTAATCGGGTTGATTTGAACACAAGGGTAACTTCTAACACCATTTGGGTTATCAATACATGATAAACAAAACAATACTGAGATAATTAGCAAAGTTTTCTTTGCATTCACTAAACAAGATATCCCCTTTAATTAATCCATTTTTCTACGATAAATCAGCAATACAGCTTCGGCGCATGATCAGTATGGGTTCATCAACTAATAAAGTTAAATATAAACCCTCCAAGCTGTACAAATTTCTGGTTTTCTCCCACTATTGAGGGCTAAGTTACAAAGTATACCTGTCCATCAGTTATGGTTTTTTTTTTTTTTAATGACATATATATCTGGTCCTCTTGTCAAGTACAGAACCATCCAGCTGGAACCTATGACATGGCAAAAAGAAGGTAGAGGAATAATGTGGTGTATGCCAAGCATCCATAACTGTTTCGGCTTAACAGAGTAACTAGCCTCTACCACAGCAGCAAAGAAAGGGTGGTTCATTTATCCTGTTTTGGCTTAACAGAATAACTTTGGAACTCTCATCAAAATCTTCAACCTTCCCATAGAAGAATCTAATGTTCCAATAGATTGCATTTTTCGACAAGTAATCAGGATGGACTGGATTGGACCTACTATGACCTAACATGGCTCAAAATTGGCCAACCTGGTTTAGTAGTGACAGAGGAATTCTACCTGGGGTTACTTACCTCACCCATCGCACGTATATCCTTCTGTGACATACAGGAGCTAAAAGTTTCAAACATCACCGCACTGCTTTCCCTTGATCATTTTGACATGTGCCATGGCCAGTCAGTTGAGAACTTAAGCTACTTCATAAACATTGCCATTGCCTCATGAATGGCACCACTGTGAATCGAATTACGGCGACGGACCAGAGAATGAGACCCAGTCCAAACAGACCTAGAATTGTCAGGAAAAAGTGTAGCACATAACTCCAAAACCAAAGGATTCTCACGAAGAACATCATCAAATATTTGAGTGTGTCGATGCCTGTCTTGTGAATCCTGTAAGAAATTCACAAAATGTGATCTCACATACTAGACCGTACTTAACCAAAAAAAAATAGACCGTACAAAATTTGTAATTGGTTGAGTAAATTGTGTGCCAATTTTGAAGCAAATTGATTCGATGCAGCTAAGTAGCACTCTATCTCATCATGGCATGTATGCCACTTAACAAGGAAAATGACCAATGCAAGTAAGTAGCACACTATCTCATCCATGGCACATACACAGTTGACTAATGATGTTCATTGCCTGATTATCAAGCTCTGCCAGACAACACAAAACATCCTATAACATGCATCACCTGTATACCAATTTTCAATGGTTCAAACTAGGATAAATAAATGACAAATGCCCAGTAATATCAGTCAGAAGATTCATTGGTTTGCTAGCAAAGATTCCATAGTGCCTTTGCCTTTGCATGCATATTAGGCATGCATCTGTGCATAATACTTCTCAACCAGAATCCAAGAATGCCACTTAAATGCCGAAGCTAAGCCTTTTAGTTACAGAAACTAAGAGGAAAAAGAAGAACCAGAGCTGACAGGTGCAGAGTCTAGGAAAATTCAGGAAACAAACTACTATAACCATGGCAAATTTGCATTTACAACTAAAAACCATTAATGAAAATAGAATATCGATGTGAATATGCATATTTCTATTTAAGTTTATATGCTCATACTGTATAATTTCTTAGTTAGAAATAATGACAGAAATCTGAAGGAGTTAGAAGCACTGAAAGAATAAATGACGCCCAACTAAAAACTGTTAAATAGCATTTACAACTGAAACCATTAATGAAAATACAATAATTATGTGAAAAACTCTGCCTGTATTTTATGCTTCCAGTCCCAAGCCTGGATAAAGGAGGGCTGGTGCGTCAGGTCATCAGCTGGCATTGTAAAAACTTTAGCCAAACCTTTTAGTGTGGATCCTAGAATTTACCATTTTTTACCTTATAGGCATCCCCCGAAAGTGACATGCCACACTATGACCCACAAATAGTGGATTGTGTAGGGGTCCTGTAAGCAATGAACCGCTTCAGCACCTGGTTGGAGCAACAAGTGGGCAAGGGTTTTTGCACCATTGATGAGTGCGGGTAAAGAAACTAGTCTAAAAGCATAAGATTAGGTTAGCATCTTGGAACATAGGATCCTTAATGAGAAAGAGTATAGAATTGGTAGATATAATGAGAGGAAAGAGATTTAACATAGCTTGTATACAAGATCCTAAACTTTGGTATCCCAAGGATAAAAATAATAGAAATGGAGTGGGAATAGTAGTAAATAAAGATTCAAAAAACATTGCAGTATATGTTAACAGAATTTGTGATTGGATAATATCCATCAAACTTGTATTAGGTAATCAATTTAATTAATGCTTAAGCACCCCCAATAGGATAGGATGAAAATACCAAGAAACAATTTTGGGAACACATGGATAGATAAGTTGAAGAAATTATTCAAGGAAAAATGATTATTATAGGAGATCTAAATGGGAATATTGGAAGCAATAGTAGAGGATGTAAAAGAATTCATGGAGGATATGGGTTTGGGGATAGAAATGAAGATTGTAAGGTTATGCCAAGGAGAGCTTAACCACACAACATAGATTATTGGTTATAAATATGAGTTTTAAAACACTAAATCGTAGGAATTATGAGATTACTTGTCCTAGGATAAGGTGGTGGAACTTAAAATGAGAAAACATGAAGGCATTTACAAACAAATTAATAACATATGGAAGGTGGGACTTTGATGAACTGATGAAGACAAGAATATGATGTGGAACAGGATGGCTACTTATATTAAGAATATAGCTAAAGAAGTTCTAAGCGAATCTAAAAGGTGACATTCATATAGGGAAACTTGGCAGTGGGATGCTGAATTTCAAGCAACCGCTAAAATTAAAAAAATAAAACTTGACAAAGGACTAAGGATGATAGAGATTTAAAAAAAAGTATAAAATTTCTAGAAATGAAGATAGTAAGAAAAGCAGGACTAAGAAATATGAGGATCTCTATAACAAATTAGACACAAGGAGGGGGGAAGTTAATTATAAACTAACTAAAATGAGGGAAAGGAAGAGTAGAAATTTCAACCATATTAGATGCATTATGAGATGATAATGTATCAAAAAATGATGAGAGAGTTAAAGGGAGATGAGAAAACTATTCCTATAACTTACTAAATGAAAGCAATAAAAGTAATAGTGTTTTAAAAGGTAGTAATAATCATCAAGAAACCATAAATCTAAAAGATATATATATATATATATATATATATAGAGAGAGAGAGAGAGAGAGAGAGAGAATAAAAAGGTATGAAATAAAGAAAGCTTTACAGAAAATGAAAATAGGTAAAGTAGTAGGTCCAGATGGTATTCCAATAGAAATTTGGAAGAGCTTAGGAATTAGTAGAATATATTGGCTAACGAAGTTGTTTAATATGATTATGAGCATAAGAAAAATGCAAGATGAATGGAGGAGAAGCATGAAATTCAGATTCATAATAACTATACAACAACAACCATAACCAATTCGTCATAATAACTATAGTGGGACTAAAAGCCATACTATCAACTTATGTGAGAGAGTAATTGAAACCCAACTAAGATTAAAAAAAAAACTATTATTTCGGATAACCAATTGGTCTTATACCAAGAAGATCTATGATGGAAGCTAATTATTTGCTTGGGAAACTAATGGAAAGATTTAAAAATGTAAGAAAGGTCTCCAAATGGTCTTTATTGACTTAGAAAAGCTTTGATAAAGAGAGTTAATTTGGCGGGTATTAAAGAAGAAAAGTGTTCCGAGTAAATAAGTAAACATAATAAAAAATATGTATAATGATGTAGTGCTAGCATAACAACTGAGGGTAGTGCATTTCCAATTACAATTGGCTTACATTGATGCGGACACACTACCTTAGACTGACCCAAACCAAACCCATTTGGGTATCCAGATGGAGATGAATTGGGTCAAGTTTGAGTTTTTGGAGTCTAGCAGGATTTTTGGAAGTTGATTTTTATTTGGGAAAGTATTATGTAATCTTTTATTTTGGGTAGGAAACATATCCAACTAGGAAACTACCAAGCTATTGTCTTATGAATCCTACCCAAAATAAAAGATTACATAATAATTCTCAAATAAAATAAACTTCCTAAAATCCTACTAGACTCCAAAAACTCAAACTGGACCCGGTTCATCTCCATCTGGATACCCAAATGGGTTTGGGTCAGTCCAAGGTAGTGTATCTGCATCATACATCCAAGGTAGATGTGGAGTTTTCCAATTGAGCAATAATTCGATGGAATACTGCTATATCTTCTTTGGTGAGAGAACAACCAGCTGGATGTGGCTCACCCCCAAGTAGGAGCACTCCCAGAAGAGTCAATATCAACCACAACAAAATTTGCTCGTGGTCTCCCTATACTGCCACCTCGTATGGCACCAACAGGTGTATATCTAGGTGGACAACTATGAATATCCCAGTATGTTTCCTTGGTATGTCTAAATTTTCCATAATATTCACATTTAAGCCGGTCTATGTACTACTCTCCACATCCACCACGCCAAACCTTTTCTGAGGTAAAGGTAAGAGCGGATTTCTCGAGGGAGGGGGTTGTTTCCATTGCTACCTGCTGAGTTTCTTCCCTTTGTAAGTACTCATAAACTTCATTCAAAGACAAAAGAGGAGCTTTACCCAAGATCTGAACTCATTTCATATTCAGGGTTTGAGCCTCAAAGAAGGATTAAGATGTATTCCTTCTCTAAGGGTCTATAGACCATGGCTTCGTCCTCGGGTTTGGACAACTAGAGGTTATTTAGTTATCATACTCCACCCAAAGGCCAATCCCTTGGTTATAATCTTCCGAAATAGACATGTCACCCTACCTCATAGTGATGACCTTTTGAATAAGATCATAGACTTAGGCTGAGTCACCCACTAGGTCAAAAGTGCGAGCAGCACTATCCTAAATGTCTTTAGTCGTATTTTTCCTTATAAACCATCAACCTATTTTGGGCCTCATAGAGAAAATCAGTCATGCCATCACAATGGAGTTCTTTGTCTCCCATTTTTGGTAGGTAGGGTTGTTGGGACTTGGAGCCTTGATTTCTCCATTTATATACACCCTATCTTCCCATAACTTCTCAAGGATAGTCTCATTCAGCCCAATCTAGGTCGTTGGTGTTGTCTAACTTGACCAACGAAATCTGGGTATTTGTGCTCTATAGAGAAAAAACTGGGGTTTACACTACTTGTACCATCATTTGAAGAATCCATTGATCCACCGATCTCAAACATGGTTCACAAATACACAAGGGAAGCAGGTTGGATACTCTTATCAGGTGGGGAGTCCACACTCTAACAAATCTTCTTCCCATCAACAGAATGCTTAGTTTCAGTTAACAAAACATACTACGAACACAGAATATTTCCAACCAAGTAACATTTCAAGGTAGAAACAGAATCTACTACAGCTTTCAATCTATATCATGTTTCAGCAAATAGGATCATATACTGACCAAGATAAAGTTCTTTGTTGAGATTTGGGGAAAATTGACTTGTGTCACTTTGACGCTAGCCACCTTCATTTATATTAAAGTAATAGAGAGTACAAGTACAATAATGCCCCTAGGGCACCAATAAAGAAATCCCAATGAAAAATCTACCCTTATACCTCATATTACAACACCCCCCCTCAAGCCGGTGCATGAATGTCACATATACCCAACTTGCACAAAATTGGATGAAAAAACCTTACTACTAAGACCTTTTGTAAAGAAATCCGCTAACTGATCACGGGATATAAGAAAAGGGATAGAAATAAGACCCTGCTCCAGCTTCTCCTTTAAGAAGCGTCAATCCATCTCCACATGTTTCGTACGATCATGCAGAACTGGATTATGGGCAATTAATAGCTGACTTACTGTCACAGTACAACAACATTGGCACCTGAACTGGAACTCCCAAATCATGAAGAAGACCCCGAAGCCATAATAACTCACAAATGCCATGTGCCATGGTTCTAAACTCAGCTTCGGCGCTAGACCTTGTAATCACAGCCTGTTTCTTGCTACACCAGGTGACAAGATTGCCACCAACAAAAGTACAGTAACTTGATGTGGAGTGTCGATCATCTGGTGAACCAGCCCTATCTGCATTTATGAATGCCTCCACACGCATGTGATCATGGGGCCAAAAAATGAATGCCTTTCCCTGGAACGAACTTCAAATTTCATAAAATACGGAACACTGTCTCCGTGTGAGAGTCATGCAAATACCGAATCACCAAGCTAACAACATAGGCTATGTCTGGGCGAGTGTGGGATAGATAAATAAGTCATCCAACCAACCGCTAGTATCTACCTTTATCAACAGATTCACCATCTGTACTCTTAAGACGAGCATTAGCCTCAAGAGAGGTGTCAGCTAGTTTGCACCCTAACATGCCTGTCTCCAAAAGGAGATCTAGAGTATACTTCTATTGAGAAAGAAATATACCTCTAGTAGATCAAGCCACTTCAATACCAAGGAAATACTGCAACTTGCCAAGATCCTTGATCTCAAAATCCTTGCCCAAGTAGACCTTCAAATTAGCTATTTCAGTAAGATCACTCCCAGTGACAACAATGTCGTCAACATATACAATTAGGATAGTAATATGATCACCAACACGCTTGATAAACAAAAAGTGATCAGCATTACTTTCTTTGTATCCCACTGAAATCATAGCCCTGGGGAAACAACCAAACCAGGCCTTGGGTGATTGCTTCAGCCCATATAGTGCATGTTTCAGCTTGCACCAGGAGGGATACCCATATCAACTTCCTCCTCAAGCTCACCATGGAGAAATGCATTCTTAACATCTAGTTGAAGGAGCTCCCATCCTAAGTTAACTGCACATGAGATGATAACTTTGATAATATTCATTTTAGAAACCGGTGCAAAAGTCTCTTGGTAATCAATGTCGTATGTTTGAGTAAATCCCTTGGCTACCAATCTAGCTTTGTAATCCATTGTTCCATCAGCCTTCTGTTTTCAGTAAATACTCACTTGCACCCCACAAGTTTCTTATGTGGTGGAAGAGAAACCAAATCCCATGTGTCATTCTTTCCAACTTGGATCTAAATCTTGGTTTCGACCGAGATATCTCAGTTTCGCAGGTTTCTGAGACGAGTTGACCAGGTACTTAAAAAAATGCATGGTTTCGACCGAGATGTTGGTAATTTCGAGAGTTTCGACATTTATGCCCGTCGAAACTTGGGGAAACCTGGCTCGCAACCAATATAGATACTTATGTATGCCAGAAACCAGGACAGACACTTTGTTATGCCTAATACCATTCAAGTAAATGTTTTTATATTTGTTATTTCATTTATGTTGAGATGTGTTACCCGATATTATAAGGGTATTTTTGGTATTTTATTTATGTACTTTTGAACAAGGGTAGAATTGTAATTTGGGATGTGACACTGTTCACATGAACAGTACTGTGAACAGTGTCGTGAACAGTGTTTCCTTTGTAATCTCTTTTATTCTTATTATTATAAATAGAGAGCTTGACTGATCTCATTGATCATTCAAGCCATTCACGAAATTCCTGTTTTGTTAACATGGCATCAGAGCCAAATACACCTTGATCTAGGTTTTCAAAACCCACCTCCCTCCCTTCGATTTTTTTTCTCCTTCCCTCCATCAAGCTTCTTCCCTTTTTCTTTCTTCCTTTCTTTTGGTTCTTCTTCTCCCATTAGGGCAGCACTACTGAGGTGATCGTAATGATCTAGCTGCTGCCCCAACATACCTCCTTATTTCTGCCTTTTTTTTTTTTTTTTCCGGATCGAGTGGAGCTGAAGAACTGTCTGCGATTTGAAGATTCCTAATTTTTTTTGGAGATCAGGCCTCTACATCTGTTTCAGCTGCATCTTCTATTGTGGGATCTTTATTTGATATTGTTCTCAGCCCCTATTCACTTCATCAGATTGGTTGAAGACCCCAGCCCCTTATCGATCTCTCTTCTCAGGGTTTTGAAAAAAACCCTGACATTAATCGATCTTGGGGTTGGGCTGCTGGTTCCTACTGCATCTGATTGGCACCCTTGCTGCCTTCATTCGACATCATTCCCAGCCTACATATCTGAGATTTTTCGCTCCAATACAGCCCTCTTCTATTGGGGGTCGATTCCATAATTTTTTTTTGGATATTTTTTGGCTGTTTGCTGCTTCATTGAAGATTGGTTACCTGCTGCAATGACTGGTTCAGATTCTTCTTCGGCCTCTTCTGGCATTGATGGCCAGCCCCGGACTGATTTCTTCCCCTTGCTACCCTAATCAAACTTGATGGCTCTAACTACCTGAAGTGGTCTCGGTCTACCTATTTGACAGTAGCTCCTAGCTTTCTGTCGCATGCTACAGGCCTCTTCCGCTGCCTCAACTACGGCATTTGCACCTGCTGCCCCTCCTGGCTCTAATTTTGCCTCAGGTACTCCAGTCAATAGTCTGTGTGCATCGGCTGTATCCAGTCCTTGGATTATAGATTCCGGTGCCACTGACCACATGACTAGCTCCTCCCATGTATTTCATCTTTATTCTCCATCTTCTGGCAAAGACTGTGTTCGAGTAGCTAATGGTTCCCTTTCTCCTATTAATGGGAAGGGTTCAATACGCTGCTCACCTACCCTTTCATTAAAATCTGTTTTGCATGTTCCGTCCTTTTCTACCAACCTTCTCTCTATTAGTAGTCTAACTAGAGATCTGAACTGCAAACTAACTTTTTTCCCTTCTCATTGTGTCATACAGGATCTGGAGACGGGGCGCACGATTGGGGGTGGTAAGATGCAGGGTGGTCTCTACTTACTTGACCCGGGTCAGCCTTCTACTTTGCATTCGGCTTCCTCTACAGCTCATCATTTACAGTCCACCTCGTCTCCTGACCTTCATCTCTGGCACTGTCGGCTTGGTCATCCATCCCTTAGTACTTTGTCTCTTTTGTTTCCGAGTTTGATTAAGCATTGTAATAGGAATGAGTTTTTATGTGAGGCTTGTGTTTTGGCCAAACAGACTCGTTCCAGTTATTCTTCATTAAATAAAAGAAGTGAGACTCCTTTTGCTTTAGTTCATTCTGATGTGTGGGGCCCTGCCCGTTGTACTTCCCTTTCTGGTCATCGATGGTTTGTCTCGTTTATTGATTGTTATACTCGTGCCACTTGGGTGTACATGATGAGCCATAAAAGTGAGGTCTTCCGCTGTTTTCAGTTATTTCATCGTATGGTTCAGACCCAATTCAATGCCACCTTGCGCATTTTACGCAGTGATAATGGCAGAGAGTACATGGAGGGTCAGTTCCAACTTTATTTGGCTGCACATGGTATTGTCCGTCAGACCAGCTGTGTTGACACACCTACCCAGAATGGGGTTTCTGAAAGGAAAAATAGACATCTCCTTGAGGTAGCCCGGGTCATTATGTTTGCACGGCAGGTTCCTTCTCACTACTGGGGTGATGCCATTCTTACCGCTGCTTATCTCATCAATCGTGTGCCTAACCGTGTCCTTGATGGTCGTTCCCCCGTTGATCTCCTCCAGGGTTCCTCCTCCTTTGTGGTTCCCCCCAAAGTTTTTGGTTGTGTTTGCTATGTCCGCAATCATCATCCTCATGGGAAATTTGATCCACGGAGCATTCGGTGTATTTTTATAGGCTATTCTGCGACCCAGAAAGGATACAAGTGTTACCATCCACCTTCACGTCGTACTTTTGTCTCCATGGATATTGTCTTCCATGAGTCCTTGTTATATTATTCCCAGACACCTCTTCAGGGGGAGCAGGATCAGGGTTTTGAAGATGTGTCTGCTATTCTTCCGGCTTCTGTTCAGGGGGAGCCCTCTGTAACTTCAACTCCTACAGTGGCTCCTATTCAGGGGGAGCGTAGACCAGTCAATCAAATCCCTGTTGATAAGGTATATACCCGGGAGCGCACAGGACAAGTTGAGACTACCACCACCACCATACCACCTACATAATCGTCTGCACTTGATCCAGATCCAGACCCTGCTACATCATCTGGTAAGGATCCTTCCCTTGACTTACCTATCGATGTTCGTAAAGGCGTTAGGTCATGCATCCAACACCCCATCTCCAATGTTGTTTCCTATGATGCTTTATCTCCTTCCTATCGTGCATTTGTTTCTTCTCTTTCCCCTATTTCTATTCCTCAGAAATGGCAGGAGGCGATTGCAGATCCAAAGTGGAAAGCAGCCATGATGGAAGAAATGATGGCCTTACTTAAAAATGAGACATGGGAGATAGTTGTTCTTCCTTCGGGTAAGAAACCAGTCGGGTGCAAATGGGTATTTGTTGTCAAGCAGAAGCCAGATGGAACAGTGCATAGATATAAAGCCAGGCTTGTGGCCAGAGGCTTCACTCAGACTTATGGGATCGACTACCAGGAGACATTTGCCCCTGTTGCGAAGTTGAACACTGTCCGGGTCTTATTGTCTTGTGCTGTCAACTTTGGCTGGGACCTACAGCAGTTGGATGTAAAAAATGCATTTCTTCATGGGGAGTTGGAAGAGGAGGTTTATATGGACGTTCCTCTGGGTTTTTCCTCTGACAAGACCCATGGGAAAGTTTGTAGGCTCAAACGGGCACTCTATGGGTTGAAGCAATCTCCACGGGCATGGTTTGGTAGGTTTCATAAAGCCATGGTCTCCTGTGGATACAAACAGAGTAATGCTGATCACACTCCGTTCATCAAGCGAAAGGGAGAAAAGGTCACTCTTCTCATAGTTTATGTTGATGACATAGTTGTGACTGGTAATGATACAGATGAAGTTTCTCACCTGAAGGCTTTCTTGGGACGGGAATTTGACATAAAAGATCTAGGACAGCGAAGATATTTTCTTGGGATTGCCCGTTCTCCAAAAGGCATCTTTCTCTCCCAGAGAAAGTATGTTCTAGATTTACTATCAGAAACTGGTTTGCTTGGTTGTCATCCTTGTGACACTCCCTTCGAAGCTACTACCCGTCTGCAAGAGAAGGATGGTGAACCTGTTGATAAGGGCAGATATCAACGATTGGTGGGCAAGCTGATTTATCTCTCCCACACCAGACCAGATATTGCCATTGCTGTGAGTCTTGTGAGCCAGTTCATGCATGATCCTTATTCCACTCACATGGCTGTTGATCTTCGTATTCTCCATTACTTGAAGTCAGCTCCAGAAAAGGGGATCCTTTTGTCTCCTCATGACCATCTTCGCATTGAGGCTTACACGAGATCTTGGGGTGGTAACCCTGACGGAAATCTACCTCGGCTATTGTACTTTTGTTGGAGGAAATCTGGTCACATGGCGGAATAAAAAGCAAAATGTTGTGGCAAGATCTAGTGCTGAAGCTGAATTCCGTGCTATGGCCCAGGGCATATGTGAGTTACTGTGGCTTCAGACTCCTTGATATCCGTGGTTCTGTTCATCTTCCAATGATGTTGTACTGTGACAACAAAGCAGCAATTAGCATTGCCCACAATCCAGTGCAGCATGACCGTACCAAACATGTGGAGATTGACAGACACTTCATCAAGGAGAAGTTAGAGAGTGGGCAGATTTGTATCCCTTTTGTGAAGTCTGGAGATCAACTGGCTGATGTCTTCACCAAAGGGTTGAGTGGGAAGTTGTTTTATCCTAGTCTAGTCAAGTTGGGCATGTGTGATATCTATGCCCCAACTTGAGGGGGAGTGTTGAGATGTGTTACCCGATATTATAAGGGTATTTTTGGTATTTTATTTATGCTTTATTTATGTACTTTTGAACAAGGGTAGAATTGTAATTTGGGCTGTTGTGACACTGTTCACGTGAACAGTACCGTAAACAGTATTTCCTTTGTAATCTCTTTTATTATTATTATTATAAATAGAGAGCTTGACTGATCTCATTGATCATTCAAGCCATTCACGAAATTCCTGTTTTGTTAACAATTTACTTAAGATATTATTTATAAATAAGCAAACACCGTCCTATTTGAATCCAATAAAATAGTTAAAAAATCAAATTCCTAAAGGACAAAAGGTCAACCCACCAGTTCAAGAACAAAAATTGGATTTTCAGCGGTAGGTGAAAATTTCAAGTTTCTAATGCTAGGGTTTTTCTCAAATCTATAAATTCCATAAATCTTAATATGGTAAAACATTGCTAAAAACCAAAAGTATGGTAAAATATTCATATGTTTTTATGTCTAAAAAATTATTTTCATTCAGAGCCATTTTGACAACATTCGTGCACACCAAATTAACTTTGAGATAGAAATCAGATTTAAGCAACCTTGGATTTGATAGAAAGCTTTGTTTTGGATTTGATGACTATGTCCAGTCTCCTTGGTCGCCTTGCCGCCATGGTGGTGTAGCCTTGATTTTTGACCCTCTAAAACGCCATGCTCGCCTTCCCGCCTTGATTACTATGGTAGTGGTGATAACTAATAATAGAAGCACCAGTTGCTGACGTCGATAATAAACTCTGGCTAATTTCGGCTCCCCTTGAACTATAACATCAGTGCTTACACATTATTAGTCATCCCCTTCTCAACTAAACTTTCCTCCTCGTGAAGTACCGGACTATAATCAAGAGGAACCACCAAAGGCACATTTTTATCATTCTCTCTTAGAGCAGGAGACTCCCCCTGAAGAGGTTCCGACACAAGATAATAGGCTTGTATCCCACGAAAATAACATCCATTGTTACCAACACATGACGAGAAGGGGGATGGTAACACTTATAGCCCTTCTACATAGCTGAATACCCAATAAAAATGCACCAAAGACCACGGGAATCAAGTTTCACATGAAGTCGATGGTTGTGAGCAACACACACACTGTCAAGAACTTGGGAGGAAACACAAAGGACGACGACCCAGTTAGGACCTCAATAGGGCTACGAGACTGCAAAATTCTAGATGGCATCCGGTTGATTTGATATGCGGCTGTAAGGACAGCTTCACTCCAATAAAAGGCAGGTACATTCATCTCAAACATAAGAGACCGGACCACTTCTAGCAAGTGCCGATTCTTTCATTCAGCCATGCCATTCTGTGTCGAAGTATCAACACAGCTAGTTTGGTGAACGATGTCATGATCAGCATACAAAGATTGAAAAACACCATCCACATACTCCCTTCCATTATCTTTGCGAAATACCTTGATCTATGCATCATACTGAGTCTGAATCAAACAATGGAACATCCTAAAACATTGAAAATCCTCAATCTTATGGCGCATCATATAGATCCAATCAGCTGGATATGACAATCAATAAATATGACAAACCAGCAATATCCAGTCACAGAAACACAACGGGCAGGGTCCCACACATCAGAATGAATTAATGAAAAAGGAACTAAACTTCTATTATCTGAACTGGAATAAACCCTTCTAGTTTGCTTGGCAAAGACACAAACAAGCATCACAAAACAATTGATGGGATCACATTTTGTAAAAAAGCAAGGAAAATTCTAGCTATAGTGCACAGTGGAGGATGACCTAAACGTCGATGCCACTTGTATAATTCGGACAATTTAGAAGAAAAGTCAATGTGATGAGCCTGAGTAGAAAGAACCAATGGTGAATCACTGTCAAGTAAGTAGAGACTACCAAAAACTTTACCACTACCAATCGTTGCCCCCGCCACCAAGTCCTGAAAGACAATGTGAAGGGAAGTTACTTTGCAATTGAAGTCTCTAGTAATACTACTAATGGATAAAAGATTAGTAGAAAAATTAGGAACATGTAATACTGATAACAAGGGTAACAAGGAAGAACACTGAATAGTACCCTTTCCTGAAACAGAGGAGAGGGAACCATCAGCTACACGAACTTCATCTTTACCTGAAGACGGAGAATACTGGAAAAAAATGACTTAAAGAACTAGTCATATGGTCAGTTGCACCTGAGTCGATTATCCAAGGAATGGACACAATTGAGGCACAATGACCAGTAAAAAAGATACCTGAAGTGGTAGACTCAGATGTAACCGGCATGGAGGTAGCAGTGCGATGAGGGCTCTAACTTGGTCATCAAACGATGCAGAAGTGAACTCATCCTGGGATAAAGAAACACCAATGGGGCCAGTAGCATCAAAGTCTTTATGTGATGTGCATGGGACTGACTTGATCAACCACAACCACGCCCATGAGTATTGTTAGGTCGCCCATGAAGTTTCCAGCAAAAATTTTTGGTATGACGCTCCATTCCCACAATATTCACGCTTCACAAGTTCCTTCTCTGAAGTAGAACGATCACCTGACCACGTAGAACCAGTACTAGAATATAAGGCTGATCGTTCCTGCATTACAGGTTGAAGCATGGCAGTTCGACGACCACCTTCAGATTGAACCATAGAATAGGCTTGTTCTAGTGATGGGAAGGGGTCACGATTAAGAAAATGTGCCCGAAATTGATCAAATTCTGAATTTAGACCAGCCAGGAAATCATACACCCTTAGCTTGTCTTCATGCTTCTTGAAAGTTGTAGCATCAGTAGAACAAACAGCTTGAAAATCATCTTAAAAATTCATCTCTTGCCACATACCTAACTTGGAATAGTACTGAGAAAGTGTCATCTCCTTCTGCTTCATTTCATGAATCTTTTTTCTCAATTCATAATGTTGTGCATCATTCCCTACCTGGGAGTAGGTGTCCTTGGCTGTCTTCTAAATCTTGGCAGCAGTGTCCATCAAAAGATAACCCCTTACAATGTTAGGGTTCATTAAATTGAGCAGGAAAGACATCACAAGGGAGTTATCAGAACTCCATTTCTTCAGAGAGGGACCAACAATTGTAGGCTTCTCAGATTCTCCTATGAGATATCTGGAAAAACCACAGAATCTATTGATAAAAAGCATGATCTGGACCACATCAAATAATTGCTCCCATCCAATTTGATGGAGCTAACAACAAACAAAGGGAAGTCACCTGTCACCATGAGTTCCATGACTTCGTTCAAAACAGTTGAACCACTAGAAACTTTTGTATCTGCCATGACTGCTGATCTCAAGGATTCCATGAACTAATCTTTATAAAGAATCACAAAATACATGCTACCTCAACTGTAGCAAGCAGCAACTAACGCATGAACATCAATCACCAGATCTGGTTTAGATCATGGAGAAACAACCAGGGATAAATCCTCGACAGGAAAAAGCACCACCGAGGGTAGGGAAAAAAATTGCAGCCCTCAAAGGGGGGCCACGAGAAAGAAAGAGAAACCGAGAGAGGTGAAGGATGGAGGCGCTAGGGCATTGATCCATTGCATAGTTCAAAAACTCGGCGAGATATCAGCAAGATCTCAAATATCTCGAGAATCTTGAGCTTCTCAAGACGAGATGACATATGAGAAACAAAATATGCACAGTTTCGAATAACTAGACCGAAATTTCAAATATTTCAAGAATCTTGGAGAAATCTCAAATATTTTGAGAATCTCGACCTCCTTAGTACTCATAGTACTGTATTGTTGGGAGTTGGGAGTTGAGACGTGGAAGACTAGAGTAGTAAGGTGTTTATGACTTATGTATTATTCATTGAACTTGGGTTGAGTGTCTATGTAATATGCATTGTGAACACTTCATTGTATCTTATGGTTTGTAGTAGAAACTTGAAGCCTTTTAACTATTTCTTAAATATTTATTCAATATCATCTGTCTTCATCCATTAGTGCATAATTTACTGGTTTTACTTGCCTATTATGTCTCATATCATTCAAACAATGTGTAGAATAGGCAATATTTTTCTGGGTGAATAAGAAATTCATTACCAAGAAGAAAGGAAAATTACAGGGCCCTCAAAGGGGAGCAACCAAAGAAAAAAATAAGAAACCCTAGCATCAGCTTTGCTGGCTAGGGGAAACAAAGGAGACAGAGGTGAGGCCCCAGGAGACAACAATAAGCCTGTTCCTTGGGGTGTCAGAACAAAAAGAGGGAGGAGCAGCCGAAAGCTTCGCCCTAATATCGAAGGAGATGGAATTCCAAATCTGCTGGTAGGATCTAGAGTTGGAGGTCCATTTCCTAATATTGCGCTCCATCCAAATGTGGTTCATGGTAGCACAAAAAGCAAGCTTACCAACAGTGTCGCACACCGATTGGCCCCCAAAAGTCATATCAATCCAAATCCATTCCCGGGAGAAAGGGAGAATTCTCCTAGGGACGGGCCAACATTTTTGGAGGATGCCTTTCCAGATTGCTGCCGCAGTTGGGCATTCGAAGAAGAGATGGTCAGTGTCTTCCACATTGTTCCAGCATAGGCAGCAAGAGGAGGAGACAGGAATGTGGTGATACTGCAGGAAGGCCTGAGTAGGAAGGCAGTTGTTGAAGATCCTCCGGGCCGTGAAGCAGTGCCGAGGAATGTGGTGCTTGAACCAAAGCAGCTTTCTCCAGGGGGAGCGGGGGCCCTTGTACCGAATGAGATCCCAGGCTGATTTAGAGGAGAATAGGCAATATTACATTAAGGGTTCGGTCTTTACTGCCAACCAAGGGTGCAAATCCAAAACACCAAATTGGGTGTTTTTTTTTCAATTTGAAGATGATTTAAATATGTTTATTAAGCTTAAAAAAAGCATCCCTTAAAGTTTCAGAGACAACTATGGCCAACTGCCCACCGAAACAACATTCTAAAACCAAAAAAAAAAAATGCATTGTCTCGCCAAGATCTTGGCGAGATCTCGAGAATCTCGACCTGGTCAAGACGAGTTTTCGAACCATGATCCCATAATGGATCTCAGCTCTGATACCATGTTGAGATTTGGTAAAAACTGACTTGTGCAACTTTGACCCTAGCCACCTTTATTTATAATAAAGTAATAGAGAGTACAAGTACAATAATGCCCCGAGGGCAACAATAAACCCTAATGACAAATCTACCCTTATACCCATATTACAATGTTCTTAGATCAAGAAAACAGCAGATTAATGACCAATCTAGCGGTAAGCATCTCACAGAAATTTGAGTTGCAGAGATAATAGGTTAGATATCACCATCTAGGAGCAGAAGTCCTCGATAATGGACCCTAGGGTGACGCAAATGGTCCTGGTACCATGTCCAACCTAGATCAGATAAGAGACAAAGAGGGACTGGATTTCCAAGGCTTGCTGCAAGGCTGTTCTGGTTCTGTTCTTCATGATTTGATCTCAGCACTTCCAAATTTCACAAATAACTCTTCTTATTATGATCTTTGAGTCTTGATTCAAGTCCTCTCATGGTGGTCTCCTCTTTGGAACTCTCTATTACTCTAGGGTTCCAAAGTAAGAGAGCAGACCACGATTAGTTTAGAGCTCAACTCTCAAACCTGTTCCTGGCTCTAATACAAAGTTCAGTTGTAGGTTGAGCCCATGAAGGAAGAAGGGAGATGGAAAAGAAGAGAGGGAAGAGGAGGAGAGAACACAAGGAAAAAAGGAGAAAGAAGTTCCGGAGAATGAGTTAGAGAGGAATCAATCCCTCTCCACTCTATATTATAGATACTTCAAAAACCAAATTACAAGTATGCCCTTACATTCTAATATATATACCTATACAACCATAGGTATATTAGCTCCAGTTCAGCCTGGATTTTTGTTAGAGGCCCTAACCCCCCTGTTCCTTGGCACAAGTTAGTTTGGTTCAAAGGCCACATCCCTCGCCGTAGCTTCACAGCATGGAGAACCCTTAGCCTTTGCCTCCCAACCCAAGCCTTCCTTCTCCATCATACTATCCCTGGCTCCCCATCTTGCACCCTTTGCTGGAATGGCCACGAGGATATAGCCCATCTCTTCTTTGCCTGCCCTTTTACCTCCCCCATCTAGAAAAAAGCCCTCTCTACCCCTGTTGCAGGAGACCCTCGCCTTTCACAGAGAATGGCTTTGGTTGGACACAACATTCTCAGGATCCACTATCTGTAACACTGTTGGAAAGCTAGTCTTTGGTGCCGTTATCTACCACATTTGGATGAAAGGAATCTTAGGATATGGACCTCCAACTCTCGATCTTTTGATTTGATTTGGAAAACCATCTCTTTTGACGTCTCCTCAAAGCTCAGTTTTATTCCTCACAGTCTTTTTTTGATACCCCAAGGAACAGGCATCTTGTTGTTTCCTGGGGCCTTGATTCTTCTCTCTTGCAGACTCCCACCTCTACATAGGTCGGCTTGTGTTGTGCTTTGTTTCCCCCCCTCTCTCTCTTCCCCCTTCTTCTCCTTTGTATATCCCCCCCCCCTCCTCTCTTTTTCCCTGCCCCCTTCTGGGGTTTGGTAATATATTTATTCTCCAAAAAAAAAAAAAACATATTACACCCTAATTCTCATTATACCCTTACAACAGTATTCCAATACACAGGTGATTTGTTACTAGTTAGAAGCATCAATGGAAAACTAAATGAGGCAGAAGCACGGAATGAGAAAATAAAAGACACCTCACTATAAACAGTAAAGGCCAAACTGACAACCACAATAATTAGCTGTTTGAGGAAAGAAGACAAGTCACAAAGTGTTGGATAGTATCAATGTTTAGAAATTCATTTTCAGGTCTAGTAATATGACTTAAAGTTTGTCAAGGTAGAGGCAAAGCAGTCAAGTAAACTACTATAAGAGAGTAAATATAGACCATAAAAGGGAAATGCAACACGCAGCCTTCAAAGCAAGATCTAAGGACAAGTAGAATCAATGTAACAAATAACATTAGTTTGAGAAAGAGAAATCAACTCACCTCTCGTTTTGGTTGCATAGGATCCTGATCCTGATGCTGCACAGCTTTGCCTTCACTGTTGAGCTGAACTGATATGTCATCTTTCTCATTATCAGGTTGGATTACAACACATGGATCCTCCATTTCAGGCACCTGAGACTGCACATTAGGTTCCTCCCCAGATCCATTGCCCTGTCTTAACTTTGACGATTCACCCGCTTCATTCTTCTCAATGTCCATCTCATTCCCACACATTTCCTGCTGTTTGGGACTGTGCTGTTCGGCTGTCTCCAGTTTCACTTCCTCTCCTTGTTCTTCTAAATCAGCATCAACATCATGCTCAACTGAGTCGTCAAAATTTGATGATGCATCCTCGCTGCAAGGATTATCTACGGGGGAGGTTTCCTGTAATAATAGATAGGTAATTGACAGATAGGAAGAGAAAAAAAAAAATATGGTTTAGGGGTGGGGTTATTGTATAAGATAGGAGTTCATTAGATGCATTGGAAGGACGTATACATTGACAAAAACCACTCTCAAAGCATAACATGCATATATATATAAGGGCATCCCACAAAAGAAAACAAGGGACACACAATGGCTCTAGTCACAGCTGATTTATTAACATGTACTTTTTTCTTGTTCCTAGTTATTTTGAGAGCTCCAAGGAAGCTTTACCAAATAGGTAAAGAGTCTTCAGAGTTATTCAGTTGTCAACCAAATAGGTATTAAGGCTCTCTCTCTCTCTCTCTCACACACACAAACACACATTTGCCTGCATACAAAGACTCGCTTATTTCCTACTGGCAATAGAACGTACTACAGATGGTTGGTTAGTATAAGTTGGAGTCCTAGTTTTAATAGACATTCCTGTAAGTATAAACTGTCTGTTGTGCTAGGCCTGGCATAATAGTTGCCGCCGCCATCCTCAAAACAAACAATCAACTAATAGATAACAAGTTACTGTTTCTCCTTATGAGCCTCTGCTCGTGCAGTTTGAGCCCATTAAAATGTTCATAGTTATTTTTTAATTCACCACATCATCAAGATAGTTTCTTATACATTAACTACCAGACCATTATTTTCATACAAATGAAAATACATGTAGAAGACTTGAACACCGAATAAGGCAGAACAGAGAAAAAGAGATGATCAATCGAGAAAAGTAACCCTCCAGAGTACCTATCCAGTACTCCTCACAATATGATCCAATACATCACCACGATATGCTCTAGTACAACTGTATTAAATAAAGTAAAGATTCAGTACTTCTCACCAACAATACCAAAACAGTACAACTATGATGACATCCCAAGTTGGGAGGATGTAACAATTAAAATCCTGACAATGAAGACAACAGCAACAAAAATAGGGAGAGACAACGATGGAAAGTAATAAACAGGTCTACTACTTATAAAGTCCTCCCAACCCCTTAGCTCCTCCTTGACTCAGGCATATATACATGAGCCCATAAATGACGGCCTTGCACAAAGAATTTTGCAGTCGGTTGGCCGTTTAATACTAATGGAATAATAGAAGGACAAATAAATATAACTCTTCCATATCGAGGCACCACCCCTGGTGGTGTATGCTCTATTAGCACATCTTCCACAACTTGCCCCCATCTCCTGCATGAGAAATAGAGGTACCAAAAAACAAAAATTTAAATGGTGCTATAAGAAATATAAGATAGTATGGTAGATAAAGAGTAAGAAGAGTAGTGCATACAATGTGAAAAATTCAATTATCTCCTCCTTCCTCAAGGGAAATCCCCTAGAGAAAGTCAGAAACATGGAGCGACGATCCTGGTTTATTGGTTCAAATGGAAAAAATGATCCTTCAAGCGGGTTTAGTGTTGGGAGTTCTTGCGCTTGCTGGATCATCAAATTTCCATGAATGCTTGTGGTTAACGATGTGTCACTAGTAGATGCACTAAATATGCTCAATAAACCTGCCTTGCCCAATGTTGCTCTTTGAGTACTTGAGCCTTCACCAAATCAAAATGGTCTGACCAGAGGTTTAATTGCTGTCTCGTCAACTTCACGAGCAACGTTCTCTCCAAAGATCACACCACAAACATTCAGCATCACACGTGACACACCATACCGCACAATATCTTGATTGTAAAAAAAGAATCTAGTATCGACTGGTTTATTGAGAAAGGCAGAGAGAATAGGCGTATCATTCCCATCTGTAGGTTCCACTGCATTGAATCCAATGAAATATAGACACAGTACAGCTTCATTGAAAACAAGATCAACAAGTTGATCAACACTTGCAGAGATGGTGTGAATAAGGTCATAATGACCTATTTCTTCAAGCCATAACCATATGGCAATAACCATCTTTGCCATTCTCGCATCCTTCCCCATTTTGAGCACAAGCCGATTAAATAATTGGCGTTCCATTTTGTGGAACAATAATAAATCAATCGTGCTACCTATCGAAGCCATAGGTAAAGGATTGAAGGAGAAAAAGAGTTCGTTTGTTTTCTGTTTTTGAAGGAGTCTTGAGGCAAGTAAGTATTTGATAGAAGTTTGGGAGAGATTTGTTGCATTTTATAGTCCTCAATCATTCGAAGAGCATAATATGACATCAGAATGGTACCGTTTCATGGGGTAGATAATTGTTGTAACTCATAATTACTTATCTCAATACGTACATATGGTAAGGAATGATTAGGGGGGAAAAGGAAACAAACTATTACCACCTAATTTTCTCTCACCATTATGGTAAGGGAATAATTTAGTCTCTCTCTTTCCCCCACCCCAACTTTTCGTGTCTCCATATCTTCACTATCTTCTTAAAGCTTGCCTAAAATATCATACCTCTTTAATATTGAATCAAATTTATTCCTCTTTTGCTCTTGACGCAGTAGAAGATAGGAGGGCTAGATATCGTTCTAGCACAAACAACCCTTGAATCCACAAGGTAAAGATAAGGACAAAAATGTCAAATTTCAATAGATTTCAAGCTGAATAGTACAAACCCTAAAGAGACCTTGTAAAATAGGTTAAATACAATTCAAATATTTTTAAAAAAAATTGCACTAAAATTCAAAGTTCAAAACTTCGGCGGGCTCTTTCGCCTTCGAAACGGTCAAAAAACGCATACGTCAGCACCTTTGACTTTGACACCTGAAGAGCTCGTTGAGATCTTCGATTTTCTCTCACCATTATGGTAAGGAATAATTTGGGGGGAAAAGGAAACAAATTATTACCTCTTAATTTTCTCTCACCATTTTGGTAAGGGAATAATTTAGTCTCTCTCTCTTTCTCCCAGCCCAACTTTTTGAGTCTCCATATCTTCATTGTCTTCCTAAAGCTGCCTAAAATATCATACCTCTTTAATATAGAATAAAGTTTATTCCTCTTTTGCTCTTGACGTAGTAGAAGATAGGTGGGCTAGATATCGTTCTAGCACAAACGACCCTCGAATCCACAAGGTAGAAGATAAGGACGAAAATGTCAAATTTCAATAGATTTCAAGTTAAAGAATACAAACCCTACAGAGACCTAATATAATAGGTCAAATACAATTCAAAATTCAAAAAAAATGCGCTAAAATTTAAATTTCAAATTTCAAAACTTTGCCAGGCTCTTTCGCCTTTAAAACGCGCTCAAATGACCAAAAAATGCATACATCAACGCCATGGCATTGGCCCGTAAAGAGCTCATCAAGATCTTCGATTTGATATATAATTCGCCCTATTTTGCTTAATACCTCCACCCCGTCCAAGTGGACTTCTGCTGGTCCAACCGGCTCAAGAACTCATTTGATACCTCTTCTACATCAACTCTAGCCTCTCTAGTAAGGTAACACACTAATAACTCTCCCCAACCCACACCACCCTTCTCATAGACGAGGAAACAAATTAATATCATAATTCTCTCTCACAACTCTACAAAGGATATAACTTAATACAAATTCTCTCTTCTTTTTAGAAATCTAGTATAAGGTGGATTTGAGTTATTTGGTAGCTAAGGTGAATATCAACATAAAATCATGTCATGGTATCAAGCAAAGAGGCAAAAGAAATTCCTAAGATAAAAAATGGAAGTGATTCGGGCATCCTTGTAATACCCGTGCCCAAAAAACAAGGGTAATTTGGAATTTTCACCTTATGTGCAGAATCTATACCATTGGACAGCTGAAGAGTGGAATTTTGGTTGTTAGCATGCATACTTGAGGTAAAAACCTTACTAGTATTTTAGTTTTTTTTTTAGTGTTAGTGTAGGGTACCCATACTTATAATTTTGTCCCCTATGCATGGTTATATGCTACTATTATTTAAATATTTTTATTTATAAGTCTATTAGCAGCTAACGGGATTAGCCTAGTGGTTAGGATCCTATATGGAATTAAGGAGGTCTAAGGATCGATTCTCAAGGGAAACAATTAAAGGTAGTTTTATTTTTTTGCCTTGAGCAGCATGGTGGGCCCCACTTGACAACTACCATGTGGGAGAAGGATTTCAAATTAGGAGTGAGACATATTTCGTTGAGTTGGAGAAGAATAAAGAAACAAATCCCCACCCAACTAAGAAGAATTCAAATAAAGGAGGACAGACCGGGTTAAGGTTGGAATCTAAGAGAGTGTGATTGAGTTGTAAACTTGTAATAGGAAAGAGGGGGGTCATAAGGGGAGAAAGGGCTGGACGGTTGGGGCTATATTCTTGCCCAAATCATCTCACCTTAAATCGGCCAAGGAAGAGAAGAAAAGGAGGAAGAAGAAAGAAAGGTAAGAATCCAGATTTTTTTCCTGAGTTCTCTTTTTTTATCTGTGCATTGGTTGAGGATTCCTCACTTATGTAGATTGATTTTCTTCATGGAAGAAAACCAGGGTTTTATTCTTGTGATCTTGTGAAAAGAAGAGGATGACTTGAAAGTTGATTGAGATTAAGGATTTGAGGATTCTACTACGCAAGGATTCAGTATTCTAAGTAGGATTGAATGTTGATTGAAGGATTTGAAGGAAGGGCTGCGCAAAAGGAGGAGTTCTAGATCTTTTGAAGCAAACAATTGCAACAAGGTATGTACTGTCTAACTATGAATTTTGATTCGTGAAGGGAGTTGCATGGTTTTCAAAGTAGATAATTATTTTCTTTTTGGGGAGATGTGTAACGATGGATGGGTTTAAGGTCATAAAACACTAGTAATTTACCGAGAGGTGATGAGACAGAAAATAGGTATTTACATGACTGACTGTATTTTTCTGGGTTGGACAGAACAGTAGTCCGAGTTTGTTCACATTGTTAACCATGGTTAGAGATGGTTTTATGGTCTGAAATAATTATTGAGAGTTCATATATGTATCTAGATGATCTCCTAAAAATTTCATTAAATTTGAAATTTAATTGATATGCCAAAAAATGCATGTACTTGGATAGGGTACTGCCAGGGCAGTTTTTAGTTTTCTGTACCAGAGTTTGAAGTTGAGAACAGACATAATTAGAAGAGGTATTTTGGGCCGATTTTTGCACTGTAACAGCTTTAATGCCTCCTAAATTTCTGAAAAAGTTTGTGTATTTTGGGATCAGGAAAGTGGAAAAATGAATGCTTTATATTTATTGGACAAAATCTGTTACAGTCTACACACTGTTTCTGAGGAGAATGGATACCTAATCTAGAAAGGGTTTTTCTCTGTGGTTTTTGTATGAGAATTATATCTGTGAGTTAGGTTTCATTAGGATCTGGTTTCAATTCATATAGAGTTCCAGAGATATTTATTTTATATTGTTACTTGTCAGTAGGCAGAATAAGATAAGCCAGATTTTGACGGAATTGAATAGGAAGGGTACTGATATTGTTTCACTTTGAGGGATAACGGAATCGAGATTTGGAACGGCGTCAAGGTGAGAGAGACCCCACAGAACCTTATGTATTATTTTTTTTAGGGAAATTTACGAAACACCCCCTGAAAATGGGTCGATACTCAGATCACCCCCTCATATTTGAAAATACTCAGATCACCCCCTCTACACTAACGGTGTTAGTCTGCTGTTAGTTATTGGTGTAAAAGGACTATTTTACCCTTGTACTAAATCATTAGAATTAAATTTACAATACTACCCTTTCCTATTCTTCTCATCTTGTGTTTCTTCAAACCCTAGCCGACGCCCGACGGTGATACCCCTGCCCCATTGCTCAACGCCATCTCCGTCTCCGTTCACAGTGGCAGCCACCAGGTGGCCAGGGGGTGATTGCAGGTCCAAACCCTCGCCCTTCACGGCTTCACCCCTACCCTAACTGCTGCGTCTGCCACCCCTTCTTCTTCTCTGCCTCCACTCTCCACCCTCCACTCTCCACTCTCTATTCTTCTTCTCTGTTGCGGTTTAACGGCGGCCGACGGCCAAGCTCAGACCTCATAATTTCTGACCTGGTGGATTCTAGGTGAGGCTCTGGTGGGATTCTAAGCTTCAATGGGTTCCTAATCTGGTATTTCCGTCACTCTTCTATCTCTCCCCTGTATCAATTCCCAAATATGAAATACCCCCCATTCTGTCAATGATATCCCTCTTCTCTTCTTACTCTAAAATGTAAACCTTCTACTTACTCCAAACCCTTTTCTAGATCTGCTTTGAAACTTCCTCCAACCTACTCCGAACATCCAAATCTGCTCCAAACATTCTTCCCATGATAACCATATTCTCTGATCCACTCCCTTATTTCTCAGATTTGATTAGCATCATGAGAGCATCTTCTTCTCCTTTCCATTCCCAGATGATTGGTTAGAGTTTTGCTACCATAATAGTAATTTTTAGCAAATGGGCTTTATTGCTTAAAGGTTCTATCTAAAAACCCTACCTGGAGTAGTCTTATGGGGTGAGCTGAAAGAAAGTAAGACATTTTCTTAATAGGTGGTCCAGAAAGTATAAATTTATTGTTCTCTGCAACTACGATCTCCCCAAAGCCCAAATTGGCAGGTAAAAGTGTCAAATAGATCATAATTAAATGTCGAAAAATCTATAATTATAATTTTATATTGCATCTGGTTAGTATTTTTATAAACATTCTTTTGCTGAAAGACGAGTTCAATAAACTAGTAAACAATCTTGAATCTTCCTTCAAGCCCAGCCATGGTTTCAATCTTGGCTGTGGCGATGGCAACAGGAAGGAGGAGAAGAAGAGCAGCAGAACAGAGAGGAAAGGGTGGAGAAAGAGAGGGGGAGGGGGTAGTGATGATTGCACGGGAAGAGGATGGCGTGGGATGGGGCTGCACGGCGGTAATGGTGGTGGCGGTGGTGGTGGTGGTGGTGGTGGTGGCGGCGGCTGCTGGGCAATGGTGGTTGTAGAGGAGAGGGAATATTCCCTCTCCGATTCCTTAATTTAATTAAGAAAAAAAAGAGAGTACATGTTGGGTTTTTAGATCTAAGGGTAAAATAGTAATTATACTTTTCTCAAGGGTAGTTTAGGGTTTTCAAAAAATTTAACTAGCTGACTTCATCAGTTAACTAACGGTAGGGTCTAATTTGAGTATAGGGCTCTAATGCAGGGGGTGATCTGAGTATCGACCCATTTTCAGGGGGTGTTTCGTAAATTTCCCTTTTTTTTATACACAAATACTTTAACTAGTGTTTAGAAAGTCATGTATTGAAACATCACCATTATTTGTATTTAATTGCTGTAAAGCATATTTTGAAGTAATATGCATGTTTTGAAACATAATTTGATTTCTATGGAAAGAATGCATGGTTGTGACTTTATCAATACCCCGCTTCCCATCCTTGGGCCCCACAAATAAAAATAAAATTACAATAATGCCACTGAAATTTAAAGGAATCATAAGAATGCTCACAACTAAATAAGTCATACTAGACTAATGCTTAAAAAACCCCACTTCCCATCATTGGTCCCACAAATAAAAATAAAATTACAATAATGCCCTGAAATTTAAAGGAGTCATAAGAATGCTCAACTAAATAAATGACTTATCTAATTATCACCTAACGGGCCTTATGTGGACCAAAATTTGAGCCTAATGGCTTAGAGAATGGACTAGACCTCTTGGGCTTTGGTTCTCCATGTTTATCGTGTCTGTCCAACCACTTTAAAGCCACTGCATCAAACCCGGCACCACATGGCATTTAAAAACGCCAGGTAAGCAAGTCAAAACTGGCCGAATCTTAACAGTTTTAAAAAATTTCAATGCACTTTGAAGGCCAAATGGCGGGTCAAGCAGCAAAATCGCAGGCAGATGCGAGCTTGAGAACGCTGATCTGTACATTCTTATGTTTAATAAAGTGCAAAACTAAAAAGTTAAATAACACAAGAATGACTAAATTAGTGGTCTGACATACCTCATTTTTCAACTCTTGTGATACATTACTATCACTTATTCCAATCTCATTCTCAATCACTTGGGAATTTCCCTCACGCTCCTTCCTGCGACGCCTTACAACGCAGACAGCACACAGACAATCACTTTTGTGGCGATTGATTCTGCATCAGATGTTACAGCGTTACAGAACATTAGCAGAACAAGACAAACAGTTTTCTTGGAGCAATTAACTACTAAGAACAGTCCTATCACATGCCAAACAACTCATGAAAAGTATCACATTAAAATACCAACACGTTAACATACAGACACAGGAATCATCATGGGAAGAGAGAGAGAGAGAGCACCCATGATGTCTGGAGCATAGTTAATAAATACGCGTTTTGGACCATAGCATTGAAAACAACTTATTTGTTTACGATTTTTCCATATGTATGGAAAAAAAATGTGTATTCTATGGGACATGTATAGTACGTTTGAAAAAACATTGCTTTAATTAAATTTTAAAAAAGATATATTGACATTCAGAAAATTCCCAATTATCCCTTTGCAGTTTTCAGCCGAAAAAACCCTACAGAAGGGCCAAGAGTCAGTCACCCATGGCTTTGTAGCACCACTGAGTACCGCTTCCAACCTGCACCGGAGAAATCACCGGTACGCATCACCCTTGAGTTCTGCAATCTTTCTTACTCAGATACACCGCCACCTACTCCATTGTCTGTTGTGACCCAGGTACAAAGCATTTATGTTGTCCCTGGCCTAGTATTTTATAATTAAAAGTGAGGGAAACATTGATAGCTTTTCTGCTTTTGTTTTCAGTCTCTTGTCCTTCGGTTTATTTTATTTGGTCATATTTTCACCCTTCTGTCTTTTTCTTGCAATTGAAGTTGGTTGCAGGGGTGTCACGACTCACGACAGACCTTTATTGGGTGTCAGACTACTCTACCTTAGGTTTTGGTGCTGAAACTCACAATGAGATGATGGTCTATAGGATAACTAACATGTGTGAGAATGTGTAAGGATCATAGTTCAAAAACTCGTCGAGATCTCGACTATCTCAAGAATCTCGAGTTTCTCGAGACGAGATGACATACGAGACACAAAATATGCACAGTTTCGAATAACTCGACCAAAATTTCGAATATTTCGAAAATCTCTACCTCCTTAGTACTCATAGTAGTGTATTTTTAGGACTTGGGAGTTGAGACATGGAAGACTAGGGTAGTAAGGTGTCTATGACTTATGTATTATTCATTGTACTTGGGTTGGTGTCTATGTAATATGCATTGTGAACACTTCACTATATCTTGTGATTTGTAGCAGAAACTTTAAGTCTTTTAACTATTTCTTAAATAATTATTCAATATTATGTGTCTTCATCCATTATTGCATAATTTACTTATTTACTTGTCAATTATGTCTCATATCATTCAAAAAATGTGTAGAATAGGCAATATTACATTTAAGGGTTCAGCCTTTACTGCCAATCAAGGGTGCAAATCAAAACACCAAATTAGGTGTTTTTTTATTTCAATTTGAAGATTTAAATATGTTTATTAAGCCTAAAATAAGCGTTCCTTAAAGTTTCGGAGCCAACTATGGTCAACTACCCACTGAAACATCATTCTGAAACCCCAAAAAGAAAATGCATTGTCCCGCCGAGATCTCGAGAATCTCGACTTGGTCGAGACAAGTTTTCGAACCATGGTAAGGATCTATACAATCTCAAGTGCACAAGTGGACTGTCAAGCATCAAAGAAGAATTCGGTTGATAAATTTCAAGCCATTTCATGAGTAATGAGCAAAGTGGTATGGAAGCTTGAGGAACATCAATTGGAAAGCTCCAGCAAGTCCCAAATCCATCAATGGTTGAAGATTTCAAGACTTTGAAGCATCATGAAGAATTCAAGCTTCATAGACATAGAATTTTGTACTTATAATTTCTTTCAATCTAAAGTATATCACTTTGTAAGCCTAAAAAGCTCATAATTAAGTCACCTACGCCCTAATGGAACAAACCCCCATGATAGAAGGTTGACCCTAGCGACTTTAACTTGATCCGAACACACATACTGTGTCACGATCGTCCAAAGTGGCACATAGACGTCCAACCCGAGAGAAGTGGATCTCAGACAGTTCTCAGTCACCAAGTCTAGGAGACCCTAGCAACTTAACTTGATCCGAACATAAATACTCTGCATCACAGTCATCCGAAGTGGCACACGGATGTTCAAGCAAACACTCCCCAGTCCTCAAGTCTAGGAGACATCCGCGATATATCACGGATGTCTAACGGACTTGACAAACATCCGAGGTAACTCACAGACGTCTGTGGAAAAGAGCCATAACCATTGGAGTTCAACCTTCTATTATGACCATTGGAAGCCGACAGTCGTCCAAGGTAAAGCAACGAACGCCTACGGACAGCTACGGACAGCTTAAAGGCCAAATCATGGTTATTTGTTGTGAACTCTTCCTTAGCTCTATAAAGGAACTTTTGAGGACCTTTTACAAGAATCCAAAACATTTACTTCTGAGCTTTAACTTTATATATATTGTGATTCTTTATGATTTAAGGTTTTAGAGAGAGTCTCGTTTTAACTTGTACATCCTACCTTTCTACATGTATTATCTTGTAACTATACATTTAGAGATTGTTGTCCTTCCGTGTAAGGATGGTGTAGATTCTGGCCAGAGGAAGAAGCAAAAGACCCATTGAACCAGGTCCCTTTTTGGGCCAGAACTGGACCAGCTCAAGCCAGCCCAGCAGGACCAACTCGAACCAGCCAAGCAGGGACCATAGATGTCCCACGATTTTGTTAAGATCCTCCTTTGACCAGTGAAATAGGATTGGTGCATTTTAGTAGTTTCTAATTTGTTCCTTGCATGTGGCTGAATTATAAAGCCTAGTAGTTTCTAATTTAGTTACCTTCTATTTTAGTTAGGATTTAGTAGTTTCTATTTTCCTAAATTTCTAATTTAGACTAGTTTCTATTTAGGACATTTTTATTTTTATTGTAAGCTTGTCTAAGGCTCTAAGCTATTAATAGGCCTCTCAATGTAATGAAGGAAGACAATTTTTGAGAATAGAATTTTCTGACCCAAGCTTGCCATCGAATTATGGGAGATCCTCCATGTTTCAACAGCTGGGATAGCTGTGAATGAGAGACCCGGGCTGAGAGAGCTATTCCCCTACCCTCCTTATCTTCTATCTTCTCTCTTCTCCTCCACTGCAATCGATCCCCTGTTGTGTTGCTGCTAACCTGTGATTAACACAAGTGCTGAGAAGATCCATCGAAGACTGCTGCCATCCTCCGAAAAATACAAAGCTGTTGCAGGCTTGCAACTGCTGCACCCATTCGAGTGAGACTGCTGCTGTTCCTGAGGCTTGATTCCTGCTACACTTCAAGGCTGTGAATCTCCATTCCCCTACGTCAAAACCTGCAGAGTTTTGAAGCATCATCTCACACCATCATCCCCCCCATTCGATCCCCACTTCTACCCCATTCCATTGGCTGGATTGCTCCATAACACCAACCTTCTAACTCAACCTTTGTCCATCAAAATTGTTTCATATTTGCAGCAAAGACTTCCACCATCAAGGCCTCCACTCGATCCTCATTGGAGCTCAAACAAAGTGCTGGTTTATGAGATAGCTCTTAACCATCTATTTTGGTGTTGCTGTCATATCTCTCAACCTCACCATCAGAATTGAATGAAATTTTCAGCATAGCTTCTCCTCTATACAAACACTACTCCACCTGAGTTTAGTGCAATTCTATTCACTGGTTTGGTTTCTACACACTGATCCTTACTTTCTATATTTGTGATCTGTTGATGACTTGATGATAGTCCCAAGTAACACTGAGAGGGGGGTGAATCAGTGTCTTCAAAAATTTCTAACTCTCACGTTGCTACCTGCAGATGATTTGCATAAACACCAACTATCTAGGGCACCCCAATTTACCAGTCTACAATTCGTATGCACACCCACCTCACAACCACTGTGTGGCTAGGCCTACCAGGTAGTGCACACCCACTCTGCAGAACAAGACACTTCAATATCCATAATAGCAACCATACAAAACACAGTATGTACGTGGTTCGGCAATATGCCTATGTCCACGTGGTAATACCCTAATCAAGGTTTCGTATTATACCCAATACGCTTCACTGTTTAGATCGCTACAAAGACCAAGGAGCCTCTACTCCTATTACAAACCTTTGCCCCAACAAAGATCCCTAGGGCCACAACCTTAACTCTATCAAGCCCCAACTTGATAGCCCTTACAATGATATTGATAAAGAAATCAAATCCCCTTCCCATACATTCAAGATTGTAGGTCTTTTCAACAATAATCTAAACCTAGAATCATAAAATAGGTATTTGCACACCTCCACCTCAATAACTCCACATGGAAGAACTGCAGACAACGTTCTTGTCCTCAAATACACCTTGCAATCATAGATGATGTAGATCTTCTTCTCCAAATGCTTTTAGAGAACCATTGATGTTCAAGAATCTATGTTTTTCACTCACAATGGCCTCTCGCTCTTTCTCTTTTTCTTCTCCTTTCTTCTCTCTTTCTCCTCTTTTTCTTTTTCTGGAGGAATGCATAAAAATTAAAAAGAGCCCCAAAAAAACTTTTAAATACCCAATTATTGGGTTACTATTCACCACAAAACGGCTGGTCAATTCGTGATCCGGCATGCCTTTTCTCATCTGGCTTGCCTTTTGAAAACCAGTGCCCTCCGTTTTCTCTTTGGAAGCAATCCGGCTTGCAACTTCTGTAATCCGGCATGCCATTTCTGGGCAGTTTGACCTCTGCTCACTAAAACAACCATAACTTCTTCGTCCAGACTTTGTTTTACCCGAAATTAGTGGCATTGGAAAGAAAACTCGAAGGGCTACATTTCATATGCAGACATAGTCAGCTCAGGTGGAATGAGTGTCCCAAAAATTGGATTGAACCTGAAACGGCCTGCAACCACTGCTGTCTTCAACTGTTGCGCAAAGCCTGAAGATCATGCCATAACTTTCCACTCCGATATCTGTTTGACATGATTCCAATTTTCCCGAAATGATAACTCATTTATCTTCATTTTTTTTCTTTTTCATGTTTTGAGCTTGTCCAAAATCTTACAAGAACATAGCTCAAAAAATATGCGAAGCTGCTGAACCCTGTCAATGTACCACACTATTGCTAAAACATAGATGCTCTGTCAACACTCTAAAACACACATCATCCCTGTGAAGGTTGCCAACAATGACAACACACAACACATGTCCAAACCATTATATTTGTACTTCACATGCCCAACAGTTGATAACTTGTGATCTGGGCATCCTATTCTGTTCCTGTTTGGAGGGTTTGCTGAATACCATAGGAACTGCACTCGACCTTGCTATCAGCCCTATTGAGTGGCTGGATTTTTGGATTACAATCCAGGCCTTACATCTGAATTTCGGCCCTTGCTTAAACCCTGCTGTTGGGGTTAATATTAGTTGACTGCTGTGAATTATTGTGGGTTTAACTGGGTTTGGGTTAACCTTTAACCTAGGTTTACATTAAAGGTGTGTCCAACAAAAGTATAATCAGTAAGGTGATTGTAGAAGGTTAGTATTTAGCAATAGTAAACTACAAAGAAAGTTGGTAGTGAGCTATTTGGAAAACTACACTTTGTAAGAATTGATTGTTATTGGGTAAAGCAATTGAGATAGTGATAAGCTTTGGAGTATCTCCTTGGGAATGGATGTAGGCGAAGTTGCCGAACCACTATAAACCTTTGTGTGCCTCTCTTGCTCTCTATACTCTCCTCACCTTACTTAGTTCTTCAGTGTGTGATCAAACTTGCATTAGCTTCCGAATTGTATTTATTAGAATAGTTTGTACCTTTAGTCTTTGCATGAGTTATTCAATTCAATCCCCCCCCCTTCCCTCAGTCCCTCTTGTGTTGCCTAATGCCTATCGATCCCACAACCTTGCCATAAAGTAAGATACTAAAGAGAAGCTTGCCCACGAGCATTGTTTCAATGTTTCATTATCCAATCATACCCCTGAGAGCCTTAAACACACACACACATACTCGGAAATTGACCCCAAACATGACTAGAAATTATCTAAACCAACTAGTAATCAAACTAGCAACATAATTGACAAACAGAAGACTTAAAACAACTCCTATTATAACTAGGACTCCAACTTAAACTAAATAATGAAGTGAACCCCATATTCCTAACTCCTACCTTTATTTTAGGTACGTTAAAGTGGCCCATTACAATGAAAACCAAACAGATCAAAGGCCCCACATGTACAAAACCCAATACAACGCTTATTTCCACTTAAATAAGCCCACTTTTGTGATTTTTCTACGTCGATTTCATTGTAAATTTCGAAGGCTTTCCCATATTTCCCCAAATTTTGAGCCCATTTCGCACATATCAACAAAATATTTCAGTTTCAAGTTTCAACCATGTGGTAATGGGTTGTTCACTTGTTCTATCAAAATTTGGATCCTTGCTTTCCAGCAAAAGTAAGAAACTAATAGATATTGCTTACTGAACCTACTACATCTCTTAACCGAAACTTTGACCATATTACTCCTTGGCCTCCTGTATGTTTATTTGTTGTGTTGCCAATGGAGAATCAGTTAGATACTGTTTCATCGACTGCTAGTTCTGCTACTACAGTCAACTTTCACCTGCTACATTTATTCTGCACTGCCATATCAAATCCATCACCCCATGTTATTAAAAGTATAATTGCTTCAATGTGCATTAAGTGTCTAAAACAGTCTTTAACAAAACTATTGCAAAAAGTGTAGGTATAATGAAAGAAACATACCCATGACGTCTACGTGTCTTTTGTTTCAAGTGACTGCCTTTAAGATGCAGATTTTCTTGATTGAAAACAGCAACATTCTCGACACGAGCACTATTGCTTCCTGCTAAAAGGGAGGCATCAATAATCATGTTACTGGAAATTTAACACAAAGTGGTGTTTTGGATTTGCACCCTTGGTTGACAGTAAACATCAAACCCCATTGTACACCTTATGTAATATTGCCTAGTCTACACATTGTTTTAGTACTAGAAGACAGGATAGGTAAGTAAAACAAGTAAATTATGCACCATGAATGAAAAAACATAATATTGATTAATTATTTATGAAATAGTACAAATTATAAAGTACAGTTAACATAGACATCCAAGTCCCAATGAACAATACAATACAGTCTGCTAATACGAACTAGGAAGTGCTGGATTGAGTCCATTAATGTTGATGGAATCGCCGTGCATTTTCCTCCGATTGCATGACAAATGCATACCACGTCATAGTGTGCAAAAGAAACGCATGTAGTCTTCCACAGCTGCCCTGTAAATGGCCTCATCTACATACTGGAGGTAACTTATCCTAGGGTATAGGTCACCATAATATGAATAACCAGCCACTGAGCCACAGTGACCTGATGGTGTTGGCAGTGTGTACGACTGATGGGATGGGTAGGAGAAGAAGTTGTCCACAAAGGACGATCTAGTCTGTCCCTATGAATGGGAGTCATACTCAAGACTAGGAACGGATGAAGATGCATGCCCCCCCCCCCACACTAGTGAAATGATCATATGCACTAAACTCCGACCAACTGCTCTCTCCGACAAATGATGGGGCACACCAATGCCTATGTCCTCTGTTGTCCCCTGTACTCATTCCTTCATGAGTGCTGCACAAGCTATCAATGTCCATACAATCAGCCTGCTCATCTGGTCGGAACCGGTGATGAGGCCCTTCATGTAGCCTGCACGTGAGGATGGATGTGCACCATGGTCCATATCCTGTGTGGCATGATCAAATTGGGTCTCCCCAGTGAATCAAATCGGCTCCGGCTACCACACCTCCTCTAACTGACCATACTCTCTAGAAGTCAGCCACCACCATCATCACCTCACAATTACCATCACCATCTCCACCATCATCATCGCCGTCGCCATCAGCTCCATGAGTAGACGGTGACAATATGGGAGTCTGACCACCTGAGGAAGTGGAACAGTCAAGGTCCTCAAAGAAAACATGGGTTTTCTCCTTCTCCTAGGCAAAACCACCGAAACGGTGAGGTCCTGGTCAAAATTTTGACCAGAGACACAAAATGGTGCTTTTAAGTCAAGTGGTTCGTATCGTTTCACCAAAACAATAGGGAACAGGGTCGATATTTCGGTATTTCGCCGAAATTTCAACCGAAATCTTGTTGGTTTGGTATTTCTCCTACCATTTCGATACAGGCTTATTGAAATTAGCCAAAGAACCGAAATTTTGTCTAAATTTCGCCAAGATTTTGAACTATGGATACCCCTTTCAGCCAACAACAAGCAGTCACAGTGCAATTATAGTGGCAAAAAAATTATGGGAGGTGGGCCACAAGACTGAAGTGGCATCTTGCTGATGATGATAGATATGTCATGGGTTACACAAATGTTCCAAGTGAGATAAAGAAGGCCATGGAAATGCTGATGAAGTGTTGGATAAAGAAAAAGCAGGACAAAGGCGCAGATAGAGCAGAGTTTGAGGAAGCATGTCTAGAGAGGATCCCCGATTTAGGGGAAGAGGATTATGATAGTAACAAGCCAGATTTGGATGACGCAGCCATAGCAGTAGAAGCTGCACAATTGAGTAGGGCAAAGGAACCAAGCAAAGCTACCTTTGCAATGGATCAGGACAGAATGATGCATATGGTCAAGGGAGCTGTAACATCTAGACAGGCTCCAACAGAGCCAAAGCCACAGCCATAGGGGAGGAGGCTGAGACGTAGAGAGCTAAAGATTCCATTGAGGAGGAGCCAGAGTGAAAGGACGCAGCCCTAGCCCCATCCCACTGTCCATGACCCAGCCATTGAGATCCTGAGCAGGATCCTGCCATCTTTCCCAAAATGGACCGCAAAAAAAAGCTGAAACAAATGTAGACTGATATGAAGGGGAGAGTAAGGGTTGCTTTCTCCAAGTAGATGTTCTACCATAGGATTCTAGCTCATGCCACACTATATGTTCATATTATCAAAGCATGCTGAATGAGGTAGGTAAGGCTGGCCCAAGAGTGAAGGAGCCCACATCATATTGAGTTGTACAATACCTACTTGCCTTACCACGAGGAGTTGCAGGAGTATATTAAGGCGTTGAAGCTGATGTGGGAACCATATTGTGTGACTGTGATGTGTGATGGTTGGACTGGACCAACTAGACAGTCCCTCATTAACTTCATGATGTATTATGATGGGAGGACTACATTCTTAAAGTCAGTTTATGAATCAAAGGTGAAGAAGGATGCAAAATATATATACAAGCTGCTAAATGAGGTGGTAAAGGATGTGGGAGTAGAGAATGTGGTACAGGTTTTCACTAACAATGGGAAGCAACTTCAAGAAGGTCGGTGAAAAACTGATGAACAACCCTAGGTACAGACTTTTCTAGACTCCATATGCAGCCCACGGCAACGACCTCATGTTGAAGGACATGGGAAATCTTAAGCTTGTGAAAGAAGTTGTAGAGACGGCAAGACAAGTAACCAAGTTTGTTAATGATCATGGATATGCCCTACAAATGTTGAGGAGCAAGTGTGAAGGGGACTTGGTGAGGCCAGGGTTGACACGCTTTGCCACAAACTACATCACTTTGAAGAACTTTAAGATGAAGGGCTGGACTTAGGTCCATGTTTGCTTCAAAGGATTGGTTTGAGGGGCCAAAGTCTGCTTCTCGCGGAGGTCGGGCAGCCCAGGCGACCATTTTTAGTGACAAGTTCTAAGATGACCTGAAGAAGGTAGTCATGATCTTAGAGCTAGATGTCAGAGTGTTGAGAATGGTTGACTCATAAAAGAAGCCAACCTTACCACACTTGTGGGAAGCTATTGATTTCATGAAAATTCAGGTGGAGGAAGTGTACAAACAAAGTACCACAAAGTTACTTGCCATTATCAAAGATCAATAGGAGATACAGCTCACACATCCAATGCATAAGACTGGTGAGTTTTTACTTTATTCACCTCAATTCAACTTATTTGTCATTTAGTTGCTTACTGACTTGTTTGCACTGTTTTTAGTATACTATCTCAATCCCAAGTACCAATACAAGCACAAATTTGGGATGAGTTAACACCTGATAAATGCAGTTCAAAAAGTGGTGAAGAAGCTTGACCCAAATTCAAGTGTTCAGTCCATTGTCAATCAATAGGTGAGACTAGTAGTTTGTTTGGTACTTAAGAACTTATGCAATTATAAATTTTATATTGATGCTAACACTAGTACCAAACATTGAAATGGATACAGATAAAAGCCTTCAGGGATGCCAATGGATGTTTCAGTCGGGCAGTGGTTTGATCGGGATACCACTGCTCCTGGTAGGTACAATCACTTTAGTTTTTTCGTTCATATTTGAGTATGTATCATCGTTTACTGTCACCTAACAATACTCTTTAATGCTCTTAAGCAGCTGAATGGTAGGTACTATATGGAAGAGACTCACCCAACTAGAGTATAATAGCAATTAAAGTGCACTCCTAAACATGTTCGGCCTCCCGCTACTTCAAACTTTTGAGGATTTATCAGGGCTCCGCATCATCTCGAGGAAATCTCTTTTGTTCTTGGAGGCGTTTCGGAGGTTGACAAAGCATTATTTTCTCAGGTGACTAGCTACTCCATTGGACAATTTCTGGTCAAATACTTGGGTCTCCCCTTGATTCCGGCAAGATTATCTGCCCATCCCTGCAACCCCCATGCTAGACATCATTCATAAGAAGCTCCAACTTTGGAAAGGTAGACTCCTATCTTATGCTGGCCAATTAGTGCTTATCAAATCAGTTCTTCAGTCTTGCTACATTTACTGGTCCGACTGCTTTGTGCTCCCTCAGTCAACCATCAAGGGCCTGCAATCTCTCATGTTTGCCTTCCTATGGAAAGGTTTTGATGCTACCAAATTTCTTCACCCCACCAGTTGAGTTGTAGTTTGTCTCCCTCTAAAAGAGGGGGGCGTTGGCCTAAGAAGAATCAAAGATGCAAACACTATTGTAATATCAAGTTGATTTGGAAGTTGGTCTCCAAACACATAGTATTTGGGTTGATTGGGTCTACTCCAGCCCCCTCCACTCTGACTCCATTTGGACAGCCACAACCTCCTCGGATGCTTCTTGGGCTTGGCGCTAGATCCTGAAGCTTCGCCCTGCTGCTCTAGAGGCCATCTCCATCAAAATCGTAGACGGCTCTTCCACCTCTCTATGACTTGACCACTGGCATCCTATGGGCATACTTCTGCACTTGATTCGCCTAGGATCATATATAACTCTGGTCTTCCAAAGCACTCCAAGGTTGTCGATATCATCACGCTTAGAGATTGGACCCCCCCGGCTTCCTCTTTTCCATAACTTACTTCAGTCTAGAATGCTTTGCCACCCATTACTAGTCACTCATCTGGTAGGGGAGACAGGATCACTTGGACGCCATTCTCTTCAGGGCTCTTCAATATCAAAGCGGCTGGGAACCTTGTCTGACAGCATGATCCTATTGCTCACTGGCACAAGCTGACATGGTTTAAACATCATATCCCTTAGCACAGATTCACGGTTTGGCGTGCATTCTCTAATTGCCTCCCAACGCAGTCATTTCTCATCCATCGCCAAATTGTGGCCTCTCCCTCATGTTGCCTCTATCTGAATGCCATGAAAAGCATGACCATCTCTTTTTTGTTTGCCTCCTCTCCTCTTCAATTTGGAAAGGAGTGATAGCTAAGTGTTGACCGCGGTCTAGATGAATCTTAACTTTCCTAAGAGAATGGATCTAGGTAGACATGACTTTTGCCAGCTCTTCGATTTGCGACATTGTGGGAAAGCTCGCCTTTGTTGCCACCATCAACCATATTTGGATGGAACGGAACAACATGAAATGGTCCAATGCATCTGGACCCCTACAGGTTATTTTGGACTCCATTTCCTTTGACATTAAAAACAAGCTAGCTTCGATCTCTCCTTGTCGTGATACCCCCAAGAAACAGGCATATTGTTGTACCCTTGGGCCTCCCTTCCCCCTTCTTGCATCCCCTAATGTAGTCTTAGATCGATGGTAGAATCTACAAGGAGCCAGGTAAATTCAGACCCTTACAACCTACTAGCCGATTGGCAATTTTGGGGCTGTTTAGGTCAAAACTAGGGTTAGGTTTGGGTGAATGAGGTAGGGTTTTATTTAGTAAAGTTAGGCAGGCCTAGGGGAAGCTAACAATGTAGGTTGAATGATGTTTAATTGAAAAAATTGAATTTCAGAAAATTAGGGTTAGGGTTTTGGGTTTTGGGAAAATAGAAAAAAGGATGAAATTATTAGGGTTTAGGATGGGATTTTGGAGCAGGGCTTCTGGACGAATGTTGTGGGCAGTGAGAGAGTGGTTCTGTTGTAGTTTGGATGGGTTTGGATGGCTAGATAGGTCTAGGCAGTATTTAGGGGTTTTTTGGGTTTTAATAGTGATGGAGGGGATTAGGGTTTATGAAGGGAGGATGGGCCTAGGGTTCAGGTTGAGTGGAAGGGTTGATGAGTAGGAGTTGTGGTTGAATTTTGAAGGTAAACTAATGGCGGAATTGGGCTGAACAGCTTAATGAAGGTCTAGGGTTTATATGGATCGATGGGGATTATGGGGAAGGTGATAACTTCTAGGGTTTAAGGAATTCAAATAAAATAAAAGGGGGGAATGTAGGGTAGGCTGTAGAGGATTAGGAGAAGAAGGGAATGACAGAAAATATTAAATAACTTAATGGAATTGCAGGTTCTTCAATGGCAGCTTGAAGATGAGCTTGTAGAAGAGTCTCCCGATCTGAACAGATGCAAGGAATGAAGAAGAAGACCTCCCGATCTTAACAGATGCAAGGAGTCGATTGGTAATCTCCCAATCCCTTCACCATGAGATCCACAAGGCAGCAGCACTCTCACAGGAGCAAAGGCAGCAAGCATAAACGATATTTTTAAACTCTAAAAATTCTGTGGGAGAGCCTCCCACGTTTTCTATTTATAATAGTAAGGCTAAAGGCCCTTACACCTAATCAGCTCATGAATAGAGCCTGAAATTCTATTACAACTCTAAGTCTGCCCTCTATAGAATAATGGAGGGGGACTAAAATAACTTAACAACAAAAACTGAAAAAGATCCTCTAAGGACCAATAGGAATAAAAGAAAATCCAGCCAATCAGAAAGAGTCACTTAAATTGAACCGGTCAGACCAATGGTTCAATTTAAGTATTCAAAAAAAAACCCCAAATATAGAACTGAAAAACTGAAAATTAAAACTAGGCTCCAACAAACTAACATTCAGCCCTATTTCTAGGGCTGTTTCTTCTTCTTGCGGGTACTTGGATCTGCATCATCCCCCCTCCTCTTGAGGATTGGGTTTTGTTTGGTTTGCTGTAATTTTTTTATTCTTTCTCCTTCCCGATTTCTCAGGCCCCCTGTTCTCTCTCCTTTTGGTAATGAATTTTTGCACCCAAAAAAAACTTTTGTCTTGTTGCAACAGTGTATCAACTAGTGATGCATAATGGCTGGTCAAGGCGGGGACATTGCATGGCTGCATGAGAGACCCCTTTCAGCTGATAAGAAGAAATCTTAGTACAATAATTGTAAGAAGAGAATTGGGGGAGGTGAGACCACTAGACTGAAGTGGCATATTGCTGGTGGTGACAGGATGTCACGGGCTGCTCTAGTGTGCCAAGTGAGATAAAGAAGGCTTTGGCAACGCATATGAGGGGCAAGGTAGAAGCTAGGAAGGAGAAGAGGGCATCCAGGGATGAGTTTGATGATGCATGTCTAGAGAGAATGTCAATGTCTGAGTTAGGGGAGGGGGATAATGACAATGAGGAGCCAGATTGGAATGATGTGGAAACAACGACAGAGGTTGCACAACTGAGGAGGGCAAGGTTAGTGAGCAGAGAGACCTTTAGGATGGACCAGGAAAGATCAATACAGTTGGCCAAGGGGCTGGTTCATCCAGACAGGTTAGAGAAGAATCAGAGCCACAGCTACACCAGAGGAGGTTGAGACACAGCCAGAGATTCCATTTAGAGGAGCCAGAGTGTGAGAGCCCCAGCCCCCACCCCCAGTCCGTGACCCAACTGTTGAGGTCCTTCAGTCGGATCTTGCTCTCTTTCTAAGATAGGACCGGAAACCAAAAAACAAAAAAAACTGAAACAGATGTGGATTAGTGTGAAGGAGAAAGTGGGGATAGCTTTCTCCAAGTGGGCTTTCTACCATAGCAATCCAGCCAATGCCACTACAAAGCCAAACTATCAGAACATGTTAGATGAGATAGGTAGGGTTTGCCTAGGAGTAAAGGGGCCCACAGCATATGAAATGTATAATGTTTACTTGCCCCACCACAAGGTAAGAGTTGGTTGAGTATATTGAGGGGCTGAAGCTGATGTGGGAATATTATGGAGTGATTGTGATTGTGATGTGTGATGTCCATCATCAACGTCACGGTATATTGTGGTGAGAAGATTGTGTTCCTCAAGTCAATTGATGCATCCAAGGAAAAGAATGATGTAACATATATTTACAAGCTGTTGAAGGAGGTGGTAAAGGAAGTGGGGGTAAAGAATGTGGTACAGGTTGTCACTGATGATATGAGAGATTTTAAGAAGGCAAGGCAATAATTGATGAACAATCCCAGGTACCGACCCTTCTGGACTCCATGTGCAACCCACTACATCGATCTCATGTTGAAGGACATGGGGAATCTAAAGCTTGTGAAAGAGGTAGTAGAGAGGGCAAGACAAGTGACCACCTTCGTCTACAATCATGGATTTGCCCTGCACTTGTTGAGGAGCAAGTGTGGTGGTGACTTGGTAAGGTCAGGGCTGATATGCTTTGCAACAAATTGGATCGCTCTAAAGAGCTTCGAGACGAATAAGTTTGAACTTAGGTCCATGTTTGCTTCAAAGGATTGGTTTGATTGGGAGGGGTCTAGTTCTCATGGAGCTTAGGCAACCTAGGCCACCATTGCTAGTGACAAGTTCTGGGATAACTTCAAGAAGGTCGTAAAGATCTTAGACCCGATCGTCGCTGTGTTGACTATTGAGAATGGTGGACTCACATAAGAAGCCCACCTTACCCCACTTGTGGGCAGCTATTGACATGATGAAGATGTAGGATTGAGACAATGTACAAACGGGGTAATACAAGGTTCATTTCCATTATCAGGGATCGTTGGGAGAGGCAGCTCATGCATCCACTACATAAGGTTGGTGAGCTCTTACTACATTCACCTCAATTCAACTTGTCATTTAATTTCTTGTTGTGGTACTTTGCATTGTTTTTAGCATACTATCTGAATCCTAAGTACCGATACAATCATAGACTTGCAATGAGACAAGATCTGATAGAAGCAATTCACATAGTGGTGCAGAGGCTTAAGCTAAATGCTCAGTCAATTATCAATCAAGAGGTGAGAGTAAAGCATTGTTTGGGAGTTAAGAACTTATGCAATTATAATTTTGGAATAGATGCGAATACTGGTACCAAACACTAAAATGGATACAGATGAAAGGATTCAAAGATGACTCTGGGAGTTTTGGTCGATCAGTGGTTGTTGGAGCTTGGGATGGCACTACTGCTAGTTGGTCCAATCACCTTAGTCTTTTTGTCCATATTTTAAGTATGAATCATCTACCATTACGTAACAATACTCTTTAATGCTCTTATGCAGCTAAATGGTGGTTGCAATATGGAAGAGATTCACCCATCCTAACCAAGATAGCAGTTAAAGTGCTTTCCCAGACATGTTCCACCACTGGGTTCGAGCATAAGCTGCACAACTAGAGTACATTCAACCTCATACACTCCAAGAGCTGATTTGGGTGCTAAGTGGCTTGAGGACTTGGTCTATGTGTATTATAATATGAGATTGAGAGAGGAGCACATACGCCTTGGCATAGAGAACGATACAAGCGCGCAATCGAGTTGACCGAAATCTTCCAGGTGGAAGAAGATGAAGGGTATCCCCTTTATGAGTGGACCAGAGATCGAGGTGAGCTTTGTTAGATGAGACTGGGGATCGGCCTAACAGCAAGATTACTTAATAGATTGGGTGCTGACGTGGAAGAGTATATGGCAGCAGAGGGTAGAGTTCACTCACAGACCCCACATCCATTTGAGACCCATTCTGGTAGTGGTGGAGATGATGAGGAAGAGGAGTGGTCCCATTCCTCGAACGCCACTCAAACACCTTCCCCAACTCGGGGCCATGATGGTGGTGATGATGGTGGTGGTGGTGGTGGTATGATGACAGTGACGGATTAGCATACTTACACGAGGACTAGATGATTCGAGATCTGGAGCCAAAGTCAGAGCCACGGAGATTCATAGGGGAGACTGAGTTCTCTCATGCCACGCAGGATGAGGACCACAATGCATGTACCGGGAGAGACTACTCTTGAGGTCCTTGCAGACGATTCAAACCTAATGAAGAGGCAGCTAGGATGGGCATGGACATATCAAGCTTGTCCGGCACAATGGAAGCCATGAGTTTGGGGGAGAGGAGAGGATCTGGGTATTGGCGCGCGCCATCCTTTGTAGAAGAGAGCCTCAATGCAACACATCATAGTGATAGTGACTTCGAAAGCGTCAGACCAACATCACATGTTGGGTATGGACCGTATGGTGGATATGTTGGTGGACCACCGGTTCATTTGGAAATGGTGGTGGCTATGGCGGATCTTCTGCTTCATTTGGATATGGGGTGGGCCAAGTGCTGGGTCATCTTTTGTCGACAGTATCTTCGAGTATCTGACTCAACCATGTGTGCCGGTTCCACCTTCTGATGCAGGTTCATTATAGATATTGGCTTATTTCTTTAGAAATAGGCCTAAGGTTGGGTTATATACATGTTGGGCCTTTGTTCCCAAGGGTTTTCTATTTATTAGGCCACTTTAATGAGCCTAAACTAGGGGTACATAGGTTGCATACGGGATTAGCCCAATACTTAGCTTATTTTTATGTTTTCTAATTGAACCGGTTCAAATTGGTTGCATCCAATTGGTTCAATTTAAGTGATCATGTGACTTGGTTAAGTGGTCATGTGATGTAAGTTGGACTGGATTAGGACTCTATAAGTCCAGCCATGTTTTGAGTCTATTTCCTTTAGTATTTTAGTTTCCTAGTCAATTTAAATTACCTAATAGGTTAGGGATAGGATTAGGCCATTCTTTTTTAGTATCTAAGTCTATTTTTGAGTCTTCTATATAAATTTGTAAGGGAGGCCAACATTGTACACGAATTTGATTAATGAAAAAAGTTTTTGCTTGTTGGCTGCCATTGTTGCTGCTCCTGTGCTCCTTGTGAGTGTGCATCCTTGTGGTTCTATCAAGGTGGAAAGGGACTGGTGGAATCCGATTAACTCCTTACGTCGTGACGGCTGGGAGGATCTTCTTCAAATTCGAAGGTGGCTTTATCCTTCACAACTGTCGAAGCTTGCTGCCAGTGGAATCTCCAATAAGTTTGACGCCAAAATTCTTCTTCTAATCCTCTAATCCTTTCCCCCAATTGATCCCATTTATTAGTGGTTTGAATCCCATAAACCCTAACTCCATTAAAGCCCAAAACCTGCAACTCAATTCTCTCCAGAATTTCAAAACTCATCCAAACCCTAACCTTTTTATACCATATTGACCCCCTAGACCTGCCCATTAATACCCTATAAACCCCTTTCCCAATATCCAACCCAAACCCTAGGAATTGACCTAAATCCTAGTGTTGTCCATTCGAACCAGCAGCCCCTTTTGTTATTTGATCCGGTTGTTTGGCTCCTAGTAGGGCTCCTACCTATCTAGGACTACATTACCTTCTTTCAGTCTCGATGAGTGATTTCCTATGGTGGAATATCTCGGACATGCTAACGATGGGGTTTTATAGGTGAGCAGTAATGGACTATCAGGACAATTGGGCCTAAACATGTCATGGGATAGTGGGATACATATGTGTAGCATTCCAAGGAACGGCTACAACATCTTCAGTGGTACACAGCTCGTGGATTGGACCCGCTAAGAAACTACTAATGGAATTGAGTTGTGAGTGCTGTATCATCTATCTTGTATGCTTTCTAATAATTCTAATGTATGTTTTGGTTTTTTTAATGGCTTATTTACCTTTCCAGTAGTTTATCTATATGTTGACTTATTATTTATAATAAGGCTAGTGTACTATTCAGCGACATTAACAAACTTGGGTACAAACCACAAGTACCAATTTGAGTGTTCTTTTGGTGAAACTAATTAATGGATTATGTTTAAAATGTCAAAAATAGACAGCATAGAAAAAACAACTTTCTGGGTCTCGAAACCATAGTTTCAAGATAGCCTGGAAAAAGAACCAAGTTTCGACCAGGTCTCAGACAAAACCTGGTATATCTTGGTTTCATGGCTGGTTGAAACCGCCACGAAACCGAGATTTTGAACCTGGGTTTGATACCAAGTTGCTATTGTCACCTCAACAGTTAACCTAATGCATCAAGTGCAAAAATACAAGCATGAAATAGAGAAGAAAACAACTTACTTCAAACAAAAATTGTAGCTTACCCGAACAATTGATAAAAATTCAATAACAGGCAGACAATTTCCAAATTCTATCAAAGATATTATACAATTTTTGTACCAAATATTTCAAAGAAGTAGGGATACACGCTTTCTGTTGAATAGCTATATCTAGTTTAGTAGTTCTGTTCACGTAGTAATCAAGTGCTTCATGAAATTCATTCACCTGGAGTTTAAAAATAGTCAAGGAGATGTTCGAGTATAAAACATATGATATGGTATTCAGTAACCAAAGAATCTGACATGCATTAACAGAAAAGCAATACTAAGTCTGCATTCAATAAGCTCTCTCACCATTAATTCTCTTTGACTGATCACTGTACAAGCCAGCTGCCATCCAGTACTTTGTAAAATTTTTTTTCACCCGCTTCATAAGGTCCAAAATATAATCACCCTTGTTGTTATACCGATAACAGTTATCCCAAATATACTGCACATCCCTAAATATACCCTCTGAGTTTATGTACTTATCACCCCGTTCAAGATTATTGCATATTGTGCCAAAATCCATAGGGGTCTCTATGATGTCCAAATAGTCCTGGTTCAAAAAGCTGCATCAGTCTAGAAAACATAATCGAAGTAGGATAAAATATTACAATACAAAAGTTATATGAATTGTATGATCAGATTTAAGTCAACACCAACCACTATTACACATCCCTAGTTTTTTAAACTCTTTTAACTTCGAGAAGGAAAAGGGGGGGTGCTGAATGGTACTAAAACATCACACTTTTAACATTTTACATTCTTCCATTGAGGTATAATTTTTTAGACTAGTGGTAAGATGAATCTAAATACTACCCAAAACAAAGGACAATGCAACATAGAAAAGTTATCGATTATCGTTTTCGTCCTCTCGCAGATAAACGCACATATAGGTAGGATTAATATATGTAGATATAGGTAGACTATAGACACCTCAGATATGTTCATGAAGCTTACACTTTATAACTTGAAGCTTATGCCTGATGCCTCCTATTCTTGGCAACTGAAATGCTTTACATCACACCTTTTTAAAAATATATTTATCATTTTCTAAGCAAGTAGTAACATGTGAGAGTGGTCCTTGGTGCAACGGTTAAGGTTGCTCCATTGTGACCAAGAGGTCACGGTGTTCGAGTTTGGAAACAGCCTCTCTGCGAAAGCAGGGGTGAGGCTGTGTACATTATGACCCTCCCCAGAACCCGCAGTGACGGGAGCCTCGTGCACTGGGTATGCCCTTTTTTTAAGTAAGTAGTAACATGTGTATCAGATCATACTTACAGGTATTCCCAAGGCAACAGGATTCACTGGAACATTAAACGGCTCAGCTGCATCCATTTTCATGACTTTCTTGATAACCTGAGGAATATGCAATTGAAAAACAAATACATTTAAGTAGACTTCAAACAACATCAATTACAGGGAAAATAGATGTTTTAGGATTCCACTTCTAACATACCGCCAAAGCAGCACTCAGTTCTTGCTCATTGTATCGTGGATCCTGATAAGGGCATTTTGGTTCCCTTTGGTATGATTCCCTAGATGTTGATGAATCCAAAGGCTTCTCACTGTCTGATGCAGTTTGGGTGGTCCTTTCACCCTGCATCCGTAGCTGACTACTCCCTGGGTTAACAGTTATGTTTGAAGAGCCTAAACCCCTCGATGATTTGATCTTTATGCTTCCTGCTTTTCGGGATGATCTTTCTAAACTGGCAACTTTCATTTCAGGCAAAGAGTTGGCACTATCTTCCATCTTTTCTGTAATTTCTACCTGTTTGCCCAAACCCACTTGCGGGCTACTCTTATCTGTATCACTCTGTGTCTGCACATCCGACGAAGTACGCTGAGACTCATACAATTTTGAAGACTTGAGCTTCACCTTAACACGCCCATGTCCCAATTGCCCGGTAGGCCTGTCACTCAACACATTACGTCCCGATTGCCCAGTGGGTTCCCTATCGCTCAACACTTCAGTGTCTGTATTTTCAATTTTGGCCAGATAATTGGGCCTTGTAGACACCGATGCTTCGACTTCCATTCCAGAATCCATCTGGGCATCATCTATATCATCCAAACCTGAATTATCAGTGTTTACACTAACAGCATTGAGGGCCTGTTCATTTCTACCAACCAAAGACACTGAATGCTTCTTTTGTTTCCCTTTCCTGTAGCCCCGCTTGCGCTTCATCTCCTCAACCGAATTCTATCCTCTTCTGAAAAAGAACCTGTTACTTCAACTGTTCCCACTCAAGGCAGCAGCGTAACACCACCTCTGTTCGCTTAGCTCTTTCCTTGTCAATGCATTTAACTTAATTTTTAGTCTAACGTATCCCACAACCAACACAATATCTTATAAAGTAACAATACTAATCTGTTACACCTGTAATTGGACTAAATTGCAAATAAAAGCTAGAGACCAAAACAAAATCACAAATATACAGACACTTGACAATGAGAAAAAATCCAAGAACCAAGAATTGCAAGGACAAATAAACAAGCACTAGGGTTACGAAACTACAAACTTAGCTAATTCAGAAAATCAGACAAATAAAATAAATGAAAATTTCCATACCTCTCTGAAACTTCTGTCCTTCAAAATCAAATTCTTTTCACTCAATGTAACAACACCAGGGTTAAATTTTTTAAATATGAGAAAAAAAGAAAAGAAAACGAAGGAAATCGGAGAAACTATGATATCTCCGGATAGATGGATTAAGAAATTAACACATCTGCGTAATTCAAAAGGTTTTAGAGGTATTTGGGTATTTCGGGAGAGGTAAAAGGACCGAATTCTGGATTCCTTCGTTGAAACCAGAATCCAACTGGACAACAAGTAACATAACCCAATCGGACGGATGGGCTGGTGGAGACCACTCCGTCAATATAAGGGCTCGACCTGGGGATATAAGTCACGTGCTGAGTGTGAAAATGGCATCGAAAGAAAACTTTCCGTCATTAGGGCCTGTTTGTTTGATGAAAAAATGGGGTGGCATAATTTGAATGTTTTTCATAAAATCCCAAAAACAATGGTTATGCTTGGGATGGTAAACTACCACCAAACCCTTTTGATGGTGTTGGTGTGTGCAACCCGGCAACTCACAACAAGGCACTCTTAACAAAAGTTGCATGGAGATTGTTTGATGAACCGCAATTCAACTGGAGAAGAATACTTTAAGGGAGAAAGACTCGTACAGATGGCCTCATTTGGAAGATTGAGAAGAGGGATAAAATTAAAATGTGGGAGGACTAGTGGGTTTCAGCTCTTCTATGTTTCAAAATCCAACAACGACCAAGTAATGATTGCCCAATTATCTTTGTCTCTTATCTGATCGATGAGGAAACTCGCAAATGGAGAGTGGATGTAATTCAAACATGGTTTTCTCCTTCAAACCAAAATGCCATACTTAGTATCCATCTCCCCCTTTTTCCTAATGAAGATCGACAGATCTGGGGTGGACTAAGGACGGCAGGTTTACCACTTTCTTTGTACTTGCCAGTGTGAGAAGACTTTGTCCCGCCCTTCTTCCTATAAAATTTCGAGATGGGAGACCACTCCATCATCGGAATGGAGATCAATTTGGAACTGCCAAACGCTTCTCAAAATTAGATCTTTCTTATAGAGGGAAGCAACGAATGGCCTTGCTACAGGGGAAGAATTATGTAAACGAGGTAATGGCTATTTAGCCATATTGTCATCACTGTGGAGCTTTAGCAGAATCAGTGGAACATGTGCTTCTTCATTGCCCATTTGCGAAGGCAATCTGATTTGGGAGCCCAATCTCTTATAGAATTCCTGTCTCTTCCCATGGGGACTTATCCGTGGTTGCTTGGACCCAAAACTCAAAGCATTTTGATGTGTTAGGGAAGAAAAGAAAGAGGGAGATTGTTGGTCCCTACAACTCTATAGCCTAGACTCTATGGTTAGCTCGTAACAATTTGGCCTTTTGGAAAAAAACAAATGTCCCCTGAGGAGGTGATCTGAACAGCCCATAATGCTCACATGGAATTTTTGTCTGCCCTGCAAAATAGTAGTTCTACATTACCCCACAATCTAGTAACCCCTTCAGTGGTCCACCCAACATGGAAGCCTCCAGATCAAGGTGTTTCAAAGCTTAATTTTGATGCCCCGTGGATTCCAGACCATAAAAGATGTGGCTTGGGTATCGTGATCAAAGATCATCTGGGTCAACCTCATATGACAAAATCTGAGGTTCTACACTTTGAGTCTGTCATGGTGGGTGAGGCTCTTGCAATCTGGTGTGGTATCCTTGAGACTATTTCCTTTGGAGCTGAGCGGATTGAGATTGGGTCAGATTGTAAGTACGTTATATCTTACATTCTTAATCCTTCAAGTATCATCCCTGTTTTTGCTCAACCTATTATTGAAGATATCACTTATCTCTCATCGGTTTTTGTGGATTGTTGTAAGTTCAATGTTATTTCTAGAGAATCCAATAGTTTAGTGGATTCACTAGCCAGGAAGGCCATGTCTATTTTGTGTACGACAGTATAGCCGAGTTCCACTCCGTGGTTGAGGGAAAATTATAATTCTTCTTCCATGAGTTCAACATGAAATGAATAATTTCTTTCTTACAAAAAAAAAAGGATGGCAAACTACCAGAAAACCTTTGCAAACTCAGCTAGGATTTTTAAACTTTCAACCTATATGGTTGAAAGTAACTTTGATGTTTAATTTCTCCTTTTTAATATTATTGTCTCTTCATCACCCCCCCCCCCCCCAAAAAAAAAGAGGCTATGTGGTAATTAACATAATTTGAATGTTCTTGATTAATGTTTAAGTGTTGCATGTTCATGTTCCTAACGTCTTTCTTCCTTGCAGCACATTCAAGGTAATGTTTATATAAGTTATATTTTTTGTTGTTGCATTCATCATTTTCATGCTAGCTTTTATAAATAAATCAATGTCGATTGCATAAAAATGCCAATTTTAAGTTAGGGCGAAATGGGGTGCCCCCAAATCATATCTTGACATGTCCCCTAATGATGGTTTGATCAATCCCTTTTGGAGTCAAACATGAAGTTATTTTAACAAGTCTTAGTTCTTGATTTTGGTGACGACTCTCAAAATTTGACCTAATCTCATTTCCTTTTCAAAAGTCTGAGATGAGTTAAAGTTTCCCCCTAATGGTTGGGTAAAAGATGGGCCAATTTGACGGCACATGGATTCTCACAGATGATGAAGATAATACAACTCAAGGGGCTTCATAGTCCAGAGCACCTTTCTTCCTTCACAACCGCTTGACGTGTGAAGAGAAATATACCAGACAAAGGAAACATAAAAGATAATTGTTTGTACCTTCGTTTGCCACTTATGATGTAGTTACTTGTAATTTCATCAAGTGCTCGTAATCCATGTTAGCTGGTAATTGTCTTATGTCATATGTCACTCATCTCATCGTAGGATCATAATCTATGTTATCATATTAGCCCGGTCACCAACTAACATTCCTTGGTACAACAGTTAGGTTGCTCCATTGTGACAAAGTGGTCACGGGTTCGAGTCTCTTTAAACAACCTAAGGCTGCATACATTATGACTCTCCCCAGACCCCGTAGTGGCGGAAGCCTCGTGCACTAGGTACGCCTTTTACCTACTAGCCATTCCTTGGTTGATCATGGTTCATTGGTAACTTCAAACAAATTAAACCCTTTCGTCATTTCTAGCACTTTTTTTGATCGATTGGCTAAACAGTCAAATTTTGTGCAAATAAGCGGGTACAGGGTTTAAGGGAAAATGTTTGAAAATAATGCAAACTTTTCTTAAAAGGGGGGTGGAGAGAGGATGACAAATGTTGGGTAGCCTGGTGGCGTGCCAAACCTTTTTGGCATGCGAAAAAAATAGTTTTTTTTGTGAAATAAAAATTTATTGATGAAAGCCTTTAAGGAGGCAAGTACAAGAGACATCAGAAAGACGTACGCAAGAGCAAAATAAATGGTGGGGGGTAAAGTTCCAAACTTTTAAAATTGGAGAATGCACTCCATAAGTGGTAATGGTGGCCGTTACAAAATTGCCTTCACGCAATGTGTGGGTGACAACCACTTGATCTAGGCGTGTGGCCAAACTGAGATAGCTTGCAAGAATATGCGTGAGGTGCCAGTGGGTCGATTCATTAATCATATTGATGCAGTTAGTAACCACTAGATTATCACCTTCAATGATAATTTTCTTGTAGCCCAGTTGGACTGCCATAAGTAATGCTTGTTGGATTGCTAAAGCCTCAGCAACAATAGAATACGTGTTTCTGATACTAGCTGCAAATCCGAATAGAAATCGACCAAGGTGATCTCTTCCTACTCCTCCAATGCCCGCAAACCCAGGGTTCTCATGATTTGCATCATCAACATGATTTGAATAGTACCTTTAGGAGGTGGATTCCAACAAATCTACCTAGGTGTTTTGTTGTTGGGGCCTCCATCGACTCTCGTGGCAAAATCCTTTGCAAGGTTAGCTTTGAAGGCTAACAGATTGATTGGTTGAAGTTCTTCTCCATGGATGTGACTCATATATGAGGTCTATATATGCCATAGCATACTCAATATCTTGGAGACTTTCTCTCTATTTTTCTTCTAATGATGAAATCTGGATGGCTTAGCGCACACAATTTTTTATGTCTTCAGACAGAGTGATTTTTTGAAGATGGATTATACTCCAAAGAGCATGGACTTTATGGCATCGTATAAAAAGGTTATTTGAATCTAAAGGCCATGTTGAATAAACCTTGCATATTGGCGATACAGATAACCCTCATCCTTGGAGAAGTTCAGTTGTGAGTAACCAACCCAGAAGAAGCTTCCACACAAATATTTTAATTTTAGGAGCAGCTGGAATGTGCCATAGTTTTAGCCAATAAGTTATGTTGATTGGATTCCCTTTTGAGTGTGAATCTATACTTCAAAGATATTGAAAATTTACCATTCACTGTTGGTAGCCATATTAAGTGATCATTTGTGGGGGTAGAGAGGGATAGGGATATCCATTATTTGGTTTGCCATCTCAAGAGGCCACCAGTAATGTATGACATCCTCCCTCCATTTTCTTGAGTTGGTATCAATGAATGAGACACTCTCGTGGGTGCTTCCAGCGTAAGAATAAACATGTTTTTTTTTTTTGATAATAAGAATAGGACCGAGTTTCCCTCCATCCATAGTTTAAGGGCTCCCATTCACCGAGGGGCGGGAGAGGGCAAGAATGGGTATCGGGAGGGTATTTTGGAACATACTAAAACCCTTGGAGGGGTTTGTGAACCCTAGGATGGTGGGTGAACCGTCCTCTTTGGGTGGAGGAAAACTTTGTCCATAAGAATAAACATGTTTTGAACCCCTAAAAAACATGGTTGTTGTTCGTGCGTGGCTGATTCCATTAAAATGCAACTGGGATCTCTAAAACCTGTTTTGTAATTCCCAATAATTTGGTGGAATTTTTTACCCTCCACGTATTACACATAAATTAAACTCAAGCAAATAAAACGGTTCAAAAAAAGTAAACGCCTAAAGTTAACAAAAGAAAATCCAAACAAGAAAAAATTCGTTTCAGTTCACGTGTTCATTTTGCTCTTCTCAAAACCCTAAGTCTCGTCCCAATCCTATCGTCCGGCAATCTCCACCTCCTCGGCATAATTCTTTGATGCCCGGCAATCCTCAAGTAAGCTCCCTCTCAATTCGGGTTGATGGGAATCTGCCAATAGGATTTGGTAAAGATCTGATACATATAATCAGAGTTTCAGTGTAATACCTTAGGATTTTTTCTTGGCTCTTACATGGACTATGTTGATACAGATATTTGGATCATTGGTTTACTTATGATTGATACAAATTTCTCATGTTTCTTCCTGCTGATTGGATAGGCTGTTTGTGTTGTCAATGGGTTCAAATGGGATGAATTCAAATCGGATGCTGAGAGCTTTATAAATAACTAATTTGTAGTGGAACATTGTTCTTATAAAAATCTAAAAGGGAGGTGGGGGAGATTAATGAGTTCTTCAATGGATGAAGCTGTAACTTATTTCATGAGAGTTGATAATTCCTTTTATGCATTTTCTGTCAAATGATTTTTTACCATTTGCCCTCCCATTTCACAAACCGATTAGTACTTGAACATTTCTTGTTCCAAAGTTTGTTGTTCCCCAACTGACCATGTTTGCAACTGCACACATGTCTGATGCTCTTGTTATGGAATTTGTTGTTGGCTATCAACTATAAGATATTGGTAGAGTACTTCTATCACTTATAGCTTAGCTATCTTTTATTATTCTCCTGAATTCTTGTAAGTTGCTTCAATACTATGTTGTTTCTTATTGTGGTCAATTACTTGGAACCTCTCAATTTGTTGGAAGAATACAAAACCTGCTAGACCTACTAGTACAGTGGGTTTTTTTTTTGGTCGACAGCGCTCGTAGTTGAGTTAGTTTAATCAGTAGTTCCTCTAATGTGACTTGTCTGCAATCGCTTATTCAAGCAACAAGATGTAGGTAATGATTCTCGTTTTAGTCATCACAGATGAAATTATGTTGAATTGGTTGCACTCTTTTAACTCTAGAAGTTAACACCATAGCAAGGATTGAAAATGGGTGGAGATACTTGCATGAGTAGTTTGATCAAAGTAAAGTTTTCCATACTGACCTTTTCCGTCATCTGATTTCTCCCCTATTATTTCGATACTAGGATTCCATGCATTCATCTTTTTTATGATGCTCTCAAAGGTACCCCAAATGAACTAGTAGAAGGGAAGTAGTTCTAAATTGCAGGCTAGCTCCTAATTCTTCCAATTCAGCATCCTCTTCCGCCGGAATCAATCGAATTTACTAACAATAATTTTAGCCTTGTGACTACCTTGAAATATTTTCGAACAGACCCCAATTGTTTGACTTGACCATGTTGCAAACTGAATCTGAAAAATGGGCAGCTGCAGATTGATAGCAGAAACTCCTTAAGTCAGACTGCAATTAACAACACTACATCATCCTTCTCAAAAAGGAAGGGATGCAAAGTAGGAATTCATCAATCGAAACTGAACAGCCTATAAAAGGTACAAGATAATATCAGAACATAACCAAATAGTGGCCCTGTTATAGGATAAGTTCCAACATATAGTTGCTGCCTCCAGACCAACCATTGCAAGTTGACAAATTTTATCTATAACCTTCCATTCTCAGGATGTAATACTAACGTTCCCCCCTTTACCTTGGCTTCATTCTTAGGATGTGATACTAACATCCCATTTCTTTACTTCTTGGATAAGTTAGAATGATTTTATTCAAAATATGCTTGAAAAGAGAAGCCTAAGACAAAGGGTCTTGTAAGAATCAAAACATAAAAACTCATTTACAAAGAGCAATTTACCTCCAATTTCCAAAGATGCTTCACCTATTAGTCCAGTCGATTGAACTTTGGAGTGTCTTCCTTGATGTACAAAATGCCAATACACCTTCCCCTTGAAAATTCATGCATTTCTTTCCTCCCAAAGTGGCAAACATATTGCCACTGGTATAAAGCACCTAATTCCTCTCCTTTGCAGGTTCTCCGGTCTTTAACAAATGGTGCTAGCCGCATTAAAAAATTGATCCTAATTGAGATTCCTTTCTAAGTAGTTTATGTTTCCTCCTCTCTTCGAAATATTTGGAAACTCGACTTCAAAGAGGACCTACCAAGTGTCTCACTCTGTTACCCGCTGCTTGCAGAGTTGATACTTGCTTGGCTTAGGGCGTCTCTGGTATGCTTTTTATTTTTTATTTTTGGCCCAAAAAATGTTTTTGGTTGCGTTTGGTATCGTTTATGGAGTTTGTTTCTATTTAAAAAGGATTGAAAAAAAATACAAAAACCAAACACAGGTTGAAGGTCATTTATGATTTTTTGTGGAAATCTGTTTTTCGCTATTTGTGCGCTCAACTTAAGAATTCTAATATGCACGTGTTTGCAACAGCTCTTTTTTTAGGTTAAAAAATGCAAAATGCCAACAAAGATATTAATACTTCACAAAACCCTCCTCTCTCACTGGTGGGGGACGGAAATCAAGAAGAGGATTGAAGGAGGTAGAAGAAGAAACCAGAGGGGGAGGGGAGAAATCACACAGAAGAAAGGGGACGAAGGAGACACGACAAGAGAAGGGAGTGTCCAAGAAGGGGGGGGGGGGTTTGCACACACGCACAAACTTTCTTTTCAATTCATTCTTCCTTATCCAATACCGTGGATTACAACCCTATTTAAAGAAAATAAAATCCTAACTATATGGAAACTTGCTAACAAAGAAACCGAAAGTAAAATCCTAACTATATGGAAACTTACTAACAAAGAAATCGAAAATAAAATCATACTAGATCCAGACACTCAAGCTGGTGATGGAATTGAAATCCTGTCCTGCTTAAAAAATCTTTGGGCCCCATCCAAACACTCGGGAGATAGCTCATTGTCACCAAAAGACCCCAACAATTCACTGACTAAAATATTAGTTTTCTCAAGGGCATCCCAGCAGTGCATATCACTGGAAACTATGGTTACAAGGTTCTCCCAGCCCTCTAGTTTAACCTAGCTATGGAGCGTAACAACTGCATTGGGATTTTTCTCCACAGCATAAACCTTCATCTTGAGCCCTGTTTCTTCAGCTGCATGCAATGATGCTCTAACAAGAGACCCCCTCCCTACTCCCACAACCATCAGTACAACAATATACGGGAGAAATCACACAGAAAAAAGGGGAAGAAGGAGACGCAACAAGAGAAGGGAGCGTCTAAGAAGGGGGGGGGGGGGGGTTTGCACACACGCACAAACTTTCTTTTCAGTTCATTCTTCTATATCCAATACCGTGGATTACAACCCTATTTAAAGAAAATAAAATCCTAACGATATGGAAACTTGCTAACAAAGAAACCGAAAGTAAAATCCTAACTATATGGAAACTTACTAACAAAGAAACCGAAAATAAAATTATACTAGATCCAAACACTCAAACTGGACCCGGTTCATATTGGTTTGGGTTCACAAACGGGTTCGGGTCAATTATCGAAATTGTCCTGCATCAACTCTCCCGATGTTGAGAAATACTCATCCACGAGTTTTAAAAAAGGAGAGGATCAACACCACTTGATCAACAGCTTGGATGGGGTGAACGTACGGATGTAATTGTAAAGACAAGGATGACACTCCTCAAAGTACTTCAAGGGGATGATGAATTCTATGTGCCCAACCTTAACGTTGTCAGGCGTATTCATAAGGCCATATGTGTTGCCTTCCATTGTGTTCTTGACCTCCACAGTTTCAATCTCAAGTTCCTTAGGACCCGCTTGGCTGGTCATGATCAACACAGTTGTTAAAGGGCCAAGTTCCTTGGTCTCGACCTCATAGCCCACTAATGCGAACATATTGCTTTTGACATCTTCCACATGAGTCTCAATAGCAGGAACTTCGCGGGCTGGATCTTCCTTGAAGACAGAAATTGCTGAAACTTCTTTAGTCTCATCAGCGTTGCTTCAACGTCAGGCTCTTCAGGAACTGTCCTATTAGTAGTCGGGGCAGCCATTTGCATTTCATGGTTAACTGGAAGGTTTTTCAAGACCTCTCCAATCAAACGATCCAACAGTTCAAGTCTCAAGAGCTCTTCATCCTGTGTTGATTTGTTTGTGAAATCCCATGACCATTCAGTATTGTAGTACACTGGTAACTGTCTTAAGCATGAAAATCGAATATCTAGTGTACAACAATCATCATAAATATACGCCCTTGAAGTGCATTTCTTGCTGAAACAACACTCAGGAGTGACTGATACTGGATAAGGGCTTGAGAACTAGAAGACTTATGAAATATTGTCATGATCTTTTCCACAAATCCATAAGGAGAAAATACCTAATGCAGTGCTTCCATTGTTACAGGATATAATAGGTGATGGATTGTAACCAAGAGAATTCGGTTGCATTGTATCTGAGTCCTACAATTGGGCAATTCTGGTAAATATGGTGAAGTGTAGAACATTGATGGCACAATTGTAAATACAATGGGATTTATGATATCAATGGCAGAATTGTAAATATGGGATGTTCAATTAGAAACACACAAGAAAAGAGTCAAGGGTATGGGGAGGGGTAAACTTGGAAAATAATAAAATTAAAGGAGAAAAGGAAATTAGAGAGAAAGATGGGGGTAATTCTGGAAAAATAAAGAAAACAAATAGGCAACACTTAGGGGTGAGGGTAATATGGGAAAATGGAGAAGCAATAAAAGGGAGGAACCATGACAGGGAGCGGTATACTTGGAATAAAAAGAAAATAAGGGAGGTCAGAATTAGATTAAAAGAGGAGGGCAGTTTAGGAAATAAAAATAAAGAAAGAAAAGAGAAAAGTAAGATCGTGGGTAGGGGGAATTTCCGTCTCTACTTGGTAGAGTCTGATTCTGGTTCGAGACCAGAGAGGAAGAATGGAGGAAGGCGCTGCAAGGAAGGAGGGGCTTCACGACTTCGAGGGATGGCGGTAATGCGAGGGAGCCAGGTGGGGAGTTGAATCGCGAGAACTTCTGAAACAGGTATGTAACTTTTTGTTTTTTTTTGGCTGTCTGCGTTGTATCTCGCTGCTCTTCTTCTCTCTGCACTCTTTTTTTTTGGTTTGCTGTTACAGCGAGGAAGAAAGGAAAGGGAAGGTGGGCTGGGTTCTACTAAGAGGATGGAACGAAGGGAATGCGTGGTCGCTGGAGTCGAAGGACAGGGAAAGGGGCAGGGTTGCAGCGGGAGATGGGAAAGAGAGGGTTGCTGTGGGAAGGGGACAAAAGAATTTTTTTTTTTTTGGGTGGGAATAGCAGGGGTTCTTGCGGTTGGGGTTTCAGTGGAGTTGAAAGAGAGAAAGAACGGTAGGGGTGCTGTAGAAGATGGAGATTGCTGTAACGGTAGAACAGCAATGGGAAAAATAGAAAAAGAAGGAGAAGAGATGGGGTTACTGTTACCATAGAACAGTAATGGGAAAGGAAGTTTGGGAAGAAGGAAAAAGAGATGAGAGAGATTGAAGGGAAGGAGATGGATCTTTGCTTTGATACCAAATTCGTGGGGGACAGAAATCAAGAAGAGGATTGAAGGAGGTAGAAGAAGAAACCAGCGGGGGAGGGGAGAAATCACACAGAAGAAAGGGGACGAAGGAGACACGACAAGAGAAGGGAGTGTCCAAGAAGGGGGGGGGGGGGGTTGCACACACGCACAAACTTTCTTTTCAATTCATTCTGCCATATCCAATACCGTGGATTACAACCCTATTTAAAGAAAATAAAATCCTAACTATATGGAAACTTGCTAACAAAGAAACCGAAAGTAAAATCCTAACTATATGGAAACTTACTAACAAAGGAACCGAAAATAAAATCCTACTAGATCCAAACACTCAACTGGACACGGTTCATCTTGGTTTGGGTTCACAAACAGGTTCGGGTCAATCCATCGAAATTGTCTTGCATCACTCACTCTCTCTCGTCCCTCATCTCTCACCCCTCTTTTCTTCTCGTTCCAACCCTAAACTCAACTCTCTGCCGCCTCCGATTTCCCTCCATTACAGCTCCATCTGACTGTGTGTGTGTGTGTGGACGATTTGGGGGTTTTCTGTTGTTTTTTTTTTTAATGATTTTGATTCGTATGAAAGTTAAGAAATTCTAAGAGTCAGAGTAGCCTTGAATCTGACTGCTTCCATGAACTTTGTCTTGGAATTGATGGTGGATATATCTCTGCTGGGATTTCAATGCCACCGTTTAGCCTCCTAGGTCTTGCTAGAGGTTCTTGGTTTATATCACCATTGGATTCAGATTTCTGATCGCCAATATCCATCGGAGTGCCTCCTTCATTACACGTTGCATCTCCTTCCTTTTGATCCTTGGCAGTCCTTTCTCCACTACGCTTAGCTGGGGCAGCAACGTTATGAATTTCCTCAACTGTCTGGGTAGTTATGGGCGATGAAAAGGCTTGCCGCCTTGGGGTTGAAGTTTTAATGGGGCCAGCTTGTTTGATATCCTCCAAATTAAGAAACATTGTCTGCCTGCTATGTTTTTTCCCCAGCATTGCTTCCTTGTGTTGGTCAAGCGTGTGCCTCTTTCCAGGATTACTCCCACATTTAAGTGCATGACTTGCTTCAATTCCTTTAACTTCCTTTTTATTCACAACCAAGGAAAACTCCTCCTGTCCATCCACGATTACATCCCCTTTGGCATTACTCTCTATTCCGGCTATTGTTACTCGTCCGTCCAGATGACTCCAGATCCAATCTTGAAGAAGCATGACTATAGTTCTCATCCTTGGTTATATTTGTGAAGAATCCCAACAGAGGTATATCCACCATCTGTTTGGGGGTTTTCTGTTGTTCTTATTTTATGGTTTTGATTCCTATGAAAGTTAAGAAATTCTAAGAGTCAGAGTAGCAATTACCTCTCTCTGTAATTATTCCTGCAATCAGAAAATAATTCCTCTTTGAAAAGTTATAAAAATCATTTTGCACATAGGTATACCAAACCTATTTCTTAGTACACAATCTATTATGTCTATTGGTTACCAAACGATTTTTATGTTTTGACCAAAAATGGTTTTCACAAATGATTTTTGTTAAATACGCAAAAATAAAAAATACAAATGATACCAAAGATAGCCTTAGCCGCTAAGATGTTCCGTTAGGTTGTTAAGTGGGTAGAAATCCCGGTCATTTAACTGTCATTCCATTTATAAGTGTTGGAATATGTAATCCAGAATACCGTGGGGGTATTCTGGCCCTTTTGGGGGTAGTTTAATTCTTATATTATTAGGATTAAGTTGCTGCTCTTATAGAGTCAGTAGTTAGGGGTAATTATGTCTATTTCAGTCCCTTTGTTACTTTCTCCTCTATTATAAATAAATGGGCTTACCTATCAATGAATCTAAGTCATTATTTTCTCTCATTCTCTCTTTCTAACCCACGGTTCTGCCAACATGGTATTAGAGCAGGTCTAATCTAGGTTAGAAAAAAAAAAACCCTTCTTCTCTTCAATCGACTTCTCCCTCCTTTCTGTCTTTCTCGGTTTCACCTTCTTTTGGTTTTCTTCTTCTCATCCTTATAAGGGGGCAACACTAATGAGGTAAAACCTAAACCAATGATTTAGTTGCTGCCCTCCTCCATCCTATCTATTTTTTCCATTAAAATTCTGCTGGAACAATCTCTGCGATTTGAAGGTCTCCAGTTATTCTTGAAGATCAGATTTCTATCACTAAAGAAGGCTGAGCCTCCATTGTTGGAGTCTCCCATGCACCCTTTTCCAGCACCTTTCTACCCTATTCCACTGTCCTCTTTCCCCTTTTTTTTCATTCTCCAGCTTTCATTAACCATTCCAGCCCCCATACCCAATCGATCTCAACTTGTCAGGGTTTTTTTTCAAAACCTTGACTCCAATTGATTTTTGGGTTTCTCCTTTCAGATGCAGCTGATTTTTTGGGGGGTGATTCTCTACTACTATAAGCCCCACTCGAACTAAGTTTTGACCTTTTCTGATGACTAGATTAGTTTTTACAGCTAAACTTTCTTAACTTTCTAATTTGGTTACCTGCTAAAAACCCTGACAAAACCCTGACTCCAATCGAATTTAGGGTTACAGGTCTTAACTTTTGCTGATTTTTGGAGGGTTGATTACTTCCATTACTAGGATCACTCGAATTCAATCTTGCATCTATCCAAGTTTTCTAGAAGACCCCTACCCCTATCGATCTCTAGCTTTCAGGGTTTTCCAAAACCTTGCATTAATCGATTTTTTAAGTTAGGGTTACCTGCTGCTTCTGGAGTTTTTTAGAGGTGTTTCTACTATCAAGAGAGGCAATCTACTTCAATTATTCATGACTTGAAGAAGAATTTTACCTAAGATAGCTGCTGCCCTATTTTTTGTACACTTTTTGGTGTTTCTCCCACTTGAAGATCAAGTCTCAAACCCTACAAGAGATTGGGTGTTCGTATTGGAGATCCATTCAAGCAGCTGTGGATAGCATCTATGCCAAGACATCATCAATTTTTTGAAGCCCCCTTCTCTACAATCGATCTCAACTTTCAGGGTTTTTGATCTTAGGGGAAGGGATGTCCTATCTTGCTGATTTTTTGAGGAGTGTTTAATCATCATCAGAGGAGTACTCGACCTAAGTTTCAGTATCATTCATGGAGTTTTTTTAACAAAACTCAGGTTTCATCCTTATGGTCACCTTCTACATCAATCAACCTATTTATTTTCTAGTTCCTATGTGGCTGGCTGCATTACTTTCTATTGGATTTGTTGAGTTATTATCTTATACTTGTTGGTTCTATTGAGCTTTACTACATACCTTGCTGGTTCTATTGATTGGCTTCTGTAAACATGATTGGTTAACTTGTTACTGCTGCCTTTATGTGGAATGCTGCTGCCCTGTTTTTGAGACTGAGTATCCTATCATTGGAGATCGAATTTCTTTCACATTGTTGAAGAGTCAGATCTAGTACCCTGGAGATTGGTTTCTATTTAGGATTACAACAGTTTGTTCCATGCTTATTGGTTGCAACTGCGAATCTATTTAGTTGTGTGAAGCTTTTCTACAAGTTTATATCTAGTTTACTTTGAGAGCTTGATCTTAGCATTGTTCACGAATTCAGATCTGATCCAAGTTTTTTTGAAGTTTATTACATCAATTCTGCCCAAATATCTTTGTCAGTTCTATTTAGCATGTGGGAGTTTACAAATTAGAGTTTAGCACAATGGTTCTTCCTTGTATGAAGATCGATCAAGTTTTGAAGAATGGTGCCTTCTCCTTATAACAAACCAGACCTGTTTTTTTTATTTAATTCAGATCTGATCATTGGAGATTGGTGTTTCAGAGTTAGTTTGATCGATTGAAGAAGGTTGAAGATTACTGTGTGTTGTTTTTTGTCCATGGTTCTTTATCCCACAATCCTTTCTCCTTAGACATCTCCCATACCATACCTTTGGTATTTACCAATAACCACTTTGGAAGTTTATGGTATAATCTACTTTGCCATTACTTCCTCTTTTCCATTACCCATAGCACCTTTGGAGAACTTTGGAAGGTTATCCTCGTACTATCTCATTCATCATCTCTGTTATGTCTACGTGTACTACTACACGTGAGGGGGAGATTATCTACAGTACACCTGCAACCATTGCAGAACGCAGAAATTGTAGGAACACTTGGTGCAAAACATAGAATACCAGTGTTTCCACCATTGCCATTGGGTATAATTTGTTATTGGGTTGAGTTTGCCGTAAGGGGGAGATTGAAGTATTAAAGTATTGAAGATATTTAGTTGTTGCCTTGCTATTTAAGGATTTGTTGCCTACCTATATGAGGATTTACAGTTGGGTTGATTATTTCCGCTGCCTAATTCAGTTTATTCCGCTGCTTGCTGCCAAAGTCTTTCACTTCAAGATTTTATGTCATTATGACAATCTAAGATTCATCACTGGACAACTATTGAAGATTGGTGAAAGTTTGCTGATCAAGTCTGCCGATCAAGTCTGCCTAGGTTTTGAAGATCTATTTTTCAAGTTCTTGAAGGTTTATTTGGGAGCTTCATTCATCTGTCAAGCTGGACTCTGCTGCAACTTAGTTTCTTCTCGTTTTGTTCAAGTTGGGCATTAGTGTCTTGTATGCGCCAACTTGAGGGGGAGTGTTAGCATTATTATGGAGTTTTTTTTCTTATTAGTTCAAGCTGGAGTTTCTTTTTTACTTATATGTATAATCCAGCTTGAGGGAGAGTGTTGGAATATGTAATCCAGAATACCGTGGGGGTATTCTGGTCCTTTTGGGGGTAGTTTAATTCTTATATTATTAGGATTAAGTTGCTGCTTTTATAGAGTCAGTTAGTTAGGGGTAATTATATCTATTTCAGTCCCTGTGTAACTTTCCCTCGGGGCTTACCTATCAATGAATCTAAGTCATTATTTTCTCTCATTCTCTCTTTCTAACCAACGGTTTTGCCAACAGTAAGCTTAGTCGGTGTGGTGTCATTGACATAGGTGAGCCTTATGGGAAGCATGTAAGGTTGCAATTTGACAAAGACCACGGCTTCCTCTGTTCTGCTCTGTCACCATCATGGAAGCATCCGCCACTCGAACAAACCTAACTGTATAGCAAAGGAAGTGATGCGACAAACACCCTTCAATCTCCGTCACCTCTGACCATGGAGGAAGTGCTCCCATAGTACAAGATCTTGGTTAGAACTTGTAAAAATTTCGGTTTCGTGAAGTCTCGAGACGAGGCAATAGGCGATACAAAATTTGTGCAAGATCTCGGTCGAGGTTTCAGGTTACATCTTGATCTCGAGTCGAACCAGACCAAATCAAGGCTATAGAAAGGCACTGTCTCAGTGATATTTGAGTGTTGAAATCTCACCTCTCTCGCTCTGTTGTGAAGGAAAAACACCTCCAAGTGAGAGTTTTGGTCCTTTTTTTGGCAAATTTCACATCAACTGAAGATTAAAGTTTGGAGATTCAGGATTGAAGCTTCAACATCAAGAGAGGGAGCTGCATTGCATCTCAAGAATAGTCTTAGGTAAAAATAATACCTAAATGGTAGGAATTGTCACGAGCTTGATACAACAACAACAACAACAACATGGTCGTTTTGATGATCCAACCTGACACTCGTTTCAGTACTTGCTACTCTCAAATGGTAGGACTTGTTACACACTTACATTAGTATTTGTTTAATCTATTCATAATCACCATGTATGATTATGAATATGATGCCTAATGCTTAAATGATTTATAGTTTGATGCTTTTTAATTCCTAATGCTTAATTAAGTTGTTTTACACCTCTACCTTAATTATATTTGTTCTAAATATTGTGTGGAATAACCTAGGGTAGAGCTCACCTACGCTGTAGACTACCAACCTAGGGTCTAAAGTCAAAGGGCCATTTTGGATTTGAATTTGAAAAAACTAATGTTTCCATTGTGTTTAGAAGCCCTATTATAGGGTGGATGTCAAGTTTCAGGACCTATCTTGGCCATATGGCCCTCGAAACCCACCACCGAGTCAAGAAGGGAAAAAATACACCAACTCGCCGATATCTCACCTCATCTCTAGAGCCTCCGAGCAACCTCATCTCTAACCTCTTATTTTCCTTGCTCCACCGAGCAAGCTTTAATGGCACTTCCTCCTAGCTCTACTCCCACCACTGACGTGGTGGCCGCCCCCTTACCTTCTTCTTCTACCTGTGGCCCTCATGGTTCTCACCATTACCTCTCGATCAAGCTCTCTTCTAAGAATTTCGTATATTGGAAAACCCAGATCTTAAGGGGCAGTGTCTTTTTGGCTATATCTCAGGCACCAAACCGTGCCCTACCGATCCTACTCTGGCTGAAACATGGATGGAATAGGATGCTGCTATCATGAGCATATTGATTGCTTCACTCTCCGATGAAGCTCTCCCTCTCGCTGTCGACAAAAGTACCGGCAAGGAAATCTTGGATGCACTCTTTGCTAGCATGTCTCACCGAGATCTCGGTAAAACTCGGTTTCGTGGCCTGGCAAAACCAGGGGCGAAACCGAGACCTAGAACCTTGAGTGTTCCTCGTTTGATTCCCAAGAGGAGTTGAATTCTGATCGGCATTTTCAAGAGCGCCTTCTTCTATTTCCATACTGAGAGAAGCCTTGAACTCAGTAGCCATTGTATGCTAGTTGTGTGATGTCTATTTACGGAATGTGAATGCAGAATGGGCTTCTCAATGCATTCCAGAACGAGCCTCGTTCTTGGATGCATTCCAGGTTTGAGAATGGGAATGTATACCAAGCAGTATTTTTTACATTCCAGAATGCATTCTGACAATGCGTTCCAAACGTAGCCTACGTGTATTATTATCCGTGAAATGAAAGGGATTTTGATTCAAAAAAATGGACAATGTAATTTGATGAATAGTACCAAGATTGGTATGAGTGGATTGCCAATTTGACACTTTATGTATGAGCTATACTTTTCTTCCCTTTGTAATGTCAATGAATGAAATTGGAATTTGACAGACAAGATAAGATGAACTGAGAACACTCACACACACACACACACGTATATGCACACCACAAATGTTGCATGATATACCTTATGGTTTTTAACGATCTGCAGGAAGAAGGTAGAATGGTGAGACGAAAAGACCGATTTTGGGAGTATGCTGAGGATTTAAAGGGGCGGTTTTTATGCAAATTTTGTCAGAAGGAGTATCCTGGGGGAATTGCACGAGTCAAATCTCATTTGTCTCAACAAAGAGGCCGTGATATTGCAATTTGTGACAAAGTTTCGGATGATGTCCAAGCTCTAGCTCTCCTTGCGATTGGTCCTAACAAGAAGAGTAAGGTTGCATCTTCAACAAAAACAGAGAGAAGTGGAATTGGTTCATCAATCCCTAATGCTTCAATGAGTCCACATCAAGTACCCCTGCTGAGAATATGTGAAAAGAAAGACACTGAGTCAGTTGACAAAGATCTTTTTGAATTCTTTCTCACGAATAACATTTCACTGAATGATGTTGAATCTCCGTCATTTGTTAAAATGATCAATTCTATTACTAGTTATGGTTCCAGTTACTATCCACCCAGTTATTCAACTCTTTGCACAGAATTGATACCAAGGGCAAGGAAAGAGATTGAGAAATATGTCTCTACAGTTAAGGAATCTTGGACTCTCAATGGATGCACTTTGATGTCAAGCATTTGGACTGATATGAGCGGTTGTTCTTTCATTAATGTGGTTGCATATTCTCCAAAAGGAGCTGTTTTTTTAAATTCATTTGAAAGATCAGCTAAGAAAAAAACAGATTCCTTTCTTAGAGACATATTTAAGTCTGTTATGGATGAGATTGGACCAGAAAATGTTGTGCAGATTGTCTTGAATGATACTTCTAATTATGAATCTGTTGGTGATTTTGTTACGGAGAAGTACTCGCACATCTACAAAATGCAATGTGTCACACATGGAATACAAATGCTTTTAATGGATATTTACGAAGAAGTTGAATGGATAAAAGGTGTTTTTGACGATGCAAAATTGGTGGTTGATTGCATATTCAAGCACAAAATCATTTTGAAGCTAATGGGGGATATGGCTAACAAGGAGTTGAAAAGGCCTTATAAGACTGAATTTTTCTCCTACTTTTTAATGCTTCAATCAATCTTAGACGTTGAAGAAAATTTGCGGTTGATGATTGCGTCACCTGAGTGGAAAGACCTGAATTCTGATGATACTTCACTGGCAGGAAAAGTTGCTCCAACAATTCAAAGTGAAGCCTTCTGGAGTCGAGGAAAGGATGTTATATCAGTTTTAGATCCACTTATTAAAGTGTTACGTTTGGTTAATGGTGAGGAGTTGACTACAGGTTACTTGTTTGAGGCAATGGAAAGGGCAAGGAAAGTGATTGAACAATGTTGTAATAATGATCCACCAAAGTATTCAAGGTTATTGGAATTGTTTGATACAAGGCGGAATGGGCAGATACTTCACAAGGTTCATGCAGCTGCCGCATATCTTAACCCATCTCTTATGTATGATGGGAAGATCAGATATGAGGACATTGATGTAAGAGATGGTTTAAACTATATTGTGGAGACCATGATTTCTAAGGATGAGAGGAATGATTTTGTTACACAGTTATTACTTTACAATGGGAAAAGTCCAAAAGTTTTCGACACTATTGCATTATCCATGTTGACGAACGTTCATCCTCGTAAGTTTTAAACCTCTTTATTTTATCTTTCAACACAATTTAAATATGGTGTCTTAATTTTTTTTCTTCATGTGCAGGAATTTGGTGGGAATTCAATTGTGTTTCAGTTCCTTTACTTCAAAAGGTTGCCATCCGAATTTTGAGCCAACCATGTAGTTCTTGGGTATGTGAACTAAATTGGAGTGCCTTTGAAGCAGCAGAAATAAAGAAAACTAACAAGACACCAAATATTTCAGACGATGTGGTTTTTATAAGGATTAATAGGAAGATGAAGGCTAAGTTTACAGATCCTGAAAGGAAACAAATTGAGGCTATTGATCTAGAGAACCTTCCGGAGCTTGCCAAAGGCACCATTGATTGCCTGGAGGAGTTTGAACATGAAGCAGGTGATACCTGATGTCCAAAGACAATGCTTGGTATAAGATTGCCTACTTCATAACCTGCCAACAATTCCATTTGACTCTATTCTCTAGAGTGTATAGTTGTGTATTAATTGGATATCTTTTTTGATTACATTGGGCCACTTGATACATGGGTAATATTTCTTGCTATGCTTTGTTTGCTCATATTCAACTGTTTTTGTCGCGTGGTTAAATTTTGCTGTATGCTTTATTGGTGCAGATTCAAGGTTCACTCAAAAGTACATGCGCAGGAGGAAGAACCAGCCCAATAACCAGACCTGAAGTCCTATATGGTTCAGCACTTGGGTCAAGTTTTTGGACTGGTCTTAAACTGAACACACGGTTCAGGCTTTGGTTTAGGCCTTTTAGTTCTATGCAATGGGTTTTTTTTTTTAAGTTGTATTTCTTTCTTAATTTATTATTTTTAGAAGGCTGGACAGGTGTCATTAATCCCACCTCTTTGTTAAGTTCTTCTAGATAGTTTCTATTTCTTGAGTTTCAATTTTAAGAGAACTTGGGTTGTAAGGAACTCCTCCACACATGGAAGGTTCCCTGTTCTATTTTCTTAAAATTAGAATAATTTAACATAAGGGTGGAATTAATGCCACCTGCCCAGCTTTCTAGGAACAATAAAGTAAAGAAAAAAAAATTAAAACAATTTTAGGCCTTGTAGAAACAATGAAGAAAAAAGTTAGAATAACTTAACAGGGGGTTGGAATTAATGTTACCTGTCCAGCCTTCTAGGAACAATAAAGTTAAAAAGAAAAAAACTTAAAACAATTTTAAGGAAATAGAACAATAGGGAACTTCCCATGCGTGGAGGGGTTCCTTACAACCCAAGTTCTCGTAAAATAGAAACTCTAAGAATTAGAAATAGGGAACCTCCCATGTGTGGATGGGTTTCTTAAAACCCAAGTTCTCTTAAAATAGAAACGGTCTAACCTGTCTAGCCTTCTAGAAACAATAAAGTAAAAAGTAAATACAACTTAAACAAACTCCACACATTGCACTAAAAGACCTGAACCAAAGCCTGATCTGTGGGTTCAGTTTAAGACAAAAAACTTGGACCAAAGTGTTGAACCATATGGTACTTCAGGTCTGGTTATTAGGCTTGTTCTTCCTCCTGCGCATGTACTTTTGTGTGAACCTTGGATCTGCAACATTTATATTTTCTAATTGAATGTTAATAATTGAATTGTATCAGTGAAGTTGATGTATGCATTAATTTTTGGTTGTAGATTTTGAAAGTGAAACCTAGACTCAACATTTTTCTTATCTTTTCTGCATGTAAGCTTGGTTTGATGGACCCAAGTGCTTCTGCTTTTCCCCTAAGTTTGTTATTAAGTTAAAATTGCACTCTACATCTGGTCCAAATTTTGCTTTATGATAAAACGTGAATCACGGAAAATTATGATGCATGCTTTTAACTTTTTGTACCTGCTGTTTTAGGGTTATGTTCAAATTCAAGAATCAACCAAAGTATATGGACCATTACTGTTGTGCTTGACTACATGTAGCATTTGAATTCATGAATTAACCAAGGGCTACGGACCAATATTGTTGTACATGACTACATTTAGATTTTGTTCTTAAAATGACTGCCTGTTTTATCCAGTGTCAGGACTCAGGTGTTACTGAAATAAGAAGGTTAGAATTATTAGCATGTTTGAAAACACACTGGCCACAATTCGTCTGAGTTGAGCAAATCTTAGGCAGAATCAGCTATGCATTGCTGTTGCTCATGTTGAGCATCCAGCTATACATTGTACAGGAAAGAGGAAGGGTTGTTTATGGTGGATTGTAGGGCGCTGTATGTGGATATAAAGGTTGAGATATATGTTGTGGTCCGGTGGGTTAACTGCTAATCCAACTATTTTATTCTATCAAGGGGAATGACTTGACTGTTGGTAGTTGGGATGAGATTAGTCAGCTTGTAACCTAAAAACCTGGTGCTTGGGTACGGTATTCCCTAGGTGTGAAAAAAGGGTTGCATCAGGCATCTGGTGGATTGAAGCAGGTTGTGTCAACAAACACCAGTCCTAACACACAGTTGATTCAGATGGGGTCTGGGTTGTTAAAGTAAAACCTTTTAAAGAACCAGGTAGCTTGGTGGTTTTGGTCCAGAATCCCTACCTCCAATCTAATACATATATCCTAAGCATGAGGGACAGTTTGCTGGTTGAATGCAAGAGGCAAGAGTCAAATGATCCTTGCAGATTGCTGCAGCCAAGTTGGATGAAGTTCACCTGGTGCCTTTCCTTGACTGGAAAGTTTGCATCCAATCACTCTACGACATTGTGAGAAAATTGTATACCTTTATTGAAGAACATTTTGGCAAAGTATGCCATGGGACGTGTGAACTAGGTCAACTATAGGTATGGATCTCCCTTCTATATGACTGCAAAACCCTCTTGTTGCTGCAGGCTTTGGAGCTCACAATGGCAGAATCAAAAAGCTTTCCCCTGTAAAATGTGCATGAAGTAAGCATGTGCTTCAGTTAGAAATTTTTTTTTTTTTGGGTAAGCTTCAGTTAGAAAATTACAACAGGATTATTGTTATTTTGCAGTAATTGTGCCACTGTCTCCATAGTTGTAAGGATCCCTTCATTTTCTGGTTTGGAATTGATCGATAATTTGATTGTGTCATCCTTTAGAATACTTCTTCCATATTAGAGTACTCTTTTCGTATTGTTCTGAGAGTTGATTAGGTATTGTCATCATTATCACTTTGTTTTGTGGCAAAATCAAAATGGACAGGTGAGGGTGGGCCCAGGTGATAGATGAGTCCATTCCCAACTCACTGGTCAAGTTTCATCTTGAAACGAGTGGAAGCGCTAAAAATGAGTTTAATGCAAGTTCTGGTGCACTTTATGCTATTGTTTTGGGATGAAACTAGACCAGGGAGATGAGTGCAGATTCCCTTTATCACAAGGACTCACCCTCATACATTTACCATGTACAAAGGGAGTGTATAAATTAGTGACAATGACAAACCATCTCCAGTCCTTGTTACATTTGATTTTGTTTGTTCGAAAACATTTGGAAAAATTTGGTGCATCTTCAACAAAACAAAACTCTTGTATGCAGTTTAAGGGGTACATAGAATTCTGAGACATGCTGGAACACAAACCAATCTGCATAGGAATGACAGAAGTGGGAAATTCATATTTCTGAATTTTGTGCACAACTTTGATAAGTAATACAAGTTAGTCTTTCAAACTTCCCTGGTAAGCAAAAAACACCTCTTCAAGTTTTAGTTATTGTGTGATAAATCCGAACTGGATTGTCAATTGAACGAGGTGATCTTACAACCATCATGGCTCTGGGCAGTATCCTGTTGGGGATCTTTATCGTCTCAAGTGCAGTCTACGTGGTGCACAACACTTGAGAGGATAAAAATCCATCACTCTCCTTGTGTGGTGCACTGTCTGATGCATGTGGGTCCATGTATATAGAACATGAAACGCATCTCACCTCATTGGTGAAGTTTCAGTACCCAATCAAAGAAAGAAGCGGTTCAAAAGTTAGTTCAAACTTCATAGTCAAGAAATTCAATGAATGCCACAAGATTTTATTATAATAAAGGGATTGAGTTCTTTGTTCGGGAGTGTGGCGTACATTAGCGCTCCCTGAGTCTTATCCCTCTCCTCCCACAAGAGGAAGTAGATATGTCATTTTAAGATATAAATGTGAGTGCTCTTATGCTATGTGTATCAAACCGGATCATTAGAGGAGTCTTGCATGGTAGACCATTTGTTGTATATTTGCACAAGGATCTCTCATTATTGGTACTCTAGTCTCCAAACTTAAGAGGTCGTCACAGTTTAAGGTGTATGTTGTGTGTTTTGGTGTACTAAAGGTTAATGCTAATACTAGCTAATTACCAGTGTATTGGATTCATGACATTCATCTGTAGATGAGAGATATTCTCAATTAGGAATCCACTTCCCAAACAAAGAGAATAAGTGAGAATTTGTTGGCTATGATTGGATAAAATTATGAGCTCAATGGTAATTTAGTGAAGTGTCTATAAATCGATTTTAAATTTTATTATTTATATAGTTACAAAGTGATATTCTATAGTTGCACAATGTGATAATCATATATCATAGATCTGAAAATATGATGTTAGAACTACTATTTATAGCTTATATCTTGAGAAAATATTGATATTCTATGGTTTTCTCTTCTCTTAGAGAAGAAAAGAGAAGTGTGCAAATTATTGAGATCTCTAGACGGTCTCAAGCGTGCTTTAGGATACGAAACATCCGGTTTGATCAAACGGTCAAATTAATCTGGTTATCTGGTTATGATCAGTAAGTGGATGGATTATGATACTTCTATTGTTGAATCAGGATCAACTAGGATAGAAATAAAGCTTTGGGTTGAACTCTGCTTTAGTGTCAAGGTAATGGCAATGAATAGTTATAGAGTCCTGGGAAAGACTAGAAGAATGGGACCTATTTGAGTGGGAGTATAGTATTTTTCTTCTCATATATGATCTTGATTTTGCCACTTACATCCTTAAATCTAAACTATGAGAGATCACATTAAAGGATGTTAGGCTTATTTTGATTGTATGGACAATAATCTGGTCATATGGTAAGTTTCAATGAAAAGAAATGTTCTTTTCAAGCATAGCATGTTTCTTCCAATCTAAACATCCTCCGAGGATGTTGAAACTATGAAAATAATTTTTTAAGCTATGATCTTGAAAATCTTTAATATGCCATGAATTTATGAGACTAGATATTTGTTATGTGATTGAAATTGTAAATCTGAAATAAAAGAGATGGATTGCTCACATGTTTGTTCTCAAATAGTTGAGAACAATGCAGGATGCAAGAAGTTTTCAATCCTAAGTAATACCAGTTTATAAAATAAATGATGAAGTTGATAGAAATCCATATTGATTATGAATTTTCATTTAAGGAGGTGGTGATAATGTTTGAAATGTTCCAAGCAGGAATGGACTGTAGATAGCTAGAGTGTTTAGTTAAGATGTGTTCTTGACTAAACAGGAAATAATTCTTATGTTTGTATAACAACCTATTGCCTTGCCTGGTTACATGATAATAAGGGGGTTTTATGTATGCATAGAAGTTAAAATATTCATTTTGTTAGAGGATTAATCTAATAATTTGATGAGATTGACTCAAGGAATAATCACTCAGATCTCTTCATTAAGAGACAGGTATAAGAAAAGACATGTTGAGAACGTTTGATTTTGATTTACTAGTAGGAGATTGTTGGATATGTGTGTCCATCAAACTCAATATTAATGTTTTAATAGATAATAATTCTCATCATGTTGGATGGTTTAGGTCTCAAGGTTAGTCCTTTAAATTGCTCACAACTAGGGACTGAACTAGACCTTTAGTTCATAAGGTTGTTACACTGTATATTTTCTAGAGAATGAAATTCCGAAAATATAAATGTGAGTATTCATACGCTGTGTATCAAATTGGATCACTATGGGAGTACTGATACTTGTTATCTTTTTGACTCTCATGTTTATTTGCCCTCGTAATTTATAAAAATTTGTTTTTTCTCATAAAAAAAATAATTTGGATCATTATGGGAGTCTTACATTGTTGATAGTCTATTGTATATTTGCACACGACTCTCATCATTGGTACTTGGTCTCTAGACCTAAGAGGCCGTCACCATTGCAGGTAGGCATTGTGTGTTTTAATGTACCAAATGTTATGCCAACACTGACTAATTACTTTTGCATTGGATTCACAACGTTAATCTGTGAATGAGAGAGATTCCCAATAAAGAATCCACTTCTTGAACATGGAGAATATCAAGTGGGAATCCTTTGACTGTGATTGGACAAAATTCTTAGCTCGATGGTAACTTAGTAAAGTATTTACAAATTGATTTTAAATAGTATTACTATTTAAATAGTTATATTTAAACAAGGGCAAGAGATCACTACCTGATCGCGTGGCCCCTGCATCAGCATAGGGGCCAATGAGAGCACGCATAGGGGTATCAACATGGATGAGATTTTTTATTTCACAAGGGTGGGATGGTAATTTCACATGCTTCTGTGTCTTGACGTAGGGCCATGTGATTAGATAATGTTATTTTTCTCTTAAAATTATTTTATCGGATCTTTATGTCCAATCCATGGTTGATATTCACTTATTAAAAGTGTTTGATGTAGTAGAATTTTTTACCGTGTTCATATTCCATTTCTATTAATGTGTCACTTGATATTGTTAAATGGAGAGACTAAGAGGTAAATAAATTAGCCAATACGTGGATTTTATACTTGGTAAAATTACTAGATTACTCAATATTGGCTTTGGGTTTACCAAATGACCCATCCAATCTTCTATATAATTAACGAGGAAGGTTAGTACACGGGAGATTCTCCCATCGACTCCATCAGATAAATGGACAAGGGTGTTTATCTCATTTTGGATGAGCATTTATGTCAATCTGACTCCATTTAATGCTGATTATACACATGCACGATCATGCATGAAAACTTTTGTCTTGACTAAATTACCCAAAACAAAGATAAGTATTACAAAACTATCCAAAACTGTGTATTATCATTTGAACCTTTAAAATCAGATCCAACGGTGCCATTTGCATACTCGAACCCACGATCACTTGAACACAATAAAGCAACCTTACCATTGTGCCTAAGCATACCCTCAAATGGAATTTTTTGGACAATCTTTAGGGTGGGACCTGATCCTTTGAGCATGGAATTTAGTTCGTCTCAGGAGTCTAGCACGCCCAGGGTGTTGCCAGCCATTGGGCTGTGCCGTACACATCTCTAAGTGTGCATCGAGATGTGTACAGCACAGCTCAACCGCTGGATGCACCCTGGGCGCTGGGCTCCCTAGAGACGGTCCTGATCCTGAGCATGATGATTCATGTGTGAAAGATGAATGGTCACAGCTAATCGGCTAATCGACAACCACAGGGCTAACGTGACAACCACAGGGCAAACGTGGATCCCACCATTACCCACTGCGAAGAAAAAACAGAAGGATAGGTGGAGTATCTGTATAAACGAAAATAATCTGAACTGGACATTATTTGGACATTCCATGGCCAAGTTCATGAACCCTAATGATTTCAATCCAAGAAATGCTCAAATCCTCGCTAAAATACAGTAACGACATGGATCTTCACACATTCATCATCTATGAAGTGTAGTGAATTGATCGATCGTCTGCTCATTGGTTCAAATTTCATGAAAATTGGATTATCTCTGACCCAGCCATAACCATAAGTACCTATTTCCAGAAAGCTTTTATTGAAAATTAAACAAGTAAACAAGATCCATTGCCTAACAATGTCTGATAAACTCAAGAGAAATTTCTGATTAAGATTTTTTTTAATAAAAATTAAAAATTAAAAAGATACATAGTTAAAGCAAAAGCTGTTTCTTAAGAAGGATGAACCTTTTTAGGATTGAATGAGAATCCCTTCCAAGCCGATTTCATTGATGCCGTAGCCGAAAGAAGAGCAGCTTCCATATACTTCTTGGATGCAATGGTCGCTGCCTTTTCCATCGATTGACCAATCTTCTTTGTATTTTTTGCAACTCGAAGTAGGGTTTCTAGTTCAGCCTTTGAAACAGAGTCTAATTCCTCCTCGAATCGTCGGAATTCATCCATGGCGTTTTCCATAACAGAGTTGAGGTAATCCTCTGCATCTTTCATGAAGGTTTCAGCTTCTTGGACATCTTTCTCCTGTTCAGATTCAATGGAAGCCCAGGCCTTGTAGGCTTCTAATTCATAGAGTTTCAATAGATCATCTATTGTTGCAGGATCAAAATTCTTGTCTTGCAAGGCTTGATCTGATAGGAAGGAAAATTGATCCATGAGAGCTTCCATGATGATCTAGTAGTGGTTAGCTCAAATTTTGCTCTAGAATTTGTTCAAGAAAGTAGTACATGGTGGGAGTGGGTGGGTTGGTTTGATATATTTATTGGATTGGGTGTTGTTTGGTTATTTTCAAAAAAATAGACAAGGAGATAAGTTAGAATCAAAAGGCACTTTACCAATAAATCGGTCCTCAGTCCAATCATTCGAAACTTTAAAAACAGATCCAACGATTCTTATAAAGCCATCTGAGCTCATATATGTCCACAAAAGTCTGGTAGACTTTACTGGAGGCTTTTCCACTGAAAAGAATCATTTCTTTCAAGAAAGAAAGAGAAGAAAATGGAGGCATCCATAACTTTATCTTAGCTGCAAAGAGCCTGGGAATCGAAGCTAGTGGGGAGAGGGGATTAGAGGTGGTGGTGTCATGGGACCTTACTCTCCTCAAGCCCTGGCGGGAGCTGGAGGATCCAGACCAGCTAAAACAGGGAGATTTTAGTCATTTCATAGCGTGCCCCCCCCCCCCCCCCGCATCTGTGAAATGACCCAAACAACCCTATTTTTGTTGGGCTGAATCCTCCAGCTCTGCCACGACTAGATTAACCATGTGTAGAATTCAAAAACCTAATTCAATCAAATACGAATTAGATACCTTCCCATGTAGTGGTGAAAGTATCCATCAAACTATTACCCAAAAAAAAAATAAAAAATGTCCATCAAATCCAACTAATTAAATTAAATGATTTAATTTAGTAATGTGATTTAATTATGGGTCTTGGTAGTCCATAGGTTTCAACCTAAACTTGTTCACGACTAGGGACAAGATTGGATACTTCGTTCAAATGATCATCACACTGTGTGTACTTAGGAATGAAGATTCCAGGAAAGGGGGGTGTCAATTTAAAACCAAAACCAATTGCATAAAACCGTACTATTACAAATTTGATATTGTTAACTCTGCAAGGTATGAGAAAACAGTATTGCCCTGGGTACAATACAATATCGGTTTCTAACCTGAAACCGTTCAATATGTACCAATATTGTACTGTATTATCAAATTGCATACCGACAAAGGGTAAAATTGTAAATTTAAACACACAAAAACGGAGGAGGAGGGAAAGCATGTGTACTCGGCCTGTATATGGTATAGTTTTAGTTTATAACTTTATATACCACTCCCACGCCCTGCTTCTTCGCCCAGCTCTGCAACTTCGCCCCATCCTTACCTTCTGAGTTCACCTTAGAATATGAATTTCTTTACCTCATCCTCATGCCACACAATGAATGCAGGATCGTGTTTTGATAGAAGGAATCTATGAATGCAAGTTCGGTGTTTTTAGTTTTCTGGCGAGTAAGGTTGCAGAGAAGAAGTACTGTTTCCTAATACCTTTTTCAATGCCAAATTGTTTACCGTTTTTGTACCAAATTCATACTACATAAATATATACCGTATCGAAACTATATCAAATCGATACGGTATTGGTATTAGAAATGTAGATCTTATGTGGTATGGTATGATATCAATATCTGGTACCTGTTTCTGTACCATACCGATTGATACCTTCAATTCTAGGGCACAAGTGGGAGTGGATCATACGAGAATTTCACATGTGGGTTATAGTTAGTTTAATTGGAATGAAATTCTCGTCAGTAGTATATGGTCGTCATTGTGTTTAAATGGCCCGAAATAAGTTGTATACCAAGTTCCATGACCAAACTAGGTCAAAAACCCACCAAAACCATGGAACAAGTTCAAAAACAAAACGTGCACAAACTCACTGATATCTCGATCCAACTCGGTTTTTGGCCTGATCAAGTTGGGATCCAAAACCGAATACTTGAACCATGCTTATAAGACATTCCAGAAATCAAAGAATCACCATTACATCTACCCAAACTCATAAACCCATGGGATGAAGCAACTCCAAACCAGATACAATGTTCACTCTCAATAACAGTAAGAATTTAAAACTAAAGCTCTGAAGCCATTTCCCACTGAAAACCCTATTAAACACTGGTCTTATCTCAGCATCTGATCTTTGGATAACAAACAAATTACTACTTCACAAAAGGAACTTCCCCTTAGTCTCCCTCTCACTCATTCCACAAGAAATCCCCTGGATTTTTCGAAGTGGAAAATATTTATAGCAAAAGATTGTATGGTTTACCTGACTAAAGACCGGTAATTCTGACTTTGATATCAAGGATCCGGATTCACCACGTGTCAAATTTCAGATTCAAATTCCATCTTTTACCCTCCCATATAATACATACCCTCTTGGTAGTCCAAGTACTGGTGTCCACCATCTCTATTATCCAATTATTCAATGCTTTTTTTCCCCACTTGGCTAACTCTGTTTTGAGCAACACTTGTCCAGTGAGCAGGAGACCTTGAGATCCGCCTGTCACTGTTTAACCTAGGATGTGCATCCTCTTACCAATTAAAAGAACCCAACCCCGACTAACATAGGATGTGCCATCATCGTACAGACCAAGAAGAAATAAGGAAGTTCCTTCAGTGTCATCAACTAGCATCATAAATTGTACAGCCAAGCCTTAATCTGAAATCAGTAAAGCTGATAAATATGAACTTAGAGCTCCAAATGATAATAATGTCAGAGGGGATGCTAGAATCTCATTTAGGATATTGAATTGACTCAGGAATTTCAAGATGTTGAAAAGAGTTTCAACAGATGCCTGTAACAGTAGTAAAAAGCAACTAGCACCAACAGCTAGACCATCGCCTAGAAGACAGTATTTCCATTAGAGACATCTATGTTTTGTTTGAATTGCTAAAACTGATGTACTATCTCAACAACAAGAATAAATAAACCCTTCTTATCACCAAGAAATGTAGGCCAGCATAGAGATTTGGATTCTTAGGGCTGCACTACAAGGGAAGGTGGTGGGGAAAAGGATGGAACAGGCTAGGGATTTGAAAAAATAGACAAAAAGCTACAGGAAGAATAAGAAGTATGGACTCTGAACAGTACCTGTGTATAGTAACATCAAGGAAGAAGAAAACAGAGAGAACAGAGAGTCTGCTTAGAGGTTTGCCAATCCATAGGATAAGAAACCGATTCCCTCATCCAAAATTCCATAGAACCATACCATTAATCCACAAAAAGTATAAGGGTTACATCCTTTATATGACTCATGAACAAGAAGATATAGGAAGTTCAAAAATAGAAATTTCCTAGTTACTTTAAGACTCCTAACTCGACTCCCTTTCTTGAGAAAAATAGACTCCCGAAAATAGAAAGCCCTAATTTAACTTTCTAACTCAAGATTCATCAAGAAAATAGTAATCTAATTTTGATTTCCCCTCTAAATCCTAATATTCAGACCTTATACTTGGCCAACGCAAGTAAACCCATAGAAATAACAAGCTCACCCCATCTAATAACTAAAAGCCACTATTTCTGACTTGTAATTGCATCACCGACCAAAACAAGAACGAAACAGATCAGACTCTCCCCAGTAATGCTAATTATCAAAGCATGACCTATCAAAAGGACGTAGGACTATTACGACTACCAAAACCACTCACACTTTATACAAAATGTTTTTTAACAAAATTGGCCCTAAACTAACAAAAAATTGTCTTGCGCTTCACATGTATATTACTCCCTGCATCCCCATGCTAGTTCATCAACTCCTTTAGTAGAACCTGGATCATTTTCATTGCATAGATTTCCAATGTCCCCTAGTAGGTACGAAACCCGTCCAATGCTCCAGTGGTGACAACTATGGAGCTATCATCATGATGCCCCTCCATCTGTGCTAGCCATACAATTAGTCACCAGAAACACTAGATGAACACAAGCAAGCCACCTGGTTACTCAGATTATTGCCTTTGTCAGTGTTACATTACATTCTTTGATTCAGGCAACAGCTCCATTCTAAATATTGGAATTTGGATCCTCTACTGCCGAGCTGCCCGGCAGGACCGTGCTGCCCAGACACGGTGCTGCACGCAATGTCCGCCTTACCCCTGCCCAAATGCCTTGCCCGAGTGGGGGTAAGGCGGTCTTTGCGCGCAGCTCCGTGTCTGGGCAGCATGGTCCTGCCAGGCAGCTCGGCAGTAGAGGATCCAGATCCTAAATATTGTCACACATTTCTCATATATCACATTGAGTCATACACTTCGGTAAGCTCTAGCCTATACAACTCCCAAAATAACTGCATGAAGGAATCTTCGCACACAAAATATTCCACCTTGATATCACAATAATCACCAATCACAATTTTAATGCATCTGCTATAAAAAATAATAACGCACTAAAATAACAACCAGAATTTCAACTATTTATGATGCTCCTCGCACTCTCAGGCTGCTATGACGGGTATTTGGCCAGTATGAGGAGTTTTGCAGAATCAAAATATATTTTGGAGACAATAAGAAATATGGAACCTAAAAACATTACCTACAGCCAAGTTGTTTATGGAGACTGTAATGCTGGGAAGCTAGAGCGTCCCCTATAAGCGACGGCACCTTGATATACTCAGCCAATCACCTTTGCATGAATCCTACTTTATGAGTAATGCAGGGAGGCTAGAGCAGTAGAGCATCCCCTGTCAGGTAGACAGGCGGCACCTTAATATATTCAGCCAATCACCTTTGCATGGATCTGATTTTATGAGTACTATTATTTTAGTACCATGGCCTATTAACCTTCCGCGTTGATGCCCAGATGCGGTGACAAGTAGGTAAGGGCTCTCGTATAGTGGACAAGTGTGAGTAAAGAAACTACTCCAAAAGTGTAGGATTAGATTAGCATCTTGGAACATTGGATCCTTAACGGTAAGAGTCTAGAGTTGATAGATGTTGCAAGGAGAAGAAGGATTAATATTGCCTTTATTCAAGAGACTAGATGGAAGGGTAAAAAGGGTAAAAAGGCTAAAGGGTTGACGACTTTAAACTTTGGTGTACGGGAGATCAAAGTAATAGAAGTGGAGTGGGCATAGTAGTGGACAAAGAGCTAAAGAATGATATGCTAGATGTTAAACGGTGTGGGGAATGGATTATATTCATCGAGCTTGTGTTGGAAAAAGAGGTTATCAATATAATTAGCCCTTATGCATCCCAAGTAGGATTGGCTGAAAGTAATTTTGGGAACACGTGGATGGATTAGTGCAAGGTTTTAGTCAAGGAGAAAAGATTATTATAGGGTGATCTGAATGAACATGTTAGGAGAGATCGTAGAGGATATGAAGGCGTACATGGAAGCTATGGATTTGGAGAGAGGAATGAGGGAGGGCATCTCATTTAGACTTTGCAGTAGCTTATGATCTATCCATTGTGAACACCTTTTTTTGAAAAGAGAGGAGCATTCAGTTACTTACAAACGTGGTCATCATATCAGCCAAATAGATTTCTTCCTAACAAGAAGGTCCAATAGATTGTTTTTTAAGGACTGTAAGATTATACTTGGGGAGAGCCTAACCACTCAACATAGATTAGTGGTCCTGGTTATGGGCCTTATTACGCAAAATTGTAAGATAGGGGGGCCTATTTGCCCTAAAATAAGGTGGTGGAGCTTAAAAGGAGATTCCTTGAATGCATTTATTGATAACATGGTCAAACAAGGAAAGTGGGACTTTGAGGGAGATATACGATGTGGAATGAGATGACGACTTGTATTAAGAAGGTTGCTAAAGAGGTTCTAGGGGAATCGAAAGGTATACGTCATGCCACTAGGAAGACTTGGGGTGCGATGATGAGGTCCAAATAACCATTAAGACAAAGAAAGCTAGTTTCAAACATGGGAAAGGACTAAAGAGGTAGAGGATCTAAAAAGGTATAAATTTTCCAGAAATGAAACTAAGAAGATTGTAGGGAAAGCAAGGGTAAGGAAGTACGAAGGCCTTTAGAATAATCTGAACACAAAGGAAGGGGTAAAAGCTATCTGTAAAATATATATTTTTGGGTAAATTACACGTCACCCCTGGTTTTCAAACGAAACTCAAATCACCTCCTGTATTAGACCCCAATATGAAAAATTAGTCCCTACCGTTAGTTTTATGCTGTTAAGTGATGATGTTAGCCAGTTAAATAAATTTAAATCCCTAAACTACCCTTGACCAGTGTTGATTTACGATTTTACCCTTGTAACTGAAAAACCCCAAATTCATCCTCTTCCTCACACTTGCAACTCATTCTCAAGCAGGGTTTCCAACTGAAAGTCTGAAACCAGGGAGAGACAGAGAGAGAGAGAGGTAGGGAAGGAGTCTGATTCTAACAATGTAAGGAGTCTGAGAAGCTCTGGATATATCTGGTAATCATGACCTTGAAATCTTTCAATTTTAAGAAAGCCTCTGCTCGCAATTGGTTTTTTCTTCTCTCCTTCAACTGACTTCTTGGTCCACTTCTGTGTTTTCGTCTGCCAAGATTCATCCAGATTAAGCTGGATATTGTTTTCATTATTGGCTAGGGTTTCATCTCTGTAGTTGCATATCAGTAGATTCTGTGTTTTTTCATAGATTTATAAACTATTTAAGTCTTGTTCTTCTCGAGTTCCTTTTTTATTGAATCTCGATGGGGAAAGGAGGGGAAGATTATGGGAAACGTGATGATAGTGGATCAAGATTCCCTGACAAGGAGATCTTCCCGGCGTCGACTAAAGGCGTCGACCAGTGCCTGAAGGAGTACAAGGTCGGCAAAGACATCGGCTTGACTTCGGAAAGGGTCGCGGAGCAACGTCATCTACGGCTTGAATGAGTTGGACTAGCATAGGGGTCCTTCCATCTGGTCTCTCATTCTCGAACAGTTCAACAACACTCTTGTGCAGATTCTACTCGCCGCTGCCATTATTTCTATCGTCCTCGCTTGGTACGATGGGGATGAGGGGGGCGAGATGGAAATTACAGTGTTCGTTGAGCCTAATCTTCCTGATCCTGATTTTAAACGCCGCAGTTGGAGTCTGGCAGGATAACAACACTAAGAAAGCACTGGAAGCCCTTAAGGAAATTCGATCTGAGAATGGTTGAGAAAGCACTTTAAGCCTCCTACTCTGTTTCGAACTTCCTTTAATGGTTGGCGAAAGAGAAACTTCCTCAAATCCTATCCAAGTCACTATTGAAGTGGGAAGTGATGGTGGTGGCACGACAGAGTCCATGAATGTCTTAGATCAAGGCTCCAACTATATAGGAGATGTGTCCTGTACTACTTTCAACATTCTTGCGCTCATCTACAAAGGGTGCTGCCAGCGGAGTTGCAGGAAAGGGGTGGGGTATTTTAGGTTGAAGATGAAGGAAGGGTAGTATTGTAAATTTAATTCTAATGTTTTAGTACAAGGATAAAATAGTTCTTTCACACCAATAACTAACAGCAGACTAACACCATTACTGTAGAGGGGGGCGGATGAGTATTTTCAAAAACCAAGGGTGATTTGAGTTTCGTTTGAAAACCATCGGGTGACGTGTAATTTACTCTCTTTTTTTTGGTAATTATTTGTAAGATGGTTAAAATGAGAGAAAGGAAGAGTAGACACTTCGACCATGTTAGATGTATTAAAAGTGTTGATGGTAGAGTACGAATAAGGGATCAGCACATTAAGGAGAGATGGAAAGAGTGTTTCTACAATCTACAACCTAGTTGTCACGGCGTCTAGGCGACCCAAGGCGTTGGAGAGGGTCCAAAATCAAGGCGACGCCTTGACAACTATGCCAGAAGGTGTAAAAGAAGCTCTAAGAAAGATGAAAGTAGGCAAGGCACCAGGCCCAGAGGGGGTCCCAATAGAAGTATGGAAGAGCTTAGGAATCCTTAAAAATTAAGGTGATATTCAGAGCTGCAATAACTATAGTTGTCAAGACGTCCCCTAGGAGATCACCTTGGCATCCAAGCGCCTCGACAACTAGTGTCACCTTGGTCGCCTTGTTGGTGTCATCTTGCGTCCAAGCCCTCTTCGCCTTGGTCGCCAAGAAGACGTGACAACTATGGCAATAACTATAGAGGCATAAAACTAATGAGTCATACGATGAAGTTATGGGAGAGGGTTATTAAAACCCACCTGAGAAAGGAAACTACTATTTCGGAGAACCAATTTGGTTTTATGCCAGGAAGATCCATGATGGAAACTATTTTCTTACTTAGGAAACTTGTGGAAAGATATAGAGAAGGCAAGAAGGATCTCCATATGGTCATTATTGACCTAGAAAAAACCTACGACAAAGTCCCTAAAGAGTTAATCTGACATATACTAGAGAAGAGCAAGGTGTCAAGTAAATATGTGAACATGATTAAAGATATACATGATAGTGTGGAGACTAGCATTAGAACTGTGAGGGGTCTAGGTAGTGAATTCCTAATTACAATTATGTTACATCAAGGATCAAACTTAAGCCCTTATTTGTTTGCGCTTATCATGGATGATTTAACCAAAGGCATACAAGATGAGGTTCCCAGGTGTATGCTTTTTGCTGATCATATTGTTTTGGTGGATGAAACAAAAGCAAGGATTAACGCCAAGTTGGAGTTATGGAGATCAATCTTGAAAACAAAAGGTCTTAAGATAAGTAGAACAAAGACGGAATATACGGAATGGAACTTTAGCCACACTAGGATGGTTGATGAGATGATGAATATTCATGAGGGAGATTCCACAAAGTGATTATTTTAGATATCTGGGCTCAATCGTAAATAAAGAAGGTGATATAGAGGATGATATTGCCCCGAGGATTAAGATAGGATGAATGAAGTGGTTCGGAGTGTTGTGTGATCGGCGTCTTCCTTTAAAGCTTAAAGGAAAATTTTATAGGACTGTCATACGAACGACTATGATGAATGGTGCAGCATGGTGGGCAGTTAAGAAGCTCATACAGATAAACTAAGTGTAGCGGAGATGAGGGTGTTGAGATGGATGTGAGGCAAAACAAGGATAAAGGAATTATCATATTAGAGCTGAGTTGGGAGTAGTTGCGATTCATGATAAACTACAAGAGATGAGATCTACTAGATTAATTCCAGGCTGTTTAGTTTTCAAGCTAAGCAAGAAACTAAGAAAATAAGCCAGAGAGCAATGATCAAATCTACAGAGAAGATAGAAGATTAATCATACCTAATAAGTAATTGATCAGGAGGAAGGAAATCGGATCTGGAATAGTAGTCCCATATCCACAGCTCCAAAACTCTTAAGAAAACTCAACTCTTTACTCCTATCATACTTTATCGATGGGGGTGTAGTTATATATATATAGCCCTTTGAAATTCTTATTCCACCATATTTGGACTCCCAATCACTATCACACTGAATATAGTAAATAGACTCAAAACAGAACACCAACTAGCTAACAAGTATCCTATTATAACTCAATCTCTCTTAACTTAGCAAACTAAGACTCTTACTACTACTATACTTGTATGCCAACTTAACCCCTTATATGGGCTTATACATTAGAGCCGTTACACCTAATAACCCATAAACAAGTAACCCAAGACCCATGAACCCATCCATAGCCCAAAATGAATTCTTCCTAGGACAAATTGGGCAGTCATGACTACATCAATTCCCCCAGTGTTGAGAAAAATTCATCCTTGAGTTTTAAAGTGTGGGAAAATTCCCACCATTTTATAGGGTTTCCACAATCAGCTTCCTTGATTCAACAATCCATTGCTTCTCACGAACAACGCAAATGAAATGAACAACTGCCGAATCTTTGTCGTTGAAGAACTATTGAGGTATAACGAAAACTATGCATTCTAGAATTGTAGGGACGATCTCAAATTTCTTTTCTTCAATGCCATTTTTTATGGGCGGTTCTCCAGCTACAATGAGATTTTCAATTGGTTCATCTACAATTGTAACCAACTCTTGAAGAACTTCTACTTCAATTGGATCTTTCACAGTGGATGACACTGCTGTTCGTCTATAATTCGCTAAGATAACTATTATAGGCAGCAAACTCTCCTTTGATTTCCTACTTCCTTTTAGCAATACTTTGCTTCTATTTCTCTTGGCCCCTCTTGAATCCATTTTGGACTCTCTGGGAAGTAGTTCTGCAACACTTCCACCAAATTGATCATGGATAAGTTGCTTATCCATGATGAATGGAAGCACTAGGGTTTGGCTCTGATACCAATTAATGTAGTTCAAGGTTCTAGAAAGGAATCTAGAAGAAACAGCTACAACCAAGGACACTGCAAAAGTTGATAGAACAAGGTTATGAACGGAATTGACTGAAAATAAGAGAAAATCAATATCTCACCATGAGGAGTTACAAAAAGAGGGATTAATAGACATTCTTTGTACTTGGAACCTACATTAGTCCCTCTGTGGGTTTTGGGCATTGAACATTTCTGTTACCGTTGTACTTTAGTTTGTACTGCATGATTGTTCTTCTGTAGCAACATAATCTTCTTCATTACTTACCAAAAGAGCTATTGAAATAGACTGAGGGATCAGAGATGCACTCCATAACATGGGTCGATTGAAAAAGAGAGTAGATTACTTTGCATATATGGACCTCTATTAGATCCTATGAAACATTATATTACTGAAAATATGATAAGCTCAAAAAAAAAAAAAAAAAAAAAAAAAACCTGTGCCACCAAATCTAAGATGCATTGATCAAAATGTGAATCAGGGCTGTTGGTATAAATGTGCATGTAGCCCAGTCATAAAAGCTAGGCAAAGCAATGTATATAATTCACATTTTCAGGGGGTAAAATGGGATACAAGAAGCAGCACGCACATTCCTACAATGGGAGAAAACTGTCAAAGATTAACTGTGAGCTTCTCTGCTCTGAAAATTGAAATTCAATAAGGATAACACCCAACATCAGCCCATGAACTGAACTGTAAGGTCAGGACTTAATCAGATGCTAGGGTATAGTCTTTTGTCATAAGGTTTTCCCCCAGACAATAATATGCAAGGAAGCACCTATTACATGGGTCAAAATCTTATCTAATTGATGCAATACTCAATTAAACATATATTTTCAGCTGCGATGGCAGAGAGGTATCCATATTTAGACTGAAAAGAAGGAAACAAACTTAAGATAGAAACACCAAAACCCAAAATTGCAGGGGAAGGAAAATAAAAACCCTAAACAAATCCAATAATCAGAGAATTTCAAAAGGAAGATCAAACAAAGAAAATCCTTTTATCAAAATTCTGACATTCTCAAGTTTCCATGGTCATCCATTACATTTTTCCACATAAATAAACTAATAAGTATACAAAATTATCAGAAAACTACCCGAAACTGAGGAGCATTGGTGCCAGTAGCAGGCAATATTTCCCAACGGCACGGCTCGAGTTCTTCGGAAACAGGGCAATACCCTGCAAGCGTCACCTTATCTGCCGAAGCTACGGCGGAACCGAACTCGAAAACAGTGACATCAGACGGCCGAGGAACCTCCATCGCTCCGTTCATTCCCAGCGTTTCTGATTTCTCTGCTGGATTTTCAGATTTTGAAGCGGATTTTGGCTTGGTGTCCACCGTGGGAGCCTCTTTGCCTCTCCACCAAGAAAGAATCCCCATGGCTGTACCTCAGAGCAAGCGCGCTTAGCAGCTAGGGTCTCGCAGAGCACAGACTCTCGAAGCCTCTAGTCTCTACTGAGTCTACGAGTGAAATAGGGGGTAGAGTGGTCGACTGGTAGAGTCGTAGAGATGGCAAAGGGTTACCAATCGGGTCGAAAAAAAAGGTCTTTACGACCCGACCTAATCTAAATGATCTAGAAATTTAAGCTCAAAGATATATGGGTAGATCCAGATGATTTTTTTTTTTTGGGTAGAAGATAGATGCGGATGATTTTTTTGTTTGGTAGAAGGTAGATCCGGATGATTGATGGATGAAAAACTAGACAAAGGAACGAGCCTATGCAGTCCCCTCTATATAATATAGGGCAAGAGATTTTTATCAAAAATAAATAAATGGGTTGATGTTTTTTGTGTCGCAGCGGAGTCTACGCCAGACACATGGGCCTGCTATTCAAGGGGGTAGGGTGGACATTTCGTTCACTCCCATGTGTCTAGGCGCAGCCTACGCCACCGGCACAGAAAACATTCTCCCTAAATATATATATAGGGCAAGAGATCTTTGTTGCCTGGTTGCGTGGTCCCTGCACCAGGGAGCCAATGGGAGCACATAGAAGGGCATCAACATTGTGATTTTTATTTTATAGGGCGATATGGTAATTTCATGCTCTTCTATGTTTAGGCATAGGAGCCACACGACAAGGTAGCAGGTTTTTTTCCCTATATAAAAGAGACAATTGGAGGCATAGGCGAGCACTCTGTAATGCCTCCCTTAGAATGAAGTTGAGATTCACATGTATTGGGGAACCAGGAACCCCCCTTGTAATTAGTAAGGAAGAGTGAAGGAATACTACTTGTTAGACACTTGAGTAGATTTCATTCTTAAAAGCGAGCCGTTATGGAGAGGCTGCCCAAGTACTTATAAACCCACACATTCCCCATTCATATCTGATGTAACTATTTTTTCTACCTTCCGTGTGAAACCTCAATAATCTCCCCCTTCACATAGGAGCTACTGAGATCTTTCCCATCTGCCCCTCCACACGGGAAGCATCCAAGATCACACCAGCACCCTGACTTTGCCCTAAGTTTGGCTCTGCCACACCCTAGATTCATGATAAAGGTAGTCTTATTTCATCTGATTTGCGTTGGATTTTCAGTGTCATAGCCGTTTAAGGCCACTTCCTTTGGATACATCATAATCAGGTTTTTGTTCCAAAATAAAAAACCAGATCCAGTTGGAGTATTATACAATGTTACTCGATGGCCTTCAACCTTGTCTATTAATTCTGCAACTTGTATCTCGAATCCTTCAATTGAACTCAATTGTGTCCCTGTAGAATTCCTTGATAAACTTACCCAGGATCTTCCAGCTCTTTATGTAGCTGCGGCATTTGATTCTAGCACAGCCGAAACAGGATGGGAATTCTTATTTATTCACAGAATGCAGTTCACTTTTGCTGGATTTGGTTCTGGATGTACAGGTGACAAGACATGCTTTGCTTAACTGCTCTTAGTTGCAGTGTAAAAGCAACATGAGGTGTTGCAAGCAATGGCGGATTCTGCTAGTCTGGTGTCTCTTCTACCTAAGATTGAAAAGTGTGGTGTGGCTTTGAGGATCTTTTAAGTTACTCATTTGACATTTCTATGTTAAGTAATAATTTTAGGGGCTGATGTTCTCTATGCCGCAACGCAGCCTGCACCAGACACATGGCCTGCCATTCAGGGGGGAAGGGTGGTCATTTCGCCCACCCCCACGGACGCAGCCTGGCACAGAGAACATTTGGCCTAATGTTAAACAGTTTAACTTAAAAGTGGGAAGAAAACATGTTGACAAAGGTTGTTATAACATATCAAGCTATGGTTAGCAAGCTGAAAAAACTAGACAACCTTTGAAGCAAACAGTTCATAGAATTGACATTTCCTCACTGTTTATCATTCAAGAGACGGCAGTCCCAAATGCATTCAGGATCGCCATTTTGTGGGGTATAACAGGATATGACAACAACAACCTGGAAATACAAATGCAAACGTAAACTCTATGACCAACTATATAACTGCAGCTTTTCAAAAGGGGAATAAAGTTGAACCCTTAAACCCTTAAAACTCTCATTTTAGGCCAATCTCGAACGACAGTTTCGGTCGAGATTTATTCTTACCCAACAGCTTCATCTGATTTGCTCGTTCCTCCTCCTCTTCTAATTTCTTCCTTCGCATAGCCTCTTCTTTTTGTCTTTGAATCCGCTCTAATTCCCGGTAACGTTCCTCTTCTTTTCGCTGCTGCTCCAAAGCTTCTCTTCTTTGAGACTCTTCAACCCTCCTTTGGTTCTCCTTTAGCATCCTATCCAGCTCTTCTCTCTCTTTTCGAGCTTGTTCCTATGAGACACCAAAGTATCACTTCAAAATTCTGAGACAAGGACAACATAGCAGTTTATGAATAGAAAAATAGCTGTAAACGTCAGGAGCATTGATCCAGTCCAAATGTAGGAAACGCAAGGCTCTATTACAATTTTTCATATTTCCATGGATTTTCAAGCCATTTCAAGACGTAAGACCAAAATCGCGAGAAAAGATGAGTGGGGCATTAATAAGACAACAAAACCAGCCACTGGTTATCTTCCAAGGTACTCACTTCTTTCTGCCTTGCCTCAGTAAGAGCAGCTTCTTTTTCTTTTTCAAGTTGAGATGCAACCTCATCGAAGAGTTTTTTCCGCCCTTCCTCTATTTGTCTTTGTATTTCCAGCTTGATCGCCTCAGAGTTCAAGGTCTCCTCAACTTTCTTTCGAATTGCTTCCTCTACTCTCTTTGCAGTTTCTTCCTCTAATAATTTCAACTCTGCCTCATGCTGGAACCTGATGAACAAGCGAAAAGTTAAATGAGATGCTCTTACAAAGAAAGAGGGAACATCAGTTTTGATTCCAAAATGCATTTCTGAAGCCAGATGGTAGAAAAAAAGAATTGGCAAAGTGGCATGCATGGCAGCTTCACATATTTCATTATTATAATTGGCTAACCCCGCTTCCCATCCATCAACACACTAAATATGAGCTTACGCTTTAAGGCATACCTCTAAAAGATTCCTGATCCAAATAAATGAGTTTTCAAACTGGAGAACAGTAGATAAACGAGGCACCAATTGGATCATCAAATTTAACAAGTTGAACTATAGCAGTAGCTTCCTTCAGAACCGTGGAGAAGAATGTCAAGTAACCTGTTACAGGTTTAAAACTACATCACGAAAAAACACTTCAATCCTTGCATAGAAATACAGTTCTCGCACAAGCAAAATTCTAAGATTCATTAAAAAAAAAATTATATTTTAGATGTATCGATCCTATGATTCGACCTCCCTGTGCATGTTATGGAAAATAAGTATCTATTTCACGTGAAAACAAGCATCATATTTAAGCAAAAAAATTTTAGACAGAGAAACAATTCCTGGGCAGAACGCCACAATGAAAGGATGCCTTATTATTGTTGAAATCATATTCAGGCATGATATACCATCTTCACTAGTCCATGCAGAAACAATCTACCACTGACAGTCTTCAATGTTTATGCTCAGGGCTAGCTGGATTCTAAGGGGAAGCAAGGTCAAAAAGTTACCTATGACTAAAACCATAGTTTCAAGGCAACCAAGGCGGTGGAGGGGTGCCTAGGCGCTGTCGCCTAGGTGCCCAAGGCCCCAATTGTTAGTTCCCCACTCTCGTTTTTATACCATTATCTGATCAATTAGTATGCTATAACATAAAACTTATATCATATAAGTATGAATATTTCATACATCAACAATCAATATTAAACCACATCAACTCATCAAAAATCACTAAGAAAATAAGTACAAGTTATAACCACTAACTAGAATACAAGATACAAAGGTAGACACAGTCAATCTCAATTATAGTATCATACAACAGTACAAACTGCACATCAAGATTTATCAGAACTTGAAATCATGTAAGCATTAATCAACATTCAGGGAGGATGGCCGCATGCCAGAATTGTTGCTGCCCAAGGCATCTTTCTATTTAAAAAAAAAAAAAAGACACCGACCAGGACAATAAGGCACTTGCTACGGAAAGGCGACTGACCGCCCAGCCCTCAGAAAACCTCCCAGACGCCTAGGCGACACCTTGACAACTACGACTAAATCCAACTCCAGTGAAAGGTACTTTAAATTTGATGGGCCACACAAGCCTATGAAGTATTTCTTAGCCAGAATTTGAACTATACAGGACCAGGCCTCAGCCTGGCTAATTCAGAATTTTACGAATGGTAGGCGAAGGCCCAACCCATGTACACCCCTATCTAAGTGATAACTTGAATAATAGCAAGAAAATAGTGCAAAGGACACCCAGTAGTACCGAACGAACCTACATCCATCCAACTAACTAGAAGATATATAGGCAGGAAAGAAGTGCATCAAAATTTTGCTAATACCATAATGCTTTAGACACACCTACTATTTCAATGAGTATTTCCAGTTTGTGGTTTTCTGTCACCCCACCTTGTAGAAACTTTAGAAATTAAATTATTACAGTAATTTAGGGGAAATCTTATAATACTTTTACCAACTTCTTTAGAAAAGGGTTTATCGGATAAAATTTGACAAAATTGAGTAATAAAGAAGAGAGATAATTAAACTTCATAAATCGTAAGTATGGCTGGTACTGAAAAAGAATACAGTAATCTAACACCGTCACCAAAAAAGGCATGCCAAGTACCTTTTCTTTCCCTTAAGATCAGTATCTCAATACAAAAACAAAGGTAAAAACTAACACTGCTGTAACTAAATTGCTATAGTTGAAACACCAATCAAAACTTTACAGGCAGCTTTCACTTCTCATTTTAACTTTTGCCCACAGAAATAGGGAAAGAGAGAAAGGCAAAGGAAAATACTCAAGGAGAGGTTAATAGAGGGACATATCACAGATGAATAGATGATAAGTCTTCAAGGCAGTAAGAACGAAGAAGCCTAAGAAATCTAACAAATGGTAAGAAGCTGCCACATACACACAGAAAGGAATAAAAATTGTAACAAATAGGTTTGTTAAAGAAAATAATAGAAGCCTTGACTTATCAAAAGGAAATGGAAAGGATACCACTGAAAGTGTTTCTCAACAGAGCATACATCAATCACAAATTTGAAACAATAAAATGATAGTCTCTAATTCTTCGGCAGTACGACATTATCAAAATGAACCTTTAAACATTAAAAAGTGAAGGTCCACATAGATTTGTAATTCATATGTCAACCAGAATTATAGTGAGGAACTCCATAGAAATTAGGCTATACAAAAAATAACATCACATTATACAGTATAACACAAGTCATTAATACAGATTAATCAATTAGCTCAACGCATCCATGCTGGAAGATTTATCAGTTCTCCCTGTCAAGCGACCCAAAAATCCAGGTTTCAGATAAAACAAGGGAATTTTTTTGAAATTCCTGAGACAATCATAATAACACAAGCATATTTGCTACCAATATGAAACTTAGTGCTAAACATTAATAGCATGATTACCAATACCAAGTGCTCAAAGGAAACAAAGCTCAATAGGAATGCAGAAGCCAGTTTTCAGCACTCTTTCATAAAAGTTAACAGATGGTAGAACTAACAATCGAAAATGCCGGAAATGTGAACAAAAAAACCATAATTTTACTAAGAGGACAACTTGATACCAAAAAGCCTTCACCAGAAGAATAGAGAACAACCAAAAAATTAAAAATTGCAGTTGAAAATGAAAAATTCATGGAAAGAGGTAAGTACACCTTTTCTTTTCTTCTTCTTTTTTCAATTTTTCAATAGCAATTTTTCTCTCAGACCCAAGACTTGGACTACGAGACCTTTGTGTAGGAGATAATGAGCTACTCCTGCTTTGTCTCTTGTGCCGCTTTGGTGTCTTAGAGCGACTTTTACGGCGCTTTGGAGTTGGTGAACGACTTTTTTTACGGTGTCGAGGTGATATGGAACGACTTTTTCGCCTGTGCAGTAATATAAAAAAGTTATTAGAGAACACCTGAAAATTTTTGAGCATCATTATAGAAAATAAATGGCAAGTTAACTCACCGTCTACCATAGTAATTCTACAACATGACATCTATGGTTACCTCATATATTGTTAAGAATTACCCTTGTGCAATCCATCTTTTATAACATGAAGTCTCATGTGTCCAGACTGAGCGACCAAAGGACACCCATCAGCACCCATCACCTGCTTACTTCCCATATGGGAGGAACTACATTTATTTAATTATTCTTATAACATACATTTCCTCTTATCTCATTCCTAAACGCTCTCGATTTTTTTCACACAAAAATTTTACATTCATAATCTTTTCTGTCTTGCATGCAAAAATAATTTTCCTTAAACTTGGGTTCTCCTACCATCCATGTAAAAACGATTACAAAAACATTGGCTATGTAATCATCATATGAAGGTCAAATTTTGGAAAGACTTTAACAGCAGCATGATGACCATCAAGCTTAAGCATGTAAACTGCTGAGGTGCTCACCGCTGTAGACTCTGGGTAGAGAAAATGTCAGAGATCCACAACCAATGAAAAGCAAACAGAATTTACAATCAGATCACATCAACTAGAACATTCAAACAATTTAGCCAAATGTATTGAATAATTACCTATTGAAATACGGAAAATCAAACCAACCATATTTTTTGTGGATCACTCAGTTTTCAGCTGCAAACCTGAGTATTAGGTGAAGTGCTGGTATTGAGGTCAAAAGATAGTTGCCTACAACAGCATATAGCTGTTTTTTAAGTTTCCAACAGAACCCCGGTTGCATCTCATAAGACTGGTCATATCATGGAAGACCCCTTTCCAGATAGCATAAGCTACAAGGCAGGCAGTGAAACTATCAAGGAACACATAATCTTGATCCTCAACATGGACATCACCCCATTATTGGTAAATCAAAACTTCTTTAGTTCATTCTCTTTCTTTCGTTCTTTCCTCCTCCTTTTTCATGTTTAACTTCGAAGGGAGGAGAGTCGATTTGGTTTGTGTAACATTATTAAATTTGACTCCACACAATAAGGCTCTTTCAGGTCATTACATGGGTAAGATTCTTCTTAGAGCAATACAGTAGATCAAAAACCAAGCTCGCATGCCCAAGTATCCATTGGTCCAAACCCATTATGATTTACTGCAGACTTTAAGGAATCCACAACACCTAAAAGCCATCAAAGGCATTACCTTTGTAGCAGCCCAAAAAAGGGGGGAAAAAAACAACACCTATACAAGCAGCACATCAAGTTTGTGCTGAATCATGTAACTACAGAAAGAGCACAACAAAAGGATAGGATAGGTACACACTAGCTCGATAAGTTTCAAGTCGATATTGACATGAGAGATATGTGATTCCATGATGAGCCTTTCTAAGTAATACAGATGAAATATCAAGGCAGAGAGTCTGTTAGTAGTATCACCTGCTATGAGAATACGAATACGGAGAACGGCTTCGATCCCTTCTACTTCTCCTACTATATCTACGCCCCACAGGAGATGGGGAATATCTCCTCCTGTAAGACGGAGAACGTGAGACCGTCCTTGGCATCTTGTCTGCTTCACTGCACCAAAAGAGCCCAATCCAAAGCGGAGTTTTTAATCCAATTAAGCTGCAAATACAGAGACTCTCCTCCGAAATTCAACAAGCAAATAGAGGAATAAGAGAATTTACGAATGAAATAATAATAATAATAATCTGAGAAACATAAACCCGAGGAAACCCTAAAGCAAAGTAACTCTCAAAAGCGACATGAAAGATCTGAGCATTGTGGCCCTTTATGGCCATGGCCCTGGTTAAATGTTTAAACCCTAACTCTGTTGGGGAAAACAAAGGGTGAATCATTAAGAACCCTAGACGAGGAATGGAGAAATATACCCGTTCGCAGATAAAATCCAATGAAATTACTCTCTCTCTGCAGTGTGCAAATGGAGATGTTTTTTCCCCCTAATATTGCAATGGAGACGCAGGGATTAAAAAAAGAGAGAATGTCTTCTTCTGCTCCTGAGGACGGTGTTACGGTATGTTGTGTTCGTTTCTATTTGATGGGTTGTCCACTGGGATGCTATGCGTCACAGCCCAGCCGTTGGATGACCCCCGGGGCGGGAACCCCCCCCCCCCGGGGCCCCCCCCCCCCCCCCCCCCCCCCCCCCCCCCCCCCCCCCCCCCCCCCCCAAAACCCAAAAACCCCCCCCCCCCCCCAACACCCACCCCCCCCCCCCCCCCCCCCCCCCCCCCCCAAAACCCCCCCCCAAACCCCCCCCCCCCAAAAAACCCCCCCCCCAACAAAAAAAAAAAACAATAAAACATCCAAAAAAAAAAAAAAAAAAACCCACAAAAAACCCCCCCCCCCCCCCCCCCCCCCCCCCCACACCCAAACAAACACCCCCACAAGAAAAAAAAAAAAAAATAAAAACCCCCCCCCCCCCCAACCAAAAATAAACAAACCCCAACTTCAAAAAAAAAAAAATAAAAAACAAAAAAAAACCCAACCCACCCCCCCCCCCCCCCCCCCCCCCCAAAAAAAAACCAAAAAGAGAAAAAAAAAAAAAAAAAAAAAAAAAAAAAAAAAAAAGAGGGAAATAAAAAAAATATTAAAAATTAAAAAAATATTAAAAATTTTTTATATAAATAAAAAAAAAAAATTACCCCCAAAAAAAAAAAAAAAAAAAAAAAAAAAAAAAAAAAAAATCCCCCCCCCCCCGCTGGCAAAAAAAAAACCATCCCCTTTCTTTCCCGGCCAATCCTGCAAGAAACTAAATCCCCCCCAATCAATTCCCAAAAAAAACACCACACAAAAACCCCACCCCCCCCCAACCCCCCTCCCCCCCCCCCCAAAATCCAAAAAAAAAAAAAAAAAAACCCCCCCAAAAAAAAAGAAAAAAACCAACACCCCCCAAAAAAAAAAAACACACAAAAAACCCCCCAACAACTTAAAACACCCAACCCCCCCCAAACCCCCACCCCCCCCCCCCCCCCCCCCCCCCCCCCCCCCCCCCCCC